>NC_137103.1:573786-901286 GCF_949357685.1 Gobio gobio
ACCATGGAAACGAGACTCCGCCTGCGTCCTGTCACTGTTGTTTTCACTGATTTCAGGTAAGTTTAGTCCCTAAAATTACACATATAATGTTAAATTACACATATAATCATACAACTGTTCCGTTGTTATGTTGAATATTTAATTTATAGAAATGGTTTAACGTTAGTGTCTTCGGAAAAAATCAGTTCGGCTAACTTTATGAGAGGTAACGTTAACTTAGGCTAACGTAACTAGCCTTGAGCTCTTGTTTATGAAAGTTTGGGGTTTTAATCACATATGTCAAGATAAGAGAGATTTGATAGTTTTGTTAACGTTTTGCTGGCAAATTGTCAATGGATGAATGGAAGTAACGTTAATCTAATTATTTAACCTAAAAGTTTGCACTGTAAAGTTAATCGGTGACGTCACTCACATGGAGCGTGACAAACACCTTTTTTCTTTTATCTTACATGGTTTTCCATCAATTATTGACCACGTATATATCTCCATGCATCTGTAAAACGATACTCGGTTACTTAACGTAACCTCGGTTCTCTCTAGAAGAGGGAACGAGTATTGCGTAAGTTCCTAACGCTATGGGAAAGTATTCTTTCTTCGAGATTTCTGAAAAACCCAAAATTATCCTTAATTTTGTAACATTGTCAACGCAGTGCGGCAGCCTGGCAGACCATAGCAGGCTATTCCAGCGTGCTATTGGAGTTTTCGTAGTTCTGAAGCGTAAAAGCCCGCGGGGCGCACGGCAAGGAACGCAATACTCGTTCCCTCTTCTAGAGAGAACCGAGGTTACGTTAAGTAACCGAGTATCGTTCTCTTACGAGAGGTTCTCTCGTATTGCGTAAGTTCCTTACGCTACGGGAACATATTGTCAACGCCGTGCGCGCCTCGCATACAGCATATGTATCCCAGGGAACCGGGGAAAAAACACTGCTCGGGCAGGGTGGCCGGTAAAGGAAACGGGCCACCACATATACGGACACTTCGTTTGAACTGACGGGTGGTTACAACAGGTGGTTACAACACCTTGTCTCATGAATGAGGGAACGGCAACGCCAGTCGCCTTCAAATTCACAATATCTTGTTATATGAGTGAGGTAACGGCACCGCCGGTCACCTTCAAACTCACAACAGCTCGTCTCGTAAATGAGGGAACGGCACCGCCGGTCTCCTTCAAATTCACATGAGCCTAGTACCGAACTTACTACCAGTATGTGAGCTATGTCTGCGCAGAATCACTGGGCAGAACCAACAGCCCTATTGAACTGATAACACTTTCGCCTGTAAGGCAGGAACTTCCAGATTGTAAAATCTCACGAACGCAGACGGGGAGGCCCAGCCTGCCGCCATACAGATATCGTGGATGGAAATCCCTCTGGCCCAAGCCCACGAAGAGGCCATGCCTCTGGTGGAGTGTGCTCTGACACCTAGCGGGCACTGCAGGTGTTTGGAAGCGTATGCAGTTGCAATCGCGTCCACTATCCACCTGGACAGGGTCTGTTTCGAGGAGGCGAGACCTTTAGCGCGCCCTCCAAACGAAACAAATAGCTGCTCAGAACGCCTGAAGGCGGCGGAGCGTGTGACATAAACCCTCAATGCCCTGACAGGGCAGAGGATATTGCCACCGTCCCTTTCCTCGGATGCTGGCAGAGCCGAGAGGGAGATAATCTGCGCCCTGAAGGGAGTGCCGATCGCTTTGGGGACATAACCATGCCTCGGTCTGAGAATGACCTTAGAGTCATTAGGACCGAACTCCATACACGTCGGGCTCACTGAGAGCGCGTGTAGATCCCCCACGCGTTTCACTGAAACCAGAGCTATCAGGAACGCGGTTTTTAGCGAAAGGAACCTTGGTTCCACAGTCTCGAGCGGTTCAAAGGGATGAGCCTTCAGGGCCTCTAGGACCAAGGCCAGATCCCATATAGGAACCAAAGGGGGCCGCGGGGGATTCATCCGTCTGGCTCCTCTGAGGAAACGGATGATGAGCTCGTTCCTTCCTAGCGTGCTACCTAGCGTCGTCTGAGCGAACGCTGCTATAGCCGCCACATACACTTTGAGCGTGGAAGGGGACCTGCCCAGTTCCAAAAGCTCTTGGAGGAAGGAGAGCACCCGCTGGACCCCACCTTGCTTTGGGTCCAATCCCTTGGAAACACACCACTCAGTGAACACCGACCACTTAGAACTATATAACCGCCTCGTCGAGGGGGCTCTAGAGTGTGAAATCGTGTTCATAACCCCTTCGGGCAGGTCAACGGGTATCCGTTGGTCACCCATACATGCAGAGACCATCGCTCTGGATGGGGATGCCAAACTGACCCTCCTGCTTGAGAGAGGAGGTCTGCTCTCAGCGGAACTGGCCAGGGGGGTGAGTGCGACAGCTTCACCAGCTCTGGGTACCAAATCTGGTTCTCCCAGCGCGGCGCTATAAGGAGCACCGGGCGGCGCATCTCCATGATTTTCGCTATGACCTGGGGCAATAGGGAAATCGGCGGGAAAGCATACAGCGGGAGGCTGGGCCAAGGTTGGGACAGCGCATCCTCGCTTTTGGACAGAAATGTCGGGCAGCGGGCGTTCTCTTTTGTTGCAAAGAGGTCGAGCTCCGCTCTGCCGAATAGGCGCCATACCAGCTGGACTGTCTGGGGGTGCAGGGACCATTCTCCTGGGAGAATGAGGCCCCTGGACAGCTTGTCCGGGCCCACATTGAGGTGGCCCGGTACGTGCGCAGCTCTCAGCGAGCGCAGCGAGCTGTCTGCCCACACGAGCAGGCGTTCTGTCAGATTGCCCAGACACCTGGACCTGACACCGCCCTGCCGGCTCACGTAGGACACCACTGTGGTGTTGTCCGACCGGACTAACACATGGTGTCCTCGTATAAGCGGGAGAAACTGCTTGAGCGCGTTCTCTACCGCTATCATCTCCAAACAGTTTATGTGTAGGAGTTTTTCCTCGCTCGACCAGAGGCCCGAGGCTGATCTGCCCTCGAAAACGGCGCCCCAACCCGTGGTGGAGGCGTCCGTCGAGATGACCTTGCGGTGTGAGATGGCTCCCATCGTCACTCCCCTCTGGTACCAGTCGGCTACTAACCAGGGCTCTAGGCTGAAACACAGCTCTGAGTCACTCTGATCCTGAAGCCTCCGGACGCCCAGGCTCTGTGAGGCACTCGGGCGTTTAACCAGCATTGCAGCGGGCGCATGCGCATTAAGCCCAGCTGGAGCACAGCTGCAGCTGAGGCCATACGTTCCAGCATCCTCTGAAAGAGCTTGAGAGGTGCGATTTTGCCCGGCCGGAAGTACTCAGCCATGCGCTGAACTTGGCGCGCGCGTTGGGGTGACAGGCGGGCTGACATTGCCACAGTGTCCAGATTCAAACCCAGAAATGAGGTTGATTGCGTGGGCACTAATGAGCTCTTGGTCCAATTGACCGTGAGCCCCAGGCTGTCCAGATGGCTGAGCAGCATTGCCCTGTGGGCGAGGAGCTCGGCCTCTGACTGCACCAGGATGAGCCAATCGTCCAGATAGTTCAACACTCGCATCCCTCTTTTTCTCAGGGGAGCGAGGGCCGCGTCCATGCACTTCGTAAATGTACGGGGTGCTAGTGACAGGCCGAACGGAAGGACGGTGTATTGATAAGCCTGGCCGTCGAAGGCGAATCGTAAGAATGGCCTGTGACGCGGCGTTATCTTGATTTGAAAATATGCATCTTTCAAATCTAGGGAGATTAGCCAGTCTCTCGGGCGAGTATGCGCGAGGATCTGCTTGGTCGTGAGCATCTTGAACAATCTTCTCATAAGAGCTTTGTTCAGACGCCTCAGATCCAGAATCGGTCTGAGCGACCCATCCCTTTTTGGCACGAGAAAATACTGGCTGTAAAAGCCTGACTCGCTCATAGAATGGGGAACCGGTTCTATAGCCCCTTTGCACAGCAGCGTGGCTATTTCTGCTCGAAGTAGATGTGCTACTTCCTCGCTCACTCTCGTCTCTGTACGCGCACAGAAGCGCGGAGGGTGGCGAGCGAACTGCAGAGTGTAGCCGTGCTTCACTGTTTTCAGCACCCATTCTGATACACCTGGAATGGCTTCCCACGCTCTCGCGTGTGCCACACGGGATAGAACGGCCTCCGGGCTCAAAACGCTGCGCTTCGCGGGTTTGACGGCCTGTATAGGAGGGGCGGGCGCAGTGCGCGCGCTCTCTGTGCTGTGGGCCAGCCGATCGCTCTCGATGGCTGGCCGCCTTACACACTGTATCTCTGCCGCTTCGAGCGGGGAGTGGCTTGTGTGTGGCCCTACACTCGTCGTTCCGGCCACCTTGGGCGGAGAACAAATGGTGTGTGGCGCGGCGCATGGCGCCGGGGGCAGAATGTTCGCGAAAATGTGTGAGCGCGTTTGAGCGGGCACAACTCTTACGCGTGGAACATGACCGGTTAAGAGTGGCTGTGTGACAGCGCGTGTGGTGATTAGGCGTGGGCGCAAATAAGCGGACACGTGACCTAACTCTAGCACTCGAGCGGCCGGTGGCCGCTTTATGTGAGTGAGAGACACGGGATTTGTGGTGCTTGGGTGCAGGGGTGAACACAAAAGTGGGCACGTTTACTGCATTTGAAAACACATACGGCGTGAGCCGTGCAACCAGAAATAAAAGCAACTTCGTGATTTCTCTGGTTCGTCGTAAAACGGCGGTTGTAGACAGGCGAGAGGGCAGTTTTGCCGGCTCGTTGGCTGCGTGAGAGCCATCTGCAGCAGCCACAGGAGTGGGGGCTGACAGGAAGAAGAGTTTTGACGGTGGTCCGGCCACGGCGGGACTTAACCGTCACTTCCCCCTTCTGCTAGGAGGACTTTGGAGGGGCTTCAGTTGGAAACAGGCGAGAGGGCGAGTCCGCCGGCTCGTAGGCTGTGTGGAAAACATCTGCAGTAGCCACAGGAGTGGGGACTGACAGGAAAACAGAGTTTTAACGGTGGTCCGGCCGCAGCGGGACTTAACCGTCTATTCTCTCCTTATGTATAGACGCCCAAAAATACTCGAGCGCCACGTGGTGCAAGTTAGCTTTCTGTATGTAAGAAAAGCTGGCCGCGAGCCCGGGGAAGCGGACAGTAAACATTTTTATCTGCCGCGAGAGCTGGGCTCGAACTCGGGTCTCCAGCGTTTCAGCCGCTGATTTTGCCGCTGTGCTACCGGGAGGGACACAATAGTGTTCAGTTAGCGCGAGCATACGGCAGTACGTCCTCGTGCTTATTGGCAGGCGTGCGTGCATAAAAGACAGGCTCGTTACTGCAATAGTAATATTTCCAGCCGCCTGAACTGGAGAGGGGGCTGAGAAATGCTAGAGAAAGGCGGTTCGTCCGGCCACAGCGGGACGAAAACACCCTCTGTTAATTTTCCGGTGAGTGCGGCGCGCACACGCGCGCTGAACATGCTCGTGACCGTGCGCACTCTCATTCCTTGTGAACGGCGCAATCTGCGCGGTCCAACAGGGGGGAGTGCGGGTTCGTTGGAGAGCATATGTCAGCGTCATGTCTCATGGCGGCGTTTGTTCGCTGGCGTGCGTGTCTTAACAGGCTCGTGTACAGCAATATGAACAATTCCAGTCGCCTGAACTCATGAGGGGACTGAGAAATGTGCGCGAGGGTGGAACAGCTCTCTTGTAACGTAAAGAGAGCTGCAGGACCGTCCGTTTCTGCCATCCCTTGTATGTAAGCGGCGCATTAGCGCGGCATGAACAGAGGGGGGAGGAGGCTCGCTCCGAGACCGTTCATTTCTACCATCCCTTGCAAGCGGCGCGGTGGCGCGGCTTGAACAGAGGGGGAGGAGGCTCGCTCCGAGACCGTTCATTTCTACCATCCCTTGCAAGCGGCGCGGTGGCGCGGCTTGAACAGAGGGGGAGGAGGCTCGCTCCGAGACCGTTCATTTCTACCATCCCTCGCAAGCGGCGCGGTGGCGCGGCTTGAACAGAGGGGGAGGAGGCTCGCTCCGAGACCGTTCATTTCTACCATCCCTCGCAAGCGGCGCGGTGGCGCGGCTTGAACAGAGGGGGAGGAGGCTCGCTCCGAGACCGTTCATTTCTACCATCCCTCGCAAGCGGCGCGGTGGCGCGGCTTGAACAGAGGGGGAGGAGGCTCGCTCCGAGACCGTTCATTTCAACCATCCCTTATAAGCGGCGCGGTGGCGCGGCTTGAACAGAGGGGGGGAACAGCGGAGTGATGTCATCATAAAACTGCTCGAGTCGAGCCCGCAGGGTCGACATAGAGAGTTCCTCGCACTCGGGGCAATCGCCCGCGAGGAGTGCGGCGGCGGCGTGGTCACGGCCCAGACAGAGAGCGCAGACACATGGCGGTCTCTGGTGCTGAGCTGCACGTGGCACGAGCCGCAGGTGGAACGAGGCGTTTTGATAAAAACGCTCGTGCTCTTTTATGAAACGTGTGACGCAACGGCGAGAACACGTGCAATGAAAGGATATAATGCTGCCGGATAGCAGAGCAGGCACGGATGGCTGAAGGTGGCGCGATGCTGCCGGCTTCTTCAGGCGCTGTCCTCTGCTTGCTCGTCTGCACGTTCAACGGCGGCTGGTTCCAGATCCAGCGATGCGAAGGGCTTCGCTGAAGAAAAGAAAATCGAATATGCAGCCCGTGAGCCCCGCTTATATACACGTGGCCACGCCCCACCTGTAGGCAAATGAAGCCAGGTGGGCGCGAAGCTCACGAGCCTCACGCGGGCTCACCGATAGGCTGCTGCAGTTGCCAGCAGAGCAGCCAATAGCACGCTGGAATAGCCTGCTATGGTCTGCCAGGCTGCCGCACTGCGTTGACAATGTTACAAAATTAAGGATAATTTTGGGTTTTTCAGAAATCTCGAAGAAAGAATACTTTCCCATAGCGTAAGGAACTTACGCAATACGAGAGAACCTCTCGTAAGAGAACCCCAAAACATAAATTCTGATATCTAAAGATATTATATATTGTATATCCTGTATATTCTTACTTTTTTTCAGCATTTTAACCACGTGCTCTAGTTTATTTATTTCTAATAAACCTGACATTGTATACCACATATTGTTGGCTCTGTGACAAATTGTTAATGTTTCTAGATTCTGATGGATGTGCAGAGAACATCTCTAAAGTACTATGAACCATCTGACTTGTAAGTAAAACCTCAAACATTCCTGTGTGTATTTGATACTACAAATGTTGATAGTTCTTGTAAATGAAATGGTCAAATGTTCATGAAGTGACTCTGAGAGCTCTGCAGATAAAGTTAATGTATAGAGAGACAGCAGACACTGAAATCATCGCAAGCGTCACACACACTTTAGTTTGCGTAGTAGTCGAAACTGCAGCGCTCATTCACACAGACATGGCAGAACATAAAGACTTCAGATTTCATTAGCAGTGTTTTTAGCTTTAATATTCACAGACACTAGTCTGTATCGGTATCTGATTCATTGTACCGCCCTACTTTTAATTTATTCATTCAAAAATTGCCAAATTCTGTGGCGTTCAGCTTTATACAGTAAATTGTGACTGGATTCTGTGGTTTCATGCATGTTTTTGCATCACGGAAATCATACGACTCTACGTGGTATTTGCAGAATTAAAGAGAGTTATTTATTGTTGTGTTATAAATTTGTTACCATTAGTATAATAAGGGTATGAATGACTAAAAGACTAAATTTCAGTCCGGCAGAATTCTCTGCACACTTTAACACAGAGGCCAAATGAGCATTTTGAATGTAAGAACCTCACGTTATATTTATAACAGTCCTTGTTGATATTTGAATTGTATTTCAGGGCAGTTTGTGAAGACAGATAAACAAGAGATGTTGTGACAGAAGTGGGTTCCAGATCCACCTTCCACACCAGATTTCTCTCTCATATGGATTGCTGTCTGCTGTCATATTATATGTTCTCTGCAGAATTAGGTGCATGCAGATATTACTCAGGAACATGACTAAACTTTGTTTGCTATAATACATCTATTTAGTGCACCGGTGTGAAACATACTCCCCCCACATTTGCTGTATATCTATATCTTTGTCATAGTATTCTTTCAGTGGTTAAGGGGATTTTACATGACGGGCGTCAACGTTAGTAAATGCAATGATCTCTATGAAATGAAGCGTCAGATTTCTGGTGTTGTGCCGAAATCTGACCTACCAAATTATGTGACCCTAGTTGACTGTTACAACTAAACCCATCCCTAATCCTAACCTTATAACTAGGGTCACAGAATTCAGCACTATAACAGAATGAATCTGGTGAATGGTTTACTAACTCACTCATTAAGACAGCCCCTCTGCTGCCACCTACTGGCATAACAATGTAACCTGCTACGGAAGCGCTGAAAAACAACTAAAACACAGACTGTTTCTCAAAATCAAGTATGCCAATATTATAAAATATTATTTATTGAACAATAATAGCCATTATAAACTTTACATATGTAATGTATATTAATCAATAAGTTATAAATTGTATTTTATTATAACAATTGCAATAAAATAATTTGTAAGTTATAATTTATTATAATTTGTATTTCTAGTTAGAGAAAATGTACATTTTACAGATGAGTTTTTTTCTGTTATAACATCTGTGCACTGACATTTCTTGGATTTTTCTATTTATTTAAATTTGCTGTACTTTATTTGTACCATTTTGTTTTATTGGCGTAGTTTTATTTATCTGTTAAGAATTTTCTGTTATTATTAATGAGGGCGCTAATTGTAGTCTTTGAAAAAAATCTCAAGGTCCTTGAAAGTACTGGAATTTAATTATACATTATCTCTACAAACAATGACAAAGGTGTTATCATTTAACACTTTTGTTGTTGTTCCAAACTTGTGTGACTTTGTTAGACTTTAAAGTTAATGTTTCTGACCTTATTCACTTTCTTTGGTTCAAAAAAAGTGAATGATGAATAAGGAACATTATGCTGATCTCCTGACTAAGGTTGACATTAACACCTCCATTTGTTCAACAGAGGAAAGAAAGTCAGACAGGTTTACACTGGATTTACGCAGGGTTGAGTAAATGACAGATTTTTCTTTTTTGTGAACGACCTAATCATATTTCTTATATTGTGTGAATAAATACAATGAGTGACTACATTTGTGTATAGTATAAATTATTAGTACTACATATATGTTAATGTAGTTTTATAAAATGGGCAACAACCAGAGGTCCGCCCTACAGGTAAGGTGAAATGTAAAAAGTGTTAGTAATGAGCTGAATATTCAGATGTACAGAAATATCATAACCTGTGACTAGCCTATGACGAATTATAAAGAGATCTATAAATACCACTTCATCTATTTCTCTTACTGTAGTTATAATATTGTTTTATATTAAAGTCATTTTTCAAAGATAACAGTAAAAACATTTTGATTACATGTGTGAAGTGAAGAACAGTTTGGACGTAATAAATACGTTTCTGCAACGATGAAAGGAGACATGGGAACGTGATAAAAACGTTATAAATACGTTTCTGCAACGTTGTGAAAAAACGTTTTTATAACGTGAAAAAAACCCGACATCTGTCGTATTAAATACGTAGGATAAAAACGTTATCACGACCTTTTCACAACGTGAAAAAAAAAAAGTTTTTACAACGTTGCTGTGTTTGCTGGGAAAGACCAATGGGGCAGTCGCCCAGATCACAATTAAATAACATATTTCAAATTAGCAACAGAATCTGACATGAACTGTCCCATACATTTAGTTTTTATACTCAAATAGCATTAAAAACAAGCAGCAACCTCCCGCGGTCTCTCAATTCATCGACTGGCCGCTAGAGACAGCTCCAGAGGGAGCTTCTTCTTCTTCTTCTTCTTCTTCTTCTTCTTCTTATTCTTATTCTTATTCTTCTTCTATTGCTTTTATTTGGCGGTTGGCAAACAACTGTTGGGGGCATTACCTGCACCCTCTGATCTGGAGTGTGGACTAATGATCTATACACAAAACTAATTATAGGGATAAAGAGAACAAAAAATACAAGAGAATTGACCTAAATAATAATAAATAAATCAATTAAATAATTCTCAAATTCTATTCATTAATCTTGTTGATCCTGAATACTCTAGAAGAAGTTTCCAACCCTTGTCACCTGCAGATGTTTTAAGAATATTACTGATATTTTCCTCTCCATTTTCTCTTAATGCATGCTTTAAAACTTCTCTCTCTGATTCATACTTCAGACAATGTAATAAAACATGATCCGCAGTTTCCTGCTCTCCACAATCTTCACACTTCCCATCATCATGTTGTCCAATCACGTAGAGAGAACTGTTTAGCCCAGTATACCCATTCCTTATTCTTATAATAACCCTCTCCTCTCTTCTATTCCCTCCTCCAGACCCTGCACTCCCAACTGATGAGTGGTTTTAAAAGCCACACTACATATCCTTAATGCTTGTTGTGCTTGAATTACATCCAATTTTTTCATAAAGGTTTTAGGGAGCAGAATCTCATTGAGCTTATGTTAAAATGGCCAACTTTACAGCAGAAGAACACATGTTTAGTCTGGGACAGATTGTGCTTTTGGTCTGTACGGCTAATGTTGCCCTTTTGGGGGGGGGGGGGTATAACTCATCTGTTTAAAGCAGTGGTTCTCAAAGTGTGGTACTCAGGCTCCCTCTAGTGGTACGCAGAGGAATCACTGTAAATGCGATAGTAAATTTGTTACTAAACACATTATAAATGTTATAAATGTATTGCTGAAACACGTTTCAAACACTGTGAACTGTGTTGTAAAACGGTGGCTCGATGACACCTGGCCCCTCCCCTAACACTATAACAACTAACATTAGAGCACATTCGCATCGGTGCGCCCGTTCAATCGCGCGTTGCTGTCACTACCGTTAGTTACTACAGCCTACAGTTAGATAGCTAGCTATGCCTTCATCACGTAAATGCATATTACCTAGTTGCGATAAATTAGAAATCGTCTTGATCCCCACCAACACCCGTCTCTGCAGTGATAGTTTCACACCGGACAGTTTTACAAACTTTCACCGGAGACGAAGGGGATCTACTGATAATCCACTGCAGAATGGGGCCGAACCGACTATCTCCCGCCCTGGGCTTCACCCTCCTATCCCGCCGACATCTGGAGCCATCGTTGGCAGTGCCCACTAGTGTGTGTCCACCAGTGTGTGTCCACCAGTGTGTGTCCACCAGTGTGTGCCCACTAGTGTGTGTTGTTGTGAACTTCAGTTGTTTGTTGAAGAATAGACCAGGAGACGTCGGATCAAGACAGAATGATTCTTTTAATGAGAACCTTCTGTGCTGCAGGTCGTCCGAAAACAGTCTGATTTTAACAGTACAAAATAAGGCAATTTATCTACATGTCAAGGGGAGTGGTTATACAGCAGAGGAGGAGACATTCAAACAAAGGAAATGCATATGTTGTGTAGGTAAAGGGCACACCCTACTTAACTGTGTCCCTCGTCCAGATTCAATCAGCATAACAGTGCCATTCAACTGCATAGATGCTAATCCAATCACTCAGGCAGTATTGCTCTAAACTTGTCATGGTAAATAGTCAGGAAATTGCATAGAGACAAAAGACTTAATGTCTCAACCACTTACACAGCCTGACGTAATCTCCCTCAAGTTTACTTCAAAATGTAAAACACAAATATAGATAAGGTTTTCAGTTATATTCTATTACCTTGGAACCTATATATAACAATGTATAAATTTGTAATCTTACATTCCCCCCTTTGGGAGTTCTAATAACTCCCACATAATACAAATTTAAACCTTCATCAGTCCATTCTGTAGCTTATGTTTGTTAACATAAGCCCCATCTTCTAGTCATATAACTTGGAAAAAGTTACAGGCACATTTCACTTGCTCTGTGTTGATTGTCTGTAGTGACGAATGACATGCTGATACAGAAACAAACATGCCACTAGGGTCCGTGAAGTTCATTACGGGCAATATTCTTTTGTGGTTGGAACAGTCCTTGTGAGTCCTTTTGTTGACCTTACAGGTTTCCGAACCATGAAGAATTATCTTCAGTCAACTGATGTAATTTTGCTGAAAGATCAAGAATGTCTTGTTGGAATGACCACCATGTTTGTGCATAAGTGAGTCCTTGAATGCAGCCATCTTCTTTGTTGGTGGTAGGAGAGCAATCAGGGTGCACCTGCCATTGAATTGGCTGAGCAGGATGTTATATACAGACGTTCCTCCCATCATGTGCCACCCATGGGATTCCTGCTCCTACTGAAGGTAGGTGTGGCATGCAAACGTTCTTTCCAGCAAACAAGGTGTTTCTTGACATATTCATCAGCTCTGAGAATATGTTGTTTCTGGAGTCTACACTTTGTGTGATGTCGCAAGGCAATCTTGTAGTAGCAAGGCTACTAGTAGCAAGTAGTAGCAAGGCAGTCTTGATCATGTTGATGGAAGACTGAAGTTCCCGTAGATCATTTCTGCGTTGTGTATTTTTTTTCTTTCGTGACAGTTGACTCTGTAGTGTGTCTAGTTGTCCTTCAGAGGTTGTGGCTTCATACGCCAGTGAGGAAGTCTGTGCATATGGGTCTGGGGACAGCCATCAAGTGGTATCTGCACAAAGAAAAACAAAAGACAACAGAGCAGTATTTGTTCTAAAAGACAGCAAACATCAGGGTTGTCTCATTGTTCAATCGGAGTCTGCTATTGTTGTTCCTTCTTTCCCTATTTCTTAATTCCTGTGACACCTAAAGAAAACAGTGAGGTAAGGATGGACTAGTGGATGGGGAAAGGCCTACAAGGGAATCTTCGCCGCAGGTTTGGCCCCCAAATGCCTGTTGCATTCAGTTCTTTCCTGGGCTCCTCACTGATTCGTGTCCTACCCTATCCCTGTTGGTGGGGGAACAACTTTATAGTGTGACATATGACTCCAGGTTTTCCTTCCCTGACACAAAACTGCAGCTGCTGTAATGTTACCTTCAATCACTTGAGCTGAACCCTCAACAAACAACTCCAATTCTGCATTCTCAATGGGAGTTTCTGCTATTTCATTCGTTGTTGCGTTTGTAACCGTAACACAATCATGAGTCATTTCATCCTCTAACAAAACTTCAGTCATTGCTGACATCATACATGAGGATGGGTTTGTGACTGGTGGACTCTGTAGAACAATGTTCGGGGCTGTGACGCTAAATTTCACTGAATCAACAGGCATATCAGATACTGATTGAATGGCTACATCTGTTTCAAAGAAAGCTTGCTAGTCAGGATTGGCGTTATCAGTCTGACTAACTTCATTCACATCAGTTTTCTCTTCAGCTTTGTTGAGGTTCAATTTCTTAGTCAAAGAAGCTACTCTAGCACAGAGTTCTTCGTTCTGTTTCTCTAGCTCTGAGATCTGCTGAGACTGTTGTCTAGCTAGCGCTAAACCAAATTCTCTGTGACAACAAATAATGCCTTTCACATTGTTCTTGCGAATACATGCTCCTAAAACTTTTTTACATTCATCAATCGACCAATTCTTGTCCGGATGGATCTCATATTTCTGAGTTAGTTTTTGTCTAACCTTCTCGGTGACAATTAAATTCATCTGCACTCCTAACTGTGATATGAAATCACTGTCTGTCCACAAAGGAGCTGCGAGGCCACCTTTTTCAGTTGTGGGGGTCAGTCTAGGATTCTTCCTAAACATTTTTGAATTTCTTTGTTACCACACACACAAACACTCACTTCTCTGATCATTTCTTTGTTAACACAGCTCAACTATTGTTAACTTTCTTTGACAAAAACAGAGGACAACACAAATATTAACTAAATGTTAATCTTCCCTGCTTGAAAAAACAGAGGATAACTCATCCCTAAAAAACACTTTTTAGAGGGTAACACAAATATTAGCTATGCTAATCTTCCCTATTTAAAACAGAACAATTATTAGTTTGTGAGGCTAATAACTTCCCTATTTGAAAAACAGAGGATAACTCATCCCTAAAAAAACAGACTTTTTTTTTTAGAGGGTAACACAAATATTAGATAAATGCTAATCTTCCCTATTTAAAACAGAACAATTATTAGTTTGTGAGGCTAATAACTTCCCTATTTGACAAACAGAGGATAACTCATCCCTAAAAAACACTTTTTAGAGGGTAACACAAATATTAGCTAAATGCTAATCTTCCCTATTTCAAACAGAATTAGAGGGTAACACAAAACACAAATATTAGCTAAATGCTAATCTTCCCTATTTCAAACAGAACAATTATTAGTTTGTGAGGCTAATCTTTTCTGTTTGATAACAGAGGATAACTTAGTTAACCAAACCCTACAGCCGTCTGTTAACTCTTCCCTAGCAGCCAGAGGATAAACAAATTTGTACTGGTCTTTTTAAGGTTCTTTTGGATAGAGCAGCACTCACCATAACCCTTGGTTGAAAGATTCAGTCTGGAAAATCTTTGTTCAGCTGGAAGTTTCGCTCTGGATTCCAGTCTGGAACGTAGGCAGATCTTTTTCTTTGAGCTTGAAGTTTCAATCTGGATTTTAGGTGAGGAAGCTGGAAACTATATCCGGGTCACGGCACCATCTGTTGTGAACTTCAGTTGTTTGTTGAAGAATAGACCAGGAGACGTCGGATCAAGACAGAATGATTCTTTTAATGAGAACCTTCTGTGCTGCAGGTCGTCCGAAAACAGTCTTATTTTAACAGTACAAAATAAGGCAATTTATCTACATGTCAAGGGGAGTGGTTATACAGCAGAGGAGGAGACATTCAAACAAAGGAAATGCATATGTTGTGTAGGTAAAGGGCACACCCTACTTAACTGTGTCCCTCGTCCAGATTCAATCAGCATAACAGTGCCATTCAACTGCATAGATGCTAATCCAATCACTCAGGCAGTATTGCTCTAAACTTGTCATGGTAAATAGTCAGGAAATTGCATAGAGACAAAAGACTTAATGTCTCAACCACTTACACAGCCTGACGTAATCTCCCTCAAGTTTACTTCAAAATGTAAAACACAAATATAGATAAGGTTTTCAGTTATATTCTATTACCTTGGAACCTATATATAACAATGTATAAATGTGTAATCTTACAGTGTCCACCAGTGTGTGTCCACCAGTGTGTGCCCACCAGTGTGTGCTCACCAGTGTGTGCCCACCAGTGTGTGTCCACCAGTGTGTGTCCACCAGTGTGTGTCCACCAGTGTGTGTCCACCAGTGTGTGTCCACCAGTGTGTGCCCACCAGTGTGTGTCCACCAGTGTGCCCACCAGTGTGTGTCCACCAGTGTGTGCCCACCAGTGTGTGCCCACCAGTGTGTGCTCACCAGTGTGTGTCCACCAGTGTGCCCACCAGTGTGTGTCCACCAGTGTGCCCACCAGTGTGTGTCCACCAGTGTGTGCTCACCAGTGTGTGCCCACCAGTGTGTGCTCACCAGTGTGTGCTCACCAGTGTGTGTCCACCAGTGTGTGCCCACCAGTGTGTGTCCACCAGTGTGCCCACCAGTGTGTGTCCACCAGTGTGCCCACCAGTGTGTGTCCACCAGTGTGTGCCCACCAGTGTGTGTCCACCAGTGTGTGTCCACCAGTGTGTGCCCACCAGTGTGTGTCCACCAGTGTGCCCACCAGTGTGTGTCCACCAGTGTGCCCACCAGTGTGTGTCCACCAGTGTGCCCACCAGTGTGTGTCCACCAGTGTGTGTCCACCAGTGTGTGCCCACCAGTGTGTGCCCACCAGTGTGTGTCCACCAGTGTGTGTCCACCAGTGTGTGTCCACCAGTGTGCCCACCAGTGTGTGTCCACCAGTGTGCCCACCAGTGTGTGCCCACCAGTGTGTGTCCACCAGTGTGTGTCCACCAGTGTGTGCCCACCAGTGTGTGTCCACCAGTGTGTGCCCACCAGTGTGTGTCCACCAGTGTGTGTCCACCAGTGTGTGCCCACCAGTGTGTGCCCACCAGTGTGTGCCCACCAGTGTGTGTCCACCAGTGTGTGTCCACCAGTGTGTGTCCACCAGTGTGTGCCTACCAGTGTGTGTCCACCAGTGTGCCCACCAGTGTGTGTCCACCAGTGTGCCCACCAGTGTGTGTCCACCAGTGTGTGCCCACCAGTGTGTGCCCACCAGTGTGTGCTCACCAGTGTGTGTCCACCAGTGTGCCCACCAGTGTGTGTCCACCAGTGTGCCCACCAGTGTGTGTCCACCAGTGTGTGTCCACCAGTGTGTGCCCACCAGTGTGTGCCCACCAGTGTGTGCTCACCAGTGTGTGCTCACCAGTGTGTGCCCACCAGTGTGTGTCCACCAGTGTGCCCACCAGTGTGTGTCCACCAGTGTGTGCCCACCAGTGTGTGTCCACCAGTGTGTGCCCACCAGTGTGTGTCCACCAGTGTGTGCCCACCAGTGTGTGTCCACCAGTGTGTGCCCACCAGTGTGTGCCCACCAGTGTGTGCCCACCAGTGTGTCCACCAGTGTGTGCCCACCAGTGTGTGCCCACCAGTGTGTGTCCACCAGTGTGTGCTCACCAGTGTGTGCTCACCAGTGTGTGTCCACCAGTGTGTGTGCCCACCAGTGTGTGTGCCCACCAGTGTGTGCCCACCAGTGTGTGCCCACCAGTGTGTGTCCACCAGTGTGTGTCCACCAGTGTTGTCTTGTGTGCTTACTGCAGCTTTCCCGCGAGTGGGCGTGGTTTCAGCGCAGACACGCCCCCAGCGTTTGAGAGCAGATTTTGCTTGCCGTTTTTTTTTTATCATTCAAATTTTTCTTGGTGGACTTTACAGGGACTTTAAATATAAATGAATGTTAAAACAATACATTTTAATTTAATCTTCATTTGGGTAAAGTTTTTTTTTTATATTTAAGTACATTACAGTTTTAATTTCACTTTTAGGTAGAAAACATTTTAATTTAATCATTATTTAATTATTTTATGTACCTGTATGTAAGCACAGTGCAGAGTTAACGTACAAACTGTTTTTGTACAATGTTAAAGTGGCTGACAACAATAAATATTCTTAGGAATAAACTGCCTAATTTTTGAACTGTGCAGAGCTGTAGCTGAATAGGCCTACGCTACTGTATTTAAATGTTGGTCATTATGGTGGTACTTGGACAGCCAAATATTTTCTGAGGTGGTACCTGGTATAAAAAGTTTGAGAACCACTGGTTTAAATTATATTACAGTTTTTTACAATCGCTATGACATTTTTTTCAATACCTTTAACAAATTTCCTAAACTCTTAATGCACCAACACACCTACATCACACAATTGCCAAAATGGTTAATTTCATGCTCAAAATCACACATTGTAAACTAAACTCCAACACTAATTTTCAAAATACAATAATTCACTAACACACTATGTCTACCAAAACCCTAACACATGTTCTCTTCCAACAGGAACATTTAGTCAATCATAGCACAATGTAATTGAGTCCCATTGACTCTTATTTTGAAAAGTCTGCGCCTTACTATTGCAGTTGCTCAAGATCAGATGAAATCCCATTTCTATCATTAATTATAAGCCTATTAGTATCTTACCCACTGTTTCTTAGGTTGTTGAGCAATTAGTAGCTGAGAAAATTGTCCCTTGAATAATAATTTGCCATGCATCCAATGCAGCTTGGCTTTAAAGCAAATTATTCAATTGTTTTTTTAATTAAATATTAAATAATATAGTATTATTTAGTATAATAATATTGTAATATAGTATAATAATATTAGATATAGATATGAGATAAAGTTGGTATTAACTGAATAAATACTTGTCAGATCAATCATGGTGTGTTTGAGTACATAATCACCAATCATGATCCATGTACATCCGCTGGTGTTCCACAGGGATCTATCCTGGGTCCATTGTTTTTTGCTTTATATATAAACGATCTACATGTCCTGGCACTAACATCCAAATGGTTGCAGATGATACTGTAATTTATTTACATGTTAATAGTATGACACAAGTTGCTAATCAACAAATTATATGGTTCATGTAACAGCATGGTTAGAGCGAAGCTACTGCAACTAAATGTCTAAAACAGTGTGTATGTTTTTCACTAAGTCAAACAGTATCAGCACAGAGACAGATATCCTTGTGTCTGGACAGAGGTTGCAGGTTGTTTCGTAATATAAATATCTTGGAGTTCTGATTGCGTTTAAGGCTCAACCATTAGAGACTTTGTACAAACTAACACTCAAAAGATTAAAGGGGTGGTAAAACACATTGTTTTGAAGGCTTGATTGTGTTTGTGGGGTGCACTGTAACATGTGTTCATGCTTCGTTTTTTTAAAAATTGCATTATTTTTCATATATTTGACATTTATTCTACACTGCTCTGTCCCTCCTTGTAAAACGGTCTGATGCTTTCCGGGTTGTATGAAGCCAGTCCCCAAAAATACGCGATGGGCTCTGATTGGTTAGCTGGCCTAGTGTGTTCTGATTCGCTAACCGCAGTGCACGTTTGTCGGAAACGTCACGCCCCTTACCTTCACCCGGAGGCTGTGCTTTGGTCAGTATTAGAAACGATGGCGTCAATAAAACCATACCAATCTGAGCCCGAATCAGACCCAGAATATTTGAGTGAAGATGATCGAGCAGAAGCTGTTCAGTCCTCAAGAGTAAAGACTGCGGATCTATAGTGATCACTACTGAATGGCACTGTTACTTTTGTATTTTTAGAACGATTTTAGCCAAATATCTGTCGCAAGAACTATTAACCCAAAACACTAAACACTGGCTTTACTATAGTAGCCAAATCACACACAGAACCATGTTTAGCATGCCTGTAGATAAACAATACATAAAAGCTCTAATCAAAGAATCATTTACACTAATGCCAGGTTCGCTGTTGAGATTTTAACATTAGTGTTTGTAACGTTAGGTGTTCGTCGGATAACGTTAAGTATGAATGAGCATTTAACAGACTGGTTTGCAGAACAGCGTTGTCATCTGTTTACTTCCTTGCTACAACCTATTACAGGAAAACACATCGATGAAAAATAAATCAGACTTACAGGTTGTGGCCCGTGAACAGCTTCTGTTTGTAAATCCAGCTTTCAGGACAAGCCGATGTGGGAATCCTGCATTGAACTCACAAAGTTTGTGGAAGCTTTCCTCCGTGAAATGTGCAGCAGGAGCCACGCGCCCGTCGTGCATCCACACACTGGCAGTGTTTGTCTCGCGCAGCTGAACCGCGGCTCATGAATTGCAAATACAGATGAATATTGTCCATTATGTCACATTTTCCAGTCTTCTCCTCTGACCCCTGTCTGTCTCGTGCTTTATGATGGGCAGCATATATCTGCGACCTGTTCCCCTCTGTCTCATACACACACGTGCATATAACATGCTGTATGTTAAACACACCCCCGTCCCTGGGAAGGAAAGCAAGTACCCCAGACCTGCAATCCGGATGAAAATAACAGCATTTCCTCGGCATTGCAGCAACAACACTCCAGCTTAACTATACCACAACACCACTCCAGCTTAACTATACCACAACACCACTCCAGCTTAACTATACCACAACACTCCAGCTTAACTATACCACAACACCACTCCAGCCTAACTATACCACAACACTCCAGCCTAACTATACCACAACACCACTCCAGCCTAACTATACCGCAACACCACTCCAGCCTAACTATACCACAACACCACTCCAGCCTAACTATACCACAACACCACTCCAGCCTAACTATACCACAACACCACTCCAGCCTAACTATACCACAACACCACTCCAGCCTAACTATACCACAACACCACTCCAGCTTAACTATACCACAACACCACTCCAGCCTAACTATACCACAACACCACTCCAGCTTAACTATACCACAACACCACTCCAGCCTAACTATACCACAACACTCCAGCTTAACTATACCACAACACCACTCCAGCCTAACTATACCACAACACTCCAGCCTAACTATACCACAACACCACTCCAGCCTAACTATACCACAACACCACTCCAGCTTAACTATACCACAACACCACTCCAGCCTAACTATACCACAACACCACTCCAGCTTAACTATACCACAACACCACTCCAGCCTAACTATACCACAACACTCCAGCTTAACTATACCACAACACCACTCCAGCCTAACTATACCACAACACCACTCCAGCCTAACTATACCACAACACCACTCCAGCTTAACTATACCACAACACCACTCCAGCCTAACTATACCACAACACCACTCCAGCTTAACTATACCACAACACCACTCCAGCCTAACTATACCACAACACCACTCCAGCCTAACTATACCACAACACCACTCCAGCTTAACTATACCACAACACCACTCCAGCCTAACTATACCACAACACCACTCCAACCTAACTATACCACAACACTCCAGCCTAACTATACCACAACACCACTCCAGCTTAACTATACCACAACACCACTCCAGCCTAACTATACCACAACACCACTCCAGCCTAACTATACCACAACACTCCAGCCTAACTATACCACAACACTCCAGCCTAACTATACCACAACACTCCAGCCTAACTATACCACAACACTCCAGCCTAACTATACCACAACACCACTCCAGCCTAACTATACCACAACACCACTCCAGCCTAACTATACCACAACAACACTCCAGCCTAACTATACCACAACAGCACTCCAGCCTAACTATACCGCAACACCACTCCAGCCTAACTATACCACAACACCACTCCAGCCTAACTATACCACAACACCACCCCAGCCTAACTATACCACAACACCACCCCAGCCTAACTATACCACAGCACCACTCCAGCCTAACTATACCACAACACCACTCCAGCCTAACTATACCACAACACCACTCCAGCCTAACTATACCACAACACCACTCCAGCCTAACTATACCACAACACCACTCCAGCCTAACTATAACACAACAACACTCCAGCCTAACTATACCACAACACCACTCCAGCCTAACTATACCACAACAACACTCCAGCCTAACTATACCACAACAGCACTCCAGCCTAACTATACCGCAACACCACTCCAGCCTAACTATACCACAACACCACTCCAGCCTAACTATACCACAACACCACCCCAGCCTAACTATACCACAACACCACCCCAGCCTAACTATACCACAGCACCACTCCAGCCTAACTATACCACAACACCACTCCAGCCTAACTATACCACAACACCACTCCAGCCTAACTATACCACAACACCACTCCAGCCTAACTATACCACAACACCACTCCAGCCTAACTATAACACAACAACACTCCAGCCTAACTATACCACAACACTCCAGCTTAACTATACCACAACACCACTCCAGCCTAACTATACCACAACACTCCAGCTTAACTATACCACAACACCACTCCAGCCTAACTATACCACAACACTCCAGCCTAACTATACCACAACACTCCAGCTTAACTATACCACAACACCACTCCAGCCTAACTATACCACAACACTCCAGCCTAACTATACCACAACACCACTCCAGCCTAACTATACCACAACACTCCAGCCTAACTATACCACAACACTCCAGCCTAACTATACCACAACACTCCAGCCTAACTATACCACAACAGCGCCGCGATACAAAATGGCCTCGCCCCCCTTATTTAATATTCTCGGAGGAGGGGTTTATGTAAATATTGGGGCTGGTGATATCAGAGACCCTGGAGGAATGTCTGTAGTCCTACTGGCCGTTTGCTGTAGTCCTTAGAAATGGATTTCTTTAAAAGCAAATATCTCCCTTTGCTTTAAACTTTGAACGTTGTAACTTTGCAGATGTTGTTTATGCTCAAGCAGCAACATTACACGCTAGCTAAAGTTAGAAAAGTGAAATCGTGGTTTACCACCCCATTAAAAGAAACCAGTCTATTTTTTAATATAAAAAAATACAATCTACTGAGCTAGGAAAATATGATTAAATATGCACGTCTGTCTTATGTAGAGATTTTATATAGGTTGACTTCTTCCTCACTGTCGTGGAATAGAAGAACACAAACAGGTCATTATCTGAACAGTATTATTCTCTGTAGACCTGCGAGCTGACGGCACGTCACGGCGGAGTTGCAGAGGTTCTGCGTGTTACTCGTAAACACAGAAGCTGACGAACAGCGGTCTTTCCAATCGGCTTTGGCTGCGACTCTGGAAGACTTGGAGTTCAGCTTTTCTTTGAGGAAAGCACAAAGAGCGGCACTGAAGTCATTCTTAAGAAAAGATGATGTGTTCGAAGTTTTGCCCACCGCATACGGCGAAAGTCTATCAACTAATGTTAGCTCGGCTTCTCCTTCTTCTTTGCTCTGGTTGGTTGTGGCGGTCATGGCGCTACCCAATTGCGTGCAGAGGGAATTTGACAGACAACCGTTTATCCCGCCCCTTGGATTGAGCCCTGCCAATGGTGAGTTTCCAGACCAAACATCTTGATGTGGGTCTGGCTTGTCAGGCTAGCCAGCACCTTTAAACTTTTAGTTTTACAAATCATCACACTAAAAAAAATATTAAAATTGGATAATATTTAGAGCTCTGAAGTGCTGGAAAAAGTGTGAAACACTTGAAAAGTGCTTGAATTTCACTCTCAAAAGGTTGAACGAACTGAGATGAATAATCTGTAATAAAAAAAGAAAAGAAAAAACATTTGACCATTTCTTCCACAATACCATGGGGTGTTACTGCATTAAATCCATGGTGAGTGTTTATGATTTGTGGACTGAAATTAATGTTTCGACTGTTTTTCCTGGTCTCTGCATCAGCTCTGATCTGATATCTGTGGTTTATAACTAGGGTTGGGTACCGAAACCTGGTGCCAATATGGTATGTACCGGACCGAATCAGAACGCAGATTTCGGTTCCTCATTTCGGTGCCAAAATTCAAACGTGCTTTCGCGTTTTGGCTGAGCCAGAGACAGACGCTCAGCGCTGGTCACATCACAACTCATGACAACTATTCAGTGTTTTCAACCACATCATGTTTATTCCAGGTTTCAGACATTTACATGATCATAAGTACTAGCAAAAAACACACACTGATGTCTATGAAAGCGGCAATGACAATCCTTTCAGACGGTTATAATTTGACTAACGTTACGTGTTTTATTCACATCAGATAAATGCACATTATATAGTAACTATATAGTTTACTCTATTCTTCCTCCAGTTCAATGATCACTTACTTTCATGTGTTTCGTGAGACGAGAATGAACTCAAGTGTTGTAAATCCGACAGATCCGATTCTGAGGCGCAAACTAACATGGCGCCGCCCATTGCGCTTTATAGATCAACTAACACACATTCACACACACATTTGAACATCAGATAGTTTGTGACACAGTTAAGAAGTTTGTGAATATTTTTAATAAATAAAAAAACGAAATAAACCCGATACAGCTGAGCTGTCAGCGCTATTGCGGCTGCTGTGTGTCATGTGAGAAACATGACGCATCGCCATGGAAACATTAAGGCGATGCGTTCTAAAATATTTAGCCAGAGAATATGATCATATATCAAAATAAAGCTGAAACTGAAGCTGGTTTGTAGCATATGTGACGAGTCCACCCAGAGGAATCAGCGTCGCCCTGGCAACAACACACCTGCACGTCATCACCATGGGCTGATCGGTCACAGCTGCACCTCATCAGCCCGGAGACATATAAGCAGCTATGGATGAGCAGACAGACTGACTCTGGTCTCGAGCTGAATGCACTGCTGGACTAACCTCTCTTTGTTGTTCTCCCCCAGAAAGCAGCGAGTGACCGACAGCCCACTTCACTGGAGCACGTTTGGACACCCACTTTCACAAGGATTGAGCACCACCGAGCACAAGGATCACCAGCCATCACGCACCGGCTCACTGACTGTTTTCACCTTTTGACACGCACTGTAAATAAAACCCACCCTCCGGGGCCTTTTTCACTCAGCCTGCCTTGTCGTGTGATTCCTCACCCCGTGACACATACCAAGAATACAGACTACTGCTGTTATTACTGTAACTGTTATTTAGAGTTAAATTAGGCCTGTAGTTGGGTTAGGGGGCTTAGGTTTTACTGTGAATTTGTAAATAAGTCAATAATAATTTGTAAATAAGTAAAGTGTGTTTTGTATTTATTTATATTCATACATTTAAGTATACATTAAACTTTTAATAAATGGTTCAATTTAAATAAATTAATAAATAAAAAGCCATTTAATGTCATCCACCTTATTTTGTGGCCTTTTTTTTTTTTTTTAAGTATCGGTTCAGGCACCGGTACGGTTTTAAAAGTATCGGTTTGGCACCGGAATCGAAAAAAACCCAAACGATACCCAACCCTATTTATAACAGAGGATTCTGCACCGAACACTTCCACTAGATCTTGCAGTAGCGATGTTATTAATACTGAGGTGAACTCAAATGTGTTCTCACTGGATCTCCAGAGCTATTTAGTAACGGTGTGGCGTGATCGAGATCGGCCCATGAGCTCGCGCTGCGATGTCTATTATTGCTCCGAGCTGAGAAACGGTCCAGCACAGCTCAAACGAGTAGCGCGGTTCCGTTCCGCTTTCATTTGCCGCTCGATGTTTCTCATATGTAACAGAAATGGCAGCTCTTGTCAGTTGGGCACCAGTGCGACCTCCAACCAAATTCAGCCGAACCAGCAGGAAAAAGGTTGCAAAATGCCAATATTTAGTCACGGTCTGGAGCCCTGCATTAACATAATCAGTGCTGACATAGTTGGTTTTCTAATAATACCTTTCTAACATTTTGAGAGAAGTCCCTCAGGTCAGAGGATCATTTCAGACCAGGGCCAGCCCAAGCCTTTGTGCGGCCCTAAGCAGATTTTTATTTGGGGGCCCCTCTGTGCCACCAATACGATTGACTATTGTCAATTCTTGATAATTCACACAGCTAATATCAATGTCTGCCTGTCATGTTTTTACCCTTATACGGTTTTTAATTGTAACAGTAGCAAACCCACAAGAGTGATCAGGTGTTAATATTCAACTCTTATGCTGAATATGCTCACTTTTCCCTAGGATTCTTTGATGAATAGAAGGTTCAAAAGAACAGCATTTCTCTGAAATAGAAAGCTTTCAAAGAATCCTGAAAATGTTTTCAACACTGATAAAAAATCATAAATGTTTGTTGAGCATCAGATCCTCATATCAGAATGATTTGTGAAGGATCATGTGACACTAAACACTGGGGTAATGATGATAAATTCAGCTTTGATCACAATAATAGATTACATTTTACTATATATATTCACAAAAAAAACAGCTGCTTTACACTGGAGTAATATTTCACAATATTACAGTTTTTACTGTATTTTTGATCAAATAAATGCAGCCTTGGTGAGCATAAGAGACTTCTTTTAAAAAAAATAAGCATTGCTTTTATTTTGGCAGAAACACGCAGGAAGACCTTAAATTTATAAATTATTCTCATTATGAATTTGGGAAGATGTTTGTCGCATGTTGCGTTCCCAAATGTTAATTGCAAGCGACTCAAATTATAGCAGAGACAAAAACAAAAACATTTAACTTACTGAGAATCTGAAAGCTCTGCTGTACTCCAAAACATTCAGCACGTCAGATATACTCGCACTAAACCATATCACATTCTCAAATCCATCCATAAAAAGGTTACCGAGCAACTAATGAGTAGCACAGTTTCAGCTGATTTTTCACACTTTGGACTTTGAACCCTGCTAGCGAATAGTGTTCAGCCAATGACGCCGCGAGCTTGTGCAGTGCTGTCAGAATCAATCCGTGCATATATATGAAAACTTAACATTTTGCAGTTTATTTAGTAATTGTTCAAGGCTATTTTGCAATTTCAATCATCATTAAATTACATTTACAGTAATTTCGACTTAGACTTGGACCTAGATGTCATGGTAGTCTGCTCTGAGCAGAGCTGTACAAATCGCCTCAGTGGTGGAGGTGCGCTATTATTGAGGATCTTAAAAATTAACCGTACATTTGAGTACACAGTTAGATTCTCGAAATTTTATATATTTAACCGCCTAAAAATTTGACAATGATGATGTCTTTTTTTTTATCTAATAACTTTACAGCCTGGTTATAAAGTGATTTTAATGATAATGTTGTTTCACTTTTTTGAGACCAACAGGAAATACAAAAGTTAACATGAGAAACAATCATTGCATCCATATATATTTTTGCTGCATCATAAGTGAGCATATTTCAAGATATTGCATTTTAAAATATTAGACATTCTTATATGCTTTTTAAATCCGAATGTTGGTTACAAAATGACCCCTAAGTATTTGAATTAATCTACTATTTTGATATTTTTTCCTTTTACAAAAACACATGGAAAGGTCATTGGTTTTCTAATTTTAGTAAAATACATTGCCACCATTTTATTTACATTAAGTGTAAGAGAAGAAGAGGTGAGCCAGTCTGCAATGTTATTCATGACCTTAGTTAATTTGTTAGCCACACATACATTTGAACATCCACCTCGCTACACAATGAAGGGAGATCATTAATATAGAGTGTAAACAGCAGTGGTCCAAGAACAGAGCCCTGGGGGACACCTGTGTCACAAGCCTTTGATGTAGACAGCATATTAAATTAATATAAAAGTTTGCTTTAGTCCTTCTTAACAACATTGTTACCTTATTTCTAAGCTCCTTATATAAATGTCTTGACCAGTCTTGGACTCGACTACAGCCCTAGTATAAAGACTTCATGCTAGTCTTAAAGATTATACATTTTAATATTAGAAACAATGCTATCAGTAGAAGTTAGAATAGTATCCGTTTTTTAAAAAACAGATCACGGTTCTCCCATGATTCTGAACACAAAACATTAGACAACAAAACAAAATAATTTACTTGAGGTTCTGACTAAATGTTCCATTTGACTCCTATGAACGAGTCAATTTATAAATGTCTAAAATGTTATAAATGTTATTGTTTGAAAATAATAAATTCAGCTATATTTAATATTCATATTGACTCATGAGTTGAGTATGTGCACTAAATCTGCGCAATTTGAGTGAACATGATTTGTGAAACATAACCTGCCAAATTGCCTAGTGATCTGACATTGTTACCCTCCATTTTTACCTGCATTTGGGTAAAATAAATATATAAGATATATCCACATCATAAAGCTCTTCATTCTAACAAAGAGAAACTGAAGAATCTGGATAAAGCCTAAATCCAGCATAGAGGGGCTCTGTAAATGTGGAGTGGAATGTGTGTAAGTGAATAAGTGTGTGTGTGTCAGTGACACTGTAGAAGGACAACTTGCCGGCTGGCCAGTCCAGATACACTCCTACTCTATTAGAGGGGGGAGAAGGGGCAGTTAAGTTGGTTCTCTTATTACTGTGCCAGGCAGAGTATTTGTTATCAAAGCAAATCAGACTCCAGGACATTTCATTGAGCCCAAACCTACAGTCACTTCCTGTTCTTCTGATTGCCTTATATGTCACTGACAATCCAGCTCCCCTCGCACTCCATTCAGCTTCCCAGTAATAACGTCCAGAGAGAATCTCTCTACACAAAACTTGTTCAAAGCAATCAAATCTCTCTGGATGATCAGGATAAGACAGCTCCTCTTCCACCCGTGTAACCTTTCTGTTCCCCTCAGACAGAGAGAGATGATTGTTTGCCGTGTTTGTGTCCAGTGTAAGACCACAGGTATCTGCACACAAGGAGAGAGATTTATTTTTATTTCTTATAATCAATGACCGTGTGTGTGTGTGTGTGTGTGTGTGTGTGTGTGTGAGTGTGTGTGTGTGTGTAAAGCAACAAAAGGACCAACATTTTTGTAGTCCTGGTGTGATTCTGAAATGTTCTCCATGGTCCAAACTAGAAAGAACACAAACACACAATATTACATTTGTACCATACATTTAAATTTTGACTAATCAATGCAACTTTGTTTGTTAAGATTATTTTCTAACTTAAAAACAAATGTGACAAGTGGGAGTCACTTTAACATGACCTAGGTGCGTGTGTGCATACTTAACTATAGTTTGAGGACAAACTTGTTTAATAAATAAATTGCTAAATAAATATTCAAAATATTCCTTTGTGGACATTTTTAGATGTCTTTTTTGTTAAAAAAAATAAAATAAAAAATAAACAACTTAAAAACTATTTTAAAATATTTACATTGCGCAGAAGTAAATATGTTTGTGTGTGCGCAAATGTAATATACATTTTGTACCTCAATAAAAATATTTCTATGTGCAAATAGTTAAACAATTAAGACATTTTGCATAACTTAGTTTCCATAATACACCATCACTGCTATGCTACACACTTGAGTATTTCCAGTTTGCAGTTTGAATGATTCAGTCTCTCAGAGAGTAGCTTGACTCCTGAATCTCCAGGGTGATTGTAGCTCAGATCCAGCTCTCTCAGATGTGAGGGGTTTGAACTCAGAGCTGAAGCCAGATAGGAACAGCCTTCCTGTGTCACCATACAGCCAGATAATCTTTAAAAACAGACATCAATTCGAGGTTATTAGAATAGACAGTCTACAAAGACTACAACGTTTTTTCTTTTATTCTAGCATCAATTAAATATATACACCTTTCAGTACAGATTGTACAGAACAGATGTTACTCTTCATCTGTTAGTGTTTCCTTAAAAATGTCACTGTATGCATAGATTAACAGTAGATTTAATTTCTATTCCCAATCATGATAGTGAACAGTGCAGATGTAATTCTCTAGGCAAGGTGAGAATGTGTTCAGTTATGCTTGGAAAACTGTGTTTGGTAAATTGGTAAATCTAGGCCCTGTGTGGTTTCACCTGTATTATGTGATTATGAACAGTATCTTCCACCATCATATTTTATATTATACATTTCTAATCATCTACTTTTTTGTGAGGAGTTTATTGGTCCAAATAGGAAGTAGAACATACTCAAAACATTAACACTGGGGTCTTCAATGTTTTTCAGGGCAAGGACCCCTTAGGCAATAGAGACATGGAGCAGGGACCCCCAATACAAAATGTGTCAAACAGAGCTACATATTAAGCATATAGCCTTCCATATTAATAGAAACGAACTATATTATTATTAAGAATAAGATATGTTAAAACAGTAGATCAGAACTATGCACATTATTGTTGTTGCACATGCATCAATGTCTGTATATTACTTGCCAATGTTAAAATTAACAACATGCTGCAATAAAAATCACAATTCATTAGTTGTTTGCAGTTGTTGTAAATAATTTTAATTGATTTGCAGTCATACATTTAGTTGACTAATAAGATGGACAATTAAATATTTACCTGTACTTTAGTTTCAAGTTTACTAAAACAACATTTTAATTGTACTGTGAGATGGACAATTAAGAATCAAATCCCTAATATTATATATATATATATATATATATATATATATATATATATATATATATATATATATATATATATATATATATATATATATATATATATATATATATACACACACTAGGGGTGTAACGGTACACGTATTCGTATCGTAGCGTTTCGGTTAGCATGTACCGAACGGTTCCGAATGCAATCTTTAACAGTTAACAGTTGGCTTGTTTTAAGCACGGAACACACTTCAATCCTAGTTCCCACACGAACATATTAAGTATTTAGTCCATTTTATCACAAAATTCAAAGGATAAATGCCGTTTTGACAATAATTTTTTTATTGAGGAGCCTGACGATGAGAACGAGAAAAACTTGATCTCACTCTTAAATACATTTCTTTTCTCTTTAAATCTTTTCTACATATGTTTCTAAGCATATTTCCTCACTTTTCGCTTGTTTATGCTACAGATTTCACTAATTTTAAGCCTTTTATGGCTTTATTTCTGTAAAACGATTTTCTCAGCTCTCCCTTTTGACTCAAGTCCTTCCTGAAGAAGGTATTGTGTATACCGAAAAAAATGCACCAAACCACCGTATTGCTACGATCAGTGACAGGTTTCTAAGAGGCGACGCAGAAACGAGACCGAGCGTGATAGCCCCGCCCTCAAGCCATAGCACATGACAGGAAGAGAAGAGAAATCATTTAGAGGGGGAGGGAAGGTTAATGTATTTTATTAAAGATTATAAGGGTAAATTAATTTTTAAAACAGATAAATCAGTTATAGTAAAAACTACAATATTAAATATAAAAATACGAATTGTAAATTGATTTCATGCCGACTTTAAATACCTCAGTATCTGCAGCTGACAGTTTGAACTCTTCAGTCCACCAGAGAGTAGCTTCACTCCTGAATCCTGCAGGTCATTGTTACTCAGGTCCAGCTCTCTCAGGGGAGAGTCTGATGATTGTAGAGCTGATGCCACAGTCTCACAGGACTGATCAGTGACTTTGCAATCGGCAAGACTGAAAGATAGAAAATTAATAGATTTAACATATTTTCTGATCAAATGGGACTACTGGGATCAGTGTGACTGGTCTTCAGTTAACCCAAAACATGTTGTGTTACACCCCTCCTTTTCTTGCTCCACTGGCTGTCAATTGCTGCCCGCATCAAATTCAAGGAAGTGATGATGGTATATCTTCAAGAAAAGCTGACAACTTTTCCATGAACACTCAACTTACCGGTTAATGCACTTCTCATACAAAAACACTGTTTGTCTTTACTGTGTCTCTGTCTTAGCTTGTACTTTCTAAGTGATTTAAAAACTCTTATGCAAAACTTCTCATGTTACTAAAAAGCAAATTACTTACACCAAAATTTGTGTTAAGCAATATAATATCTCAAGACTAAAGTTTCACAATACAGGGAGTGCAGAATTATTAGGCACGTTGATTTTCTGATCATATTTTTTTTCCTGGCACATTTGACCAATTCCAAACCACAGTAATCCTAATAACTACTATTGATTTAGTATTTAATAATGTATAAGTGATATATAATTGTTCATGAAGGCTGGAAATGATAATCACCTTATATTCAGGTGTGCAGAATTATTAGGCATGTTTTCTTTTACAGATAAATTGAGCCAAAAAAGAGATTTAACTCAGACTGAAAAGTCAAAAAGTATTAAATGCCCATGAGAAGGATGCAATACTAATGCAATACTAGACATTGCAGTTAAGGCATGACCATTGGACAGTGAAATGCTCGTTGGGTCAGCAGGGTCAGACAAAAACATGTGGCGGAGAAAAGAAACCTGTTAACTGCAAAAGAATGAAGAATTAAGGTGAAGAATTAAGGGTGAAACCATCAGGAACCTTTTAGTCTCCAGCGCCACCATTTTCCAGAGCTGCAACCTACCTGGAGTCTCCAGAAGTGCAAGGTGTCAGGATCTCAGAGACTTCAGTTAGGTAAAGAATCCTAAAAAATGACCCCCACTAAATAAGAATCATAAGCTGAAGTGTTGTAAAATACATGAAGCCTGCTTTTTTATAGGCTTTATAGGTTTTATGGGTTGAGAATGACTCTTGAAGGACCAGCACCACATCCTCTAGTACCACTGTTTGAAGAATTCATCTTCCAGAATCTGGCAGTACGTTTTGGGAGTTCATTTTAGTCCATCCTGAAGTCCGTTTTGCAGAGATGGACTAAAAATGAACTCCCAAAACGTACTGCCAGATTCTGGAAGATGAATTCTTCAAACAGTGGTACTAGAGGATGTGGTGCTGGTCCTTCAAGAGTCATTCTCAACCTATCTGTCCATAAAGCCTATAAAAAAACCTTCTTCATGTATTTTACAACACTTCAGCTTGTGATTCTTATCTAGTGGGGGTCATTTTTTAGGATTCTTTACCTAACTGAAGTCTCTGAGATCCTGACACCTTCACTTCTGGAGACTCCAGGTAGGTTCAGCTCTGGAAAATGGTGGCGCTGGAGACTAAAGGGTTCCTGATGGTTTCACCCTTAATTCTTCACCTTAATTCTTAATTCTTTTGCAGTTAACAGGTGTCTTTTCTTCACCACCTGTTTTTGTCAGATCCTGCTGACCCAACGAGCATTTCACTGTCCAATGGTCACGCCTTAACTGCAATGTCTAGTATTGCATTAGTATTGCATCCTTCTCATGGGCATTTAATACTTTTTGACTTTTCAGTCTGAGTTAAATCTCTTTTTTGGCTCAATTTATCTGTAAAAGAAAACATGCCTAATAATTCTGCACACCTGAATATAAGGTGATTTTCATTTCCAGCCTTCATGAACAATTATATATCACTTATACATTATTAAATACTAAATCAATAGTAGTTATTAGGATTACTGTGGTTTGGAATTGGTCAAATGTGCCTGGAAAAAAAATATGATCAGAAAATCAACGTGCCTAATAATTCTGCACTCCCTGTATTAATTGCAGAGACTCCACAGAAATTGTACTTACATAGCTTTTCTGCAGTTTCTCACCGCTGGTATCAGTCTTCTTCTGCCCTCATCTGATGTGTTGTATTTCTTAAGGTCCAGCTCATCCAGCGGCTCCTCTGAGATCTGAAGTATGTAAGCGATTGCTGAGCAGTGAGCAGCAGAGAGTTCATTTTCTGAGTGTTTCTCTGATTTCAGAAACTCCTGAATCTCTCTGTGCAGAGTCTGATCATTCATTTCAAGCAGACAGAGGAACAGATTTATGGATCTTTCAGCAGAAAGTGTGTTTTTCCATTCTTTGATTTTGTCTTTAATGTAGTTTATGGTTGCCTTGATGCTCTCTGAGCTGTTCTCTGTGTGTGTTAGTAGCCCCTGTAAGAGTCTCTGATTGGACTCCAGTGAGATGCCCAGTAAGAATCGCAGGAAAAGATCCATGCGTCCATTCTCACTCTTTAGAGTTTTATCCAGTACTCCTTTATGTAAATTATGAAGTAAATCAAAAACCTTCAATGCATCAGAAGTGTCATTTACATAGCAGAAAAAGACATAAAAGGCTGCAAGAAACTCCTGAAAGCTGAGATGAATGAAGCTGTAGACTTTTTTCTGATAAATCACATATTCTTCCTTAAAGATTTCAGTGCAAATCCCAGAATACACTGAGGCATCAGTGACGTCTATGCTACACTCTCTCAGGTCCTCCTCATAGAACATGATATTTCCACGCATCAGCTGTTTGAAAGCCAGTTCAGCAAGTTTCACAATCACTTCCCTGTTTGACTGCAGGAGTTTCTGTGGATCGCTCTCATCTCTCTCATCATACTTCTGATTTCTTATATTTGTCTGAATAATCAAGAAGTGTATATACATTTCAGTAAGAGTTTTGGGTATTTCTGCACAGTGATCTTGTTTCATGATGTTTTGAAGAACAGTGGATGAGATCCAGCAGAAGACGGGTATGTAACACATGATGTGGAGGCTTCTTGCTGCTTTAATGTGTGAGATGATTCTGCTGGCTTGATGCTCGTCACTGATTCTCTTCCTGAAATATTCCTCCTTCTGAGGCTCATTGAATCCCTGAATCTCTGTCAGACGGTTGATGTATTTGGAGGGGATCTGATTGGCTGCTGCTGGTCTGGAGGTGATCCAGATGAGAGCCGGGGGAAGCATCTCTCCTTTCATGAGCTTTGACATCAACACATCCACTGATGAAGTCTCAGTCACATCAGAAACTTCCCTACTATCTGAAAACGTAAGTTTAATTTTGCTTTCATCCAGACCATCAAAGATGAACACAACTTTACACTGCTCATAAATCCTTGAGTCCAGATCTTGAAGTTCAGGATGAAAGTCCAGCAGAAGTCTGTGAAGACTGTACTGATGATCTCGGATCAAGTTCAGCTCTCGAAATGGAAGCACAAACATGAAATCTACATCCTGATTGGCTCTTCCCTCTGCCCAGTCCAGAATGAACTTCTGCACAGAGACGGTTTTTCCGATTCCAGCGATGCCTTTAGTAAGAACAGTCTTGATCTGCTCTTTCTCCTCACGTCCTGGTTCAGGGGAGGCTGTAAAGATGTCATTGCAGTAGATTGGAGTGTCTTGTAAGTGTTGTGTTATGGGGGCTTTCTCCATCTGTAAAACCTCATGTTCTTCATTCACTCCTCCCCTCTCTCCCTCTATGATGTAGAGCTGTGTGTAAATACTGTTCAGGAGGGTTTCGGTCTCTTGGAGTTTGATTCCTTCAAATAAGCTCTCGTACTTCCTTTTCATACTGGTTTTGTGTTTCTCTTTGACTCTCTGCAAGACATCATCCACTAGTTGTTGTGAATCCTGCTCCAGATCTCCAGTCCCCTGCACCAGTGTGTGCAGGGCTGGTTCTGCGTAGTGCTGCCTGATGTGGGTCTGGGAGTAAAACTCAGTGCAGATCAGACAAGATTTCACAGCTCTGGCCTTCCTCTCCCAGCAGGCAGCACAGAGAACATCAGCAGCGGAGCTGTGAGAGAAAACAAGAGAGAAAAACAACCCCACTCACTTCATATCTCAACCACACTAACTGGCACACATGCTACAGTGATAAAACATTGACATCCCAAATTAATAAAATAAAAAATAATATTCTAACTAGCTTTTTATTTTGTCTAAAGCAGAAAAAAAGCTCAATCTCATTTACCGTTCTTTATAATAAGTGCTGATAATCATGACCAATCACAGAAAAATGACCTTATTACTATTGTTATTATTACTACTACTATTTTCACAGCCCTAGTCTTACCTCGAATTAGAGGTTCCCGCTCCATCACTAAAGGAAGGAGGTTTGATCATGGAGTTGTTACTCTTCATAGACACACAGCTAGAGACTGGAGAAGCTGCTGTCTGGGTGTGGTGTCTGGAAATATTATGTTAAGAGAGTAAACATGACTTTAGCAATATTACCCAAAAACTCATAAAAGGGAGATTTGAATGACAGATGTCTGTCTATACATTAAATGTGTGCACATCAAAAACAAGATAGTAACTTGGCACTTCCATAAATTCAGTTTTATCCTCGTTATTTAGTCTACTGATACTCTAAATAATATACTGCCTTGAACAGAACATGATAGCAGTGCATTAACCATCACATGATCACACTTACCTGAGGTCAGAGGTCATTCTTTCATCATTAAACATACAAAACTCAACCCCCAAATATACAGCTCTCCGGTTTATTCATCGGCTTATTGTACATTTGAAGACTGGTTTTGTTACTATAAAGGGAAAAGCATCAGGGTATAAAGACATATCTTACCTATAATTAGAGGTTCCCGCTCCATCACTAAAGGAAGGAGGTTTGATCATGGAGTTGTTACTCTTCATAGACACACAGCTAGAGACTGGAGAAGCTGCTGTCTGGGTGTGGTGTCTGGAAATATTATGTTAAGAGAGTAAACATGACTTTAGCAATATTACCCAAAAACTCATAAAACGGAGATTTGAATGACAGATGTCTGTCTATACATTAAAGGGGTCATATAATGCCATTTTTGTATAAGTTAATGTGATTCTTTAGTGTCTAAATTAAAAGTTTGTAATATACTTTAATTAAAAATTCTCATTAGTATTGTAAGAAAACACAGCTCTGTTTTCAGCAAGCCATTTCAGTGCATGTGCCTTTATATGATAATGAGCTTTGCTCACCCCGCCCCTCTGCTCTGTGGGGCTTTGAAACAACACGTGGAGTGTTGCCTTAACAACAGTTGAGGGTATATTTTGGAGAAATAATGGCAACGGGAGTCTCTGAAGACACATCTGTGCAAACGTACCAATTTGAACCGGAGTCGGACCAGGAACAAGATCACAAACCCAACGAAGTTCGAACAGGACGTTTCTGAATGGTTGGTTAACGTCATGTCACTTTGATCTATCTTTGTACTGGCAGAGTAGCAGTGAGATACGAATGCTATGTGTTTACTGATGTATACGTTAGTTCATTGACAGATTGATGTTATGTTATAAGATTTTTTTTTTACATTACTTCTTAATCAGTAACAGACACAGTTATAAACCATCTACAAAAGTAAGCATAGTGTAGTGTTACCACGTTAACTTTATCACCAGCGTACACAGTTTGCAATAACACAACCATAACGCGTTTTTCATTATAAACGTGGGATTATGAATTATATTAAGAACGTCATACACAGAAAGCATGCTGTAATGTAACTTACCCTGTAAACTTTAGCCACATTCATCGTGAAGCATGCAAGCGATTTGCAAAGATTAATATAAAGGTTAATAAAACGTTACACTCACTTCTTCTGGAGGTGCAGCAGGAACACGAATAGTTGGTAGTGATCCTTTTTTCAAGAGCAGCTTCTTAGCAAAACCTGCTTTATAGACGGTTTCAACGGCAACAACATAAACAAACGTTACTGCGCATGCGCGCTTTTGTGGCCCAAACATAACTTCCGGTAGACGTCCGCAAAGAATCAACAACAACAGAGGCTGCGTTATCTTTCTTATGCGCTATCATCTTTCATTTCAATTGGGCAGCATTATCTTAATTTACATGTTTTTATTGTTTCAGCATGTTTATTATAAATAATCTCCTATTTCTGTCTGCAATATAGAGTGGGGGAAACGCCCCCCTTAAAAGGTTAGTTCACCCAAAAATGTACATTCATACATTAATTACTCACCCTCATGTCGACCCCAACCCGTAAGACCATAGAGAAGAAGAAGAATATCATCAGTTGTGTTCCGAAGATGAACGAAGGTCTTACAGGTTTGGAACGACATGAGGGAGAGTAATAATGACAGAATTAAAAAAAATGTTGGTGAACTAACCCTTTAAAGACCGTGTAATGCCGTTTTCTGTACAGTATCTATAAATGCTTGTGCGCTCGCCTTCAATCATGCAATGCATCAGAATAACATGTTTCTTTGTTTCATAACATAAGATTAATGTTGGGAAAGTTAACATGTAAGTTAGATAAAGTGCCCTATTTGAGATTGATTGTATATGAAGGCTAGCCTGACGTCGTCATACTCAATTCTAGTCAGAATATGAGTCTGATCTGCTCCGTTGGGCTGTGATTATGGGGCGTGTTTAAACCGAACCAGGAAAGACCTCAATTGGATAGATCTACAACGAATCAGAGCAACGGAGCGACGCATAACGTTAGTTGTCAAATGTCAACAGAACTCAACTGCACTGTGTTGCCAAGTCCACGGGTTGAAGCGACCCCAATTATGTGATATACAGACCCAGGAATGCGATTTTTAGCTGCCAGCCCTGCCAAAATAACACATATTTTACCCCCCAAATGCCTTTTTTCTTCTTCCGGAGAACCCCCTCCGGAAAGATATTGGGCTTGTTTTTGGCTAGTTTTGAGGAACGTTAGCAATTGGGCGGGTTTTGTTGTAAAAACTTGACAACCCTGTCTGCACGCACGCTGGAATAAGTAGCCTAACGTTAGAAGAAAAATATGAGTGTAAACGATCTTTGCCGGTGTTGTAAAAAAAGAATTTAAGGATACACAGAGTACTTACCAACACGATCATCATTTCTGAGAGAAATAGTAAAGGTGAATGCATATACGAACAAGTTCTCCGTTAAGGATTAGAACAAATTAAACCCAAGCGCCTTTGATGACGTGGATGATGACGTTACTGTTTATCATCTGTCCATCATCGTCTAAAGCCCGCCCTGACAATTTCATTGGTCCGAACAGCTTCATAATTACTTCTCTACCGATCAAGTCCAGACCGAACTGTCCGAGTAAAAATGTTGTGGGCGGGGCTAAGTTCGGCTGGCATCCAGGCTATATGAAGGCATCACAAAAAACCCTGTGCTCTTTCGGCACTGCCATTAATAGAGGACAAAGCGAAAGTTGTTTTGCACTCCGTGATAAAGGCACATTTAAATATTTTGCGGGAAACAAATGCGATCAGTTATCCAGATGGCGATCACTTGAAATGAACAAATGTAAACTCGCCCTGATTGGCTGATGATCATGGTGATCGCATGTTAATGCCGAGTGTGAACGCAGCCAGAATAATCACCTCCAGAGTAGATTATTTCTGATAACAAGCAAAATAAATAGCAAGTAAATTACATTAGACATACAGGCTGAATGACATTAGACGCTGCCTTCGTATGCTGGATATTTATGAAGCATTTAAGGCTTTTTGGCGAGTCGCACACACTGTTTTTGCGCTGGTGTCATATTCTCTCTGCTTGATCGTTAATATTTATATCATGTTATCCAAGAATAGTACGTCATAAATGTGTTTCTACTGAGTAGTGCGCCATACTATCCCCTTGCCAGACCATAAACAAACACAGACCGGAAGTTAACTTCGGGCCGGCGCGTAACCGTGGCAACGCTTGTTCGTCCGATGAAACCGTCTATACTGACCCTCGTTTATAAAGCAGTCTGGTGAGAAATGATTCACGCAAACATGAAAGCATTGACGTTGATCGGGGGGGAATATTCCCTTCGAAAACAAAACTCAGCCACTGCGTCTTCAGCGGTTTTTATCATTATGGGATGGTTGTGTACAGGCACTGCCAACACACATTTCCGTACAATCAACTTGTAAAAGTGCATGTACCATTATATGACCCCTTTAAATGTGTGCACATCCTCGTTATTTAGTCTACTGATACTCTAAATAATATACTGCCTTGAACAGAACATGATAGCAGTGCATTAACCATCACATGATCACACTTACCTGAGGTCAGAGGTCATTCTTTCATCATTAAACATACAAAACTCAACCCCCAAATATACAGCTCTCCGGTTTATTCATCGGCTTATTGTACATTTGAAGACTGGTTTTGTTACTATAAAGGGAAAAGCATCAGGGTATAAAGACATATCTTACCTATAATTAGAGGTTCCCGCTCCATCACTAAAGGAAGGAGGTTTGATCATGGAGCTGTTACTCTTCATAGACACACAGCTAGAGACTGGAGACTCCTCCTCCTCCTCCTCCTCCTCCTCCTCCTCCTCCTCCTCCTCCTCCTCCTCCTCCTCCTCCTCTCTCTCCTCACAGCGACTCATTATAGAGTCAGTGCCCTCCTCTTCTCTCTCCTTGGCATGTCAGTGCATCTTAAATAGAGCTCAAAATAAGTCACAGGCTCTACATAAAAAACAATTGACTTACAGGGCATCTTGGTCACTGATGTAACCCCCGATCCCTGAGAGAGGGAATGGAGATGTTATGTCGTGTTGGCATGTAGAATTGGCATGCTGAGCCACTCCCCATACATATGGGTATATAAGATGGTGGTCTTCCAGGTTTTATGCTGAGGATGGTGGTTTTATGCTCCATTCAGTGGTGGTTCAGGCTTGTGGCGGGGGGGCATAACATCTCCATTCCCTCCATCAGGGAACGAGGGTTAAGTGAGGAACCAAGACGTTTGTCATCTGTCAGTCACTACAGCGTTATGATGCTTGACACATGGGGTCCCTATGGAAAGCGCCAGAACCACTGAACTGTGTTACGTGTGCAATTACATGGAACAATTTGTCCCGGGAACTCTTTTTCCCCCAGACCTGCTGCTGTCTAAAGTACGGTGAAGATTAGTCTTTCCAGAGCCCACTGGATTTCGCGCCATTTGCGCCATTGTGTGGGTTATGTCAAAAGGGAGCCCAATGTCTTATAAGTTAAAAACCCCTGGGCTAGGGGAACTCATATTTATGTTAAAACGAAATGAAAATTTCATGCCATGGGACCTTTAAAGGATTAGTTCACTTTTAAATAAACTTTTGCTGATAATTTACTCACCCCCATGTCATCCAAAATGTCCATGTCTTTCTTTCTGCAGTCGAAAAGAAATGAAGGTTTTTGATGAAAATATTCCAGGATTGTTCTCCATATAATGGACTTTAATGGGCTTTAATGAGCGTGATCATCTCTGAGCTCCGCCATAACTTCCGCTAAGTGAGGTCAAAATACGAGCGTGGTCATAGATGTATATGTAGATGCCTCATTAGCGCCTGCACTGATCAGTAGAATGAGGCATCTACGATCGATATATCTATGACCACACTCGTATTTTGACCTCACTTAGCGGTAGTTATGGCGGAGCTCAGAGATGATCACGCTCGTCTGATAAGAGGTAAAATAATAGCATAAATACTGCTGGGTTTCTCTCAGAAGCTGATGGTTTGTCTAGATCAGACTCTTATTCATCATCTGGTGTCGTTTGAAGCTGCACTGAAACTGACATTTGGACCTTGAACCGTTTGGAGCCCATTGAAGTCCATTATATGGAGAAAAACCCTGGACTGTTTTCATCCAAAACCTTCATTTCTTTTTGACTGCAGAAAGAAAGACATGGGGATGGATGACATGGAGTGAGTAAATTATCAGCAAAAGTTTATTTAAAAGTGAACCAATAAGGTTGCTCAGATGTGTCCTCAGAGACTCCCGTTGCCATTATTTCTCGAAAATATACCCTCAACTGTTGTCAAGGCAACACTCCACGTGTGTTGTGGTGTTGTGTCGGGCCGAACCAAACGCCCCACAGAGCAGAGGGGGCGGGGTCAGCAAAGCTCATTAGCATTTAAAGTCACATACACTGAAATGACTTGCTGAAAACTAAGCTGGTTTTGACCAGGTAAAATGAGTGTTTTCTTACAATACTAATGAGAATTTTTAATTATGACCCCTTTAAGTTACTCAGGGCTGTGTCATCAAGGCCAGGTTTTTTAAGTATAGGGGTGACCATGGCTATTTTCAGTCCAGGTGGTCATAACCAGTCATAAGTGAACTATTTATTTTATCTACTTTATATATATATATATATATATATATATATATATATATATATATATATATATATATATATATATATATATATATATATATATATATATATATATATATATTATTATTCTTATTATTATTATAATAATAAAATGATCATTTTGCACAATGCATTTTTAAAAAATACATTTAAATATTAAAGTTTCGGTGTCTTAATTAAATTATTGTACTATAATGACTTTAAATGATTGATGTCAAGCTGCTGTGACGTCACCCTTGCAGCCTCACTATTGGCTGGTTCAGTGAGGGCGGCCATTTTGCGTTGACATCAGTGTAGTCCTTAGTTCACAACACTGACTGAAGTGCCACCTCAGTCAGCACTTAAGAATCAGTCTTAGACTTTACTGAAAGCTGCTTTTAACTTCTTTATAAAAGTCTCCTACTCTTAGACAAGTCCAAGAGTTTTTTGACACTTAAGTCAAAGCATAAGACTGTTCATTTCTGAGAAGTTTTATACATATGGGCCCTGATTTCAAAACGATTTATGATCTACTTTTTTTTTTAAATGTATGATTAATATTATTAATATTATTAATACAAATTAAAACCTTTTTGATTTAATTATATACAGTATGTAATTATAAGTACTTTTAAAATAAAAAATAATTTAAAGATTTAAAATAAAATTTAAACATTTAACAAATAATAAAGAGGAGCAAAAGACATATTACAAGCAATAAACAAGAGTGTTTTCAGTATTTAAGAGTACCCGAACGTGTTGCATTCAGTGAGTGAGTTTTCTCCTCATCTTTACTGCTGTTTGATTATTATGATGACATCTCAGACAGCAGATCATTCACACTAATGCACAGATCTCTCTTCAAATATAAGATGAGCTTTCTGCTGTCTTTAAGCCCTTAAGATATAACATTCATTTCGCGTCATAAAAGCTAGAGACGCAAACCACTTACACGGAGTCTCTCACAGCCGCATGTTGAAACAGAAAGCAACTTCTGTCATTTATATAATATATATTTTAATATATAACCCACTGCACTCCAAACGACAGAAACTGTAATGTCAGAGAGTGTCTGAGGGCGAATGAGTGAGTGCGTACAACTTATTGAAACTGCGAGCGGCCATGGAAAGCTCCTGAGTTACTCACAGGCTTCAGTGATAAGGCAGGTTTGAGCTCGATGGTCCTAGGCGAACGCTTGGACTTCCTGCCCGACATAGCACAACAACAACCGCCGCTGTTCCTCACGGGGTCCGCCTCACCTTCGAGGGGGAGGGGCTTCCGGCGCAGGTAGGCGGGGCCAATGGGCGGGGCTTATGCGGAACTATTGGGAAGAAGGGTTTTTCCATTGCACGTTACATGTCTTTCATTATAGCTTATTGTATTGTATGAGACATGGCTGCACTGAATATAGAGAATTTGTAGATAATTGCATTAAAGCCAACATTTTAAGGAATATAATTATATCCAAAAAAAAAAAAAAAAAATTCTAAAGTCATAGCTTGTGGGGTAAAATGCCCCCCAGAGGGCGGTGTTTCACCTGCTCTATCATAATTACTATAATAACATATTTCTGTCTATCAAATCCTTTGTTTTACACTTAAAGGAACTGTATGTAAGAAATGTATTTCAATTAATCATAAAATGGCCCTGATATGTCACAAGACATTAAGAAATCATGTTAATTTCAAATACTTATATCTCTGACAACAGTTGTCCGGCCAAGATATTGTCATTTTAAAAGTGAAGTTGCAGCCCTCAACTGATGTTGATGTTGTCATGTTGTGTTTTGGCCTGAAGCCCCACCCTCCACCTATCGACCAATCACGAAGTCAGTAGTGTTTCTGCATTCGGGTTGCCAGCTCTGCTCTAGTTACCACAGCTGCAGCTACAAACTTTTTGGATAAACAATGTCTAACTTTACGAAACCTAGACGACCTCGTTATGAATCAGAAAAACGTCGTGACAGTGTCCGAAATAAAACAAGGATTTGTATAAGAGATGCCTTTGAAAGATGGAGACGGCTGAAAACAGAGAATAATTTGAAGACTGATGCCAACGTTGCTAATTTTCTCCTGGACAGGTAAGGTTCATCTATGTTTGGCTAACTTGAACTTAATGTAAATGGACATTTCAAATATTCATGACAGTCGAACAAAGTTATGCATGTTCGTGCAAAGTAACGTTAGGTTAGCGCAGATGGAGGAGGTGGGTCATTGAATTGAAAAGGTAACGTTAAGGAATTGTTTGGTAAATAAAAACGGCGAGTCGTCATTGCTAACATTAGTAATGCATTATCAGAGCCCGTTTCTCTGTCATTATGCTGGACGCTGAGGAAAACAACATTAGCACGCCTATTATGGCAATGTGAAAACGTATTTGAGACAGTAGCCTAACGTTACCTCAGTAAAAATGATTCCTCATTCGTTCTTCGCATATATAGTGGACAAAACATGCTGCAAGTGGACCTGTATGACCATTGCTAATGTTATTTAGCTTTGCTGTAATTTTACTATAGTATTTTTTCATGTGGGAATGTACTGTCACATACGAGCGTTCATATTTACGATTATATTTGGCTAATCGCCATTAGTACATTTTTGCGATTCATAATAACTTCACAAAACATCGCTCTTGAAGCATAAACATAATTAACAGAAAGAAAAAAAACCTCGTCACTTGCCATTGAAAGCTCCTAGCAGCCTGTGTTCCTGCTGGATCTGCAGCCTATCTGGCAGCCTCGAGTCAGGGGATACACCGCTCTACAGTCATTTGTAGGGGTGTAACGATTCATCTACTACATCGATGTATCGATTTATTTTCCTACGATCTAACTACATCGATCTGTGCTCGGCAAGTTGGCCTTCCGGACGACATATATCGATCTAACATCGTTTTAAAAGGTAATCAATCGATTGTATCGATCATAGGAAATAACGCATTGGATTTAAGCACGTCAGACTTTAAATGGATGTTTTTTCTTAGCACTTTTAATGATAAAGGCGTTAAACGTTACTCGATTCAGTCTGCCTATCTGTGACATCATCGCCACGCACGCACCAGCAGCAGCGCTAAGAAAACAAAACAGCATGGCGGATGGCAGAGGAGAAGCCAACGAGCGAGAAATTATCAAGTCACCAGGAGAAAGAGCTAAGTTAGTAACGTGTTACCTGTACTTTCAACCCTTGCTAAATGTTACCTGTGCATTCCTGACACCAGTGTGCCTGCAGAGCGAGTTTTAGTACTGCTGGAGACATAGTGAACGCACAGAGAAGTGTTCTGCGGTCAGATCATGTTGATATTTTTGAAAAAGAAATATGTAGTCATTGAAGAGTAGTTGGTTACATTTTATCTTTGTTAAATATTGTTTGTTTATTAAACTGAGAGTAGTAGCAGGTTCAGCCAGTTTATTCAACCTGAAGAAATGTTGGTTGCACTTTATTTTTGATATTAATATTGTATTTGTATTATTTTAATGTTGAAACACAACAGCAAAAGTAGCAGGTAAACCTACTATTAATTAAACCTGAAGAGAAGTTAGTTGCACTTTATTTTTTATATTAATATTGTAATATTATTATGTTGGATAACAAAAGCAGAAGTAGCAGGTTAACCTACTGTTGAAATGTTGGTTGCACTTACTGTGCTTTTATTGAATATGTATTGAATATTGAAAATGAGAGCAGAAAAGGTTAACTTCCTGTTAATTCAACCTAAACTGTTGGTTGCACTTTATTCAAATAAAATTTGAATGCATTTGCCATTAATTGTTGTTTACTTGTTTGTTTATATCCATAATTAATTGATACCTGATTCCCTTACAAGAAACAACTGGAATCTAGGAAACTTCACCTGCATTGAGCAGTATCCAGATATTTATTTCAGTCACACAATTTTTGGCTAAAAAGTTACTGAATCGATTTCAGGTCACTGAATCGTTTCGGATCGTATCGTTCTAAATGAACCAAAATCGTCCTTGAATCGTATCGACAACCTCAAATCGTGATACGAATCGAATCGTTGTTAAAACGAATCGTTACACCCCTAGTCATTTGTATAAATTGAAATGTTAAAAATGTGGATATGTTGGACATTCCTCCAATAAATATTAATATATATATAGGCCTATACATGTTGATACATTACTTGCCTTTTACTTTTAGAGATTAAAAACTAGTCTGTTCATTTTGCTGTTGATCTATGAAGCAAACTGCTAAGCCCACCGCTAGGGCAAAACGGCCCCTTTGTACAAAAATATTTTCAGTCAAAATACTAATTAATTATGAAGGCTGAGCTCCTGCCATAGTCACTCAAAACCGGGATGGCAATTCTAGTCACATTTATGTTTTGTTTCACTGTAATGTCACATTTTCCTTGTGTTTTCCCCCACTCTACCCTAACATCCAAGTGAAAGATTCACCAAAAATTAAAAAACAGAATCACTGAGTTGGAAAAAGAATCACCCCCTTCTAAAAATGACTTGTAAACCCAATCAGGTGTAGCTGATCTTCTCAATAGCCCACAAAACCATTTGACTTTAACTGTGATGAGCTGGTCATGTTGATTAGCTCAGCATGAAAAGAGCTTTTCATGGGGGGGGGGGGGTGTTCAACCTGCTATCATTCTGTCCACCGGTGATAGAGACATTCAGAGTCATTACGACAAACTGTGGATGTTTATACCCAAGAATAAGCTGAATCTGCAATAAGAAAACACGTAGCAGTGGGTTTCATTGCCATTGTGCATATTTGTTTCTTTAGGAACATTTGTGTGCCTTAAAGGGTTAGTTCATCCAAAAATGAAACATGAATGAAATGTCGTTAATTCCTCACACAGATAAAGATCTTTCTGATGAAATCGGAGCGCTTTCTGTCCCGCATTGACAGCCGCGCACCTGTCTAACCCCAGGAAGGCAGCACAGACTTCATTAAAGTAATCCATGGGAGTGGCTTTGTTTGTGCAAAAAAAAACAACTTAATTTATTTATGAAAATATTGACGTGCGTTCACATCCTGATGCACGCGTGTTGTGTTCAGACTCCAACTCCTGCGAGTAAAACAATTAAAATGTGTTAGTGTCCCCAGGGCCGAGCAGGCGTTTCATGGGGCAGGGGCCCTAACCCAAAAGGGGCTCGCGTATCCTCTTAATGCAGAGAATAAATAAAGAACTTTTTACAATCATATTGTAAATACAATGGTTAGGCTTTAGTGCTAATTCAATTTATGCTGTTGTAATATGCTTCCAAAAAGTTGATTCTGCACTAATTTGATCGCATATTTAATGTTTTGTTTTAAAAGTTGTAGATTTATGTAGCAAATGAGAATCGCTAAAACTATTTAACATATTTTGAGACAAGGGTCTTGTTAATCATTTTTTGTTTTGTTCAAAGTAAATAAAGCAACAGTTTTTCAATAATGGAATATTATGTAAAAGTAGGGAATTTGGGGGCAAAGGCACAATAATTAACATAAAATAAATAGGCTAGATTGCTGACTTTTCATTTGTTGACATGGTTAGATTCAGATTGTAAATATCATATATTTAGTTGGGTGAGAGATAATCTCTCTAAGATATAAAAATATGATGATAATAAAAAATATATTTATTTGTTACTACTGTGAAGCTTTATTAGATATGCTTTCAGAATCTTTACTTTAATCTATATTAACATATTTTAATGACAGTATATTTATTGAGCAATAATGAATTTATCAAAATAAACAGAAAATAGTACACACTTTGCTAAAGAGATTTTTTTGAACAGGTGATTTACTTTGATGTGATTAAAATCATTATTTTAGCAAACCCTGTGTCTGTTAAAAGCCCCCCCTCACCACCTCATACATTTATACGATTTTTAAATAAACAAACCACTTTTATGATTTATTTTCGCAGAAAATAATTTGCTCCAGAAATGTTCAATACAAAAAAAATAAATAAAAATCTGCAATCATACACTATGGAAGTAGTGAAAAGCACATTTTTCTTAGGGTGTGCCTTTTGCCCCATTATAACCTACTCATTTAAAACATTTATAGTAGGCTATATTATATTACCTTTTTAAATAGTGTATACTATTAGTATGGTCTTAATAAAATATCATAAATATGTTGTATATGTTGTAGATACGAGTATTAACTTAGACAATTGATTATAATGGGAAAAATAGGAGTTAAAGTGTGACAAACTGTCTGCTAGATATCCTTTGGCGTGCTGGCTGGAGCTTTGATTCCACATGTGCAATGTTGAACGGACTTTAGCCTCGCTTTGCTCTTTCTCACTCCGTCTTCTTCTTAGTGAAGTCGTTGTTTTTTTCTACAAAGTGTGCCGACAACAGCAAATCTGGTGTTATTTATATCAGATCAGGTACAATCATTTGATTAGACAATTCTCTTCCAAGAACGTGGATATTTTGCAGAAGTTGAGCAAAACATTACCCACAAAAACAAACTTCCAGATGATTAATTCCACAGATAAAGCCCTGTCTGTAATGTGGATTTTGCAGCTTGGCCTTAGTTTGGCCCTGACTGTCACAAAAACAACTTGTTGCACAGTTTATTTCTTTATTTATTTTGTTAATCTGTTCATTATTTAAGTGCAATATATTTTGTGTAGTGATTTTATTCCTTTTATATAGTTCATTCTTTTTTTCCACAATATTTGTATTTTCACTTGTTAACACTTTGAAGTTTTACATTAAATTCTGACCAACCATAAGATCGCTGCATTTACTCTAAAGAAGATAAAACAACACTCATATCAAGAATGCTCCTCAATGGTCATCTATTGTAGTCGTAATGAATGCAAAACAAAACTAAACTTTAACACTAAACTTTAAAATAAGAACATACTTCAACATCTTCCATTATAACTGTGCCAAATCCATGTTAATGTGTGTAAAGACTTCAAGAATCATATTAAGATTCTTCAGTTTTTGTCTTCAGAACAATCTTAATAAATTAAAATGATTTTACGTTTCGTGAATCGGCTGCATGTTCTTTTAAAAGAATGTCGCAGGGAATAAGCAGATGCCATGAGATCAGTACAACAGAACTCATGGCAATATTCATATGGGTGGAAGAATCGAATATGAAGAATATAGTTATATGCTCTGATTCATTATCAGTTTTGTGCAGCTTAAAAAGTGGAAAGTCAGATGCTAGACAAGATATCTTATACGACATATTACAGATTTTGTACAGAATAAATCCACTTGATAAAAATATATCATTTTTATGGGTTCCAGCTCATGTAGGCGTTGAGGGAAATGAGATAGTGAATAAACTGGCAAAGACTGGATTAAAAAAGGATGAAATTGACATGAAGATTCCATTAAGCAAGGCTGAAGCTAAGTGCATAACAAGGAAAGCTGTTATAAATATATGGCCAGACCACTGGAATAAGGAGTTCAGAGGAAGACATCTGTATATATTCAGGATAAAGTGCGGAGTGAAAGGAGAAAATATGGATCCAGAAGAGATGACACAATTATTTCGATATACGCATTGGGCATACCAGATTAAATGATTATTCACACTTGATAGGCAAAAGTGAGACAGATGGGTTTATCTATTGTGAGCATGTTCACTGTGAAGGATATGATGATGAACGGGCCCAACTCGTGGAAGAACTAAAGAAGCTGTTATACAGAATATAAGGGATTTATACAGGGTTTTTTTTTTTATGTTTTTAAAAAAAAAATATATATATATAGATAGTAGTTTTCCTTTCCATCATCCTAGGTATTCACACTCCAGCAGGGGGCGGAAATGCATCAAAAGCTGGTTTGCCAACCGCCATTAAACTCAAAAGAAGAAGAAGAAGAAGAAGAAGAAGAAGAAGAAGAAGAAGAAGAAGAAGAAGAAGAAGAAGAAGAAGAAGAAGAAGAAGAAGTGAACGGGCTTACATTAAGATTCATTAAACTAGCATTAGCCTATAAGGTTAGGTTGCATGGGAGTAATAATAATCCAGCAATGTCAGTATTAAATGATTGTTGGGAATATCAAACAAAGGCTGAAGGGTTTGGATGGATATAACAGACATCCCAACCTGAAAAAAGTCATTTCAGGGAGGTACCCCCCCCCCCCCCAAAAAAAAAAAAACACATGAAAGGAGGAAAGGAATCCCGAATTTCACAACAGAACATGATTTTACTTGTATATTATAATATATCATTAATATATCATTTCTATAGGCCTATGCAATTATTTGTAAAAAATTATGTAAAATTATGTGGATCACTTTTACTATTTACATAAGCTGCTTATAAATAAAAGCAGTTTACATAAATAGTATATTTCATTGCAACTTTAAACAGGTCTAAGGAGTTTGTTGTTTTCATGTAGCCTTGGCAACTAGCCGACCTGAAAAAATATGCACATGAAATGAAACTTGTTTAACTCAACCATAACATGTCAGTTACAAACTGTACAGCGTGCAAGATTGTCATTATGTTTATACATTATACTTTCGTTTTTTGTGGCACTCTCCCTCTGCCATGGCGCTCCAGTTTCTAGATACACTGAACTGATTAATTCGGTTCAGGAGAAGAGATAAAAGCCCGCCCACACTGACAATTGATTGGTTGACTTGCCGAAACAGGCCAATCAGGATGCTCTCCGTCTTACATGCGCTTCATTAGGTGCACACTAGCACACGCAAGGTCTCTCGCTCTCTCTCGCTCTCTGCCGAGCGCGCGTGCACAGTCTGTGTCTCGCATGCGCGCTCTTGCTCGCTCGCTCTAGATTGCGGGAGAATTTAACTAATTTGCGGGCATCAGGGAGCCGCTATCAATATGCGGGAGACTCCCGGAACTTCCGGGAGACTTGGGATGTCTGATATAATAACTGCATTAATGTGGATAGAGGAGACAAAACCATTAAAATCAATAATATGCTCAGATTCAGTGGCTGTATTTCAGAGTTTAGAAAGTGGAGTTTCAGTCAGAGATGATTTAATAGTAGAGGTTAGAAATCTATTGTTAAATATTCAAAGATTAGGAATAAGAGTTCAGTTCTGTTGGGTTCCAGCACATATTGGAATAAGAGGCAATGAAAAGGCTGACGATTTAGCAAAAAAGGCACTAAAAAATAAAGAAATAGATATTAATGTTCCAATAGGGAAAGGAGAAGCGAAAGCTAAAATAAAATGTGAAATAACAAAGAATTGGCAACAGGAATGGGAAACAGAGCCTAAGGCTAGGCAATATTACAATATTCAGAAACAGGTTGGAGGAAAAAGAATGAATATGAGAAATAGGAAGGAAGAAATAGTATACTCAAGATGAAGAATGGGACATACAGGAGTGAATGCAACACTGAAGCTGGCAGGGAAAGGAGATGGTTTACGCACAGCATGTCAAACACAGGAAGATGTGAAAGATGTTTAATTTAGATGTAGGAGAGACAGTGAACAGAGACAAAGATGGCAAGAAATGGATGACAACATTGAGGATATTCTCTGGGAACAATGCAAAGCGAAAGAATTAGACATTTATTTATTTTCCTTAAAGACAGTGATTTAATAAGAAGAATATAATTTTTTTATTTTATTTTATTTGTATTATTATTATTATTTTATTTTTTTAATTGAATAGTCAAAACACTCTACACACTCCTGTACAGTAGGAGGCGGTATGCAACAAATAAACGATGCAATCTGCCAAGAAACTAAAGGAAGAAGAAGAAGAAGTGAACGGGAACAGGAAGTGCGTCATTACACAGCCGTTGGGCAGATAGCGCTCGCAGATTCTGCTCCGTGTTTAAATGATCCTCAGCTAAAACAGCGACGGAGTGTGTGTGTGTGTGTGTGTGTGTGACAGCGGCCATGCGGCGCAGTAAAGAGGACGTGGAGCGGTTCATCAGCGCCTCGCCCTTTCACAAAGAGAAGGTAAGACACACACACACTCACACACACTCAGGCCCGAGAATGGCACACACACACACACACACACACCGGGAGCGCGCGCTCTGCGTCTGTCACTCAAACCGTCAGCTCTCCTCAGGTCTTCTCGTTTCCGCACGTGTAGTGTCCACAGAATCACTCTTCACCGCTTTAACTGAGGAACTAACGCTTTATTGCTCTCTCTGATCAACAATCTGTACCTGTTCTCACTCTCATATTCATATCAACTTTATCTCGAGCTCTTCTCGTGTTGTTGATCTCAGATCAGTTCCTCGCTTTAGTGTGTGGTTAATGAACACATGTTGATGTGTGTTCACTGAAACCCTAATAATTCAGCAGAACTCTACATTTAAGCTCATAAATATCATCATTTTTCACGGTAATAAACTTCATGATCGAGGTGGATCTTCAGATTGTGGGTTTGTTCGACAGATTCGGCCATTTAGTGATATTTTACTCTCACGGACTGTAGTTCTGTTGTTTTGTCTGTTATGTTTTAAAATGTCTGTATATGTTTAATGAATTGTCAGTGTAATCTCCCTAAAATGTCTATATGTTTAATGAATTGTCAGTGTAATCTCCCTCGTCTCAGCTTCAGGCTTTACAGTGTTACAGATTAAAGCTGAATATGGTATAATGTGCATTAGGGTTAACGGTACACAGAACTCACGGTTCGGTACAGCAGTTTTACAAAATGGCTTTTTATGTATTTTTTATTAAACAGTGGTTTACTGAAAAAATTGTGTCTGTCCAAATAAATTAAATTATAACTAAAAGTTTCTTAAAGATAATGCTGTAAACTATATAGGGAGCCCTTACTTACATATTATTACTATAATATTAAAGGTTAACAACAGAGCCCAAACTATGAGCCTATATTCATGTTTAGTTATAATAATTACGGGTGTGCATTATTATTCTAATAATTGAATGCCCCGGAGTCAATTATTCCGCTTATACTACGGTTACCACACCTCAAGACATCGATCCGATTATATATTTAAAGGGATTCGTCCGGTTTTTGTACTTAAATCGCTTTTAAGAGAGTGTGCGCGCTTGTGTGAACTAGGCTCCCTCTGTGCGTCTCTAAACAGCTGTTATTACCTCGCTAGTGAAAAAAGTGTCTCCACTATATGGGCGAACTGATCAAATGGTCAGGGCAGCGCTGACAGCTTTCTGTGCAAACTGTAGTGCGAGTGTGTGTGATTTCAGTAATGAGACAGAAAAGCTTGCCTTCGATGTCCGCTTCTGTCTGTTGGTTTTCATCTGGACTGTCTAATACTGCTGCCGCCCAGTTGTTGAACGTGTTATATTCACCGTAAATATTAAGATTTACTTTAGGAAAATCGTCTGTCATGTTGTTTTTTAGTCCGTTATTACAGTTAACTATGCGAAGTGATATGAACTGTAATGCGGTCAAGAGCTGCCTGGAACTACGTTCGCTGTGCATCTCCCAGAAAATAATTGCACACCTCAGAACGTTCATCAGCCAATCAGATTTAAGCATTCAACGGCCCCGTAGTATTAATTAGAATTAATATATAGTGATTAACATCTGTGGACACTGAAGGACTTCTGAGGTAGATGATGCTACAGGACATTGTTCTCCAGCTGTTTGACGTCTTTCTGCGATTGAAACACTGAGCGATTACACCACATATGAAACGTTTCAGTAAGTGTTATCCTCAACACACTTTAAGATATTAATTCATGTTTATTCTTCTGGAAGAGATGATCGCGCGCGGCCGCTAGAATACTCGCCTATACAGTGATCAGTTGACACATTAAAGAGCGTCAAAATGGCATTTATCGTTTGAATTTCGTGATAAAATGGACTGAATTACTAGAATGAACTAGCATTGAAGTGTTCCGCGCTTAAAACAAGCGACTGTGAACTGTTATAGATTATTAAACGTGACGCTTTGACCTGTTTTGTGTCTTGCAGAAGGCAGTGAAAGGCTTTCTGTTTGCCAAACTATTCTTTGAGGCTAAAGAATATGACCTTGCTCAAAGGTAGGCTAATTCCTTTGCTCTTTGTGGTTTGTGTAATGTCTGGTTTCTCTCTGAAGTGATGTGTTTCTCTCTCACACCGTTCGGTCATAGGCATGTTTCAGAGTATCTGACCGGTCAGCCGAAGGATCCTAAAGCGCACAAGTTCCTCGGGCAGCTGTTCGAACGCGACGGGGAAACGGACAAAGCTGTGGGATGTTACAAGGTTGGCTTCCTTTACTCTTCCTTTATCTGCATATGAACATCGGTTGTGCTCATCTGTGGTAACTCTTGAGTCAGACGCAGTGTAAGCATCAGTTCCCGGTGGCATAAAGCACCTGAAGTTTTCCCTCAAGTATGAACTTAAGGGGCGATTTCCCCTTACCTAAGAGAATAACTTAAGGGTAGGGATGTGACGGTGAGAATTTTCCCACCGGTTAATTGATGTGTGTCAACAACGGTAATACCGGTATCACCGGCGGAGGCTTTTAAATCACTAATTCTATCTAACCGAAAGTAACATGCACACGACCGCTCTGAACTGAAAACGTGCCAGTGCGCGCACACCGTGAATGAAGCTCGTCTGTAAATGCGCGCTCTGTGAGGCCATGGGTGCGTCTCAATCAGTTCCTAGTTCAGTAGTCAGGGCACTGATCAAGCATTGATCAGACTATGATCGAGATGCACGCCATGAATGAATAACAGTTCGTCCGTAAAGCCTTGTTTATACTCGACGCGCCCACACGAGCGCGAGGGTGCGCGCGGCAAAAATAAATACGCGCAGTCAGCGTAGCGGAGGCTCGCACTGCGGAGCCAGACGAAAGTAAACAATGCGCGGTCTGTGCGGCCGTGCACATTTTACTATCGGTTTTGAATTGGCGCCAATTCGGCTGCGAGTTGCTTGAATTGTGGGTTCATTAGCCTATTATTTTTAATGAAAAACACAACAACAAAACAAATGACAAACTCCCTTAAATAGGCGCTTTTACGTTTCGCTTTGAAACCAAATCTTGCGCGATCATCTCCGTCAGCTCCTCACTCTTAAATCTGATGAATGACTCCAGCCGCTGCCGAGACTCACAGTCGGATCCTGCTTTATTAAGCAGATACGTTCAGTTTTTATTTGTATTGTCTGTTCTCTAACTGAACTAAATTATTTTATTACTATAAAAAAATCTAAAAGACGGTGGGCGGTGCCACGGTGGGCAAGTGATGTAACCGGTGTTGAGTCTGGACACTGGTAACACCGGCTACACCGACTATCGTAGCAAGCCTACTTAAGGGTTTTGCAAATAATCTCTTAAACGGTTCTCTTAGGGAAACATTGAAGTGTTTCACGACAGCGATCCTGGATTCACGTTATAAAGTCTTGTTGCCATAACACTAATGCTGCGCTCACCCCAAACGTGAATAGAGCGTCAAATTTGCGCCTAGTTTGACGCTTAAACTTTGAATGCATTCGCGTGTCCAAAGCGAGATGGACACGTATAAAGCAAGCGTTTGGAGCGAAATTGACGCGCGTCCTTTTGCGCTTATCATAGTGGTCGTGGCCGCGAAATTGAAAAATACTACTGTTATTGTGTCACGAAATGTAGTTTTAAGAGTTGTGCAGTCGAGAATGTAGTTGTTTAAAGCTCAAATCTGTGGTTTATTTGTAAAGATCGCGCCTGTTTAAAGATGTTGTGAGATCCTGCCTGGAACAGCCTCACCTCGGCTAGTCATCCTGACTTTAGCCGCTGGTAAACGAGAAATGTTTAAATTCACAATCTATAGCTTCGGTTCTATTATATGAAACATTAGACATTAATGACTTGTTATAACGTCAAACGACTTCTTTAATTATGTGAGTTTTTCTTCATCTGTCACAGTGGTTGCGATGTGTGATGGTCAAATCGGTGTATTCTTGCAACAATTTTTCATTGCTAAGATGGTCCAAAGGGTTCTCCCTATCCCTAAAAACTCTTCTTGGCACATAATGATCTTCAGCTGGTTCATAAACTCAGCCATGTCGTCTTATTTTTGTCCGTGTTACTCTTAAGGTTACGATTTCCAAACCTTAAGTTATACTTAGGGAAATGACCGTTAAGGAGTTTTATGCAACGCTTAACGCTTTTTACGGGATTACTTGAGTGAAAAAACAGCATTTAAGGGGAATTCTAAGTGTTTGACGTTTCACTTAAAGAAACACTTAAGGGTTTTTTTCTGCAACAGCCTTAGGTTTAAGGGAAACATAAGGGCGAACTTAAGGGAAGATTACACTTAAGGTGCTTTAGCAACCGAGCCCAGTTCTTTAAGCCTCTGTTTCTGACCCCTCAGCGTTCAGTGGATCTGAATCCGGCTCAGTCAGACCTGGTTCTGAAGGTGGCGGAGCTGCTCTGCGGTAAACCGGAGCCTGACAGCCGGGCCGAGTTCTGGGTGGAGAAAGCCGCCAGCCTCCTGCCGGGACATCCCTCCGTCTTCAGTCTGAGGGTCAGTGCCCACATCACATCCGCCTGCTCTGAACACACTCGCTGTCCTCCGAGTTCACGCTTCTCTCTCTGTTGCAGGAGAAGCTTCTGAGCACACGAGGACAGAAAGGCTCCAACCAGCTGTACGAGCTGCTTCAGTCGGAGCTCAAGCTGCGGCCCGACGACACCTACATCAATGACAAGCTGGTGCGTCTGTACAGCGCAGACGGCCGGCACGAGGAGGCGGTGAAGCACTGTCTGGAGGTGGAGAAGACTGGCGCTCTGAGGGACCGTCTGGAGTGGTACGAGCTGCTGGTCAGCGTCCTTCAGGTCAGTGGGCGGCTTCAGCAGATCCAGGGAAGCTGGTGATACGACTCTGTGTGTGATCAATCTGCTGTGTTTCAGGAGTATCTCTGCCAGCCCAGCGTGGCGTCGAACGAGCAGGCGTCGCGCAAGTTTCACAAAGAGCTGCTGCTGGCGCTCTGCAGCCGCGTCAGACTGACCCTGATGGGGAAGGGCTGCGAGGAGAGCGCTGATGCTCTCTGGAGGTACGTCAACACAAGCCTGTCCGGCCACTCCATCAGCCACGAGTTTCACCAGCTGATGAACGTCTCACTAGGGCTGGGCGATAAAACGATAACGATATGTATCGCGATAGACACGTCATCGATATCAATAAAAAATGTGTTAGATAAAACGTTCAACAAATTTTTCTTCTTCGTGGAAAGAAACCAGAGGCTGAGAAGCAAGTTTGGTTGCATGAACAAAGGCACTCGCTCTCTGGTAACCAAGCAGCGTAGGGCGTGACAGGCTAACAGCCAATCAGGTAACAGTATCGCCATATCGTGTCTCGTGTTGGATTCTTCAGTAACAGAACCGGCGTGGAGTGATGAGTGGAAAATGAGTGCCAAAACGAGAGAGGAAAGGTTGATAAAGCAGGAAAACGAGTCGGCTCGCCAGTGTGGCAGTTTTTGGGATTGTATAAGTCTGACCAATGTCGTCTGCAAATTATGCAAGACCGTCGTCCCGACCAAGACTTGCTTTACCACCTTAAGTCTTGTTTATACTCTCGTCTGGCTCCTCCAATGACAGCGCCTCGTTCGTTTGGGGACGTGTAAAAACTCGCCGCGCTCGCCGTTGTGCTATTCTTGACTTTGGCTGAATCTGAAATCGCCCCTAAACCCTCAATCCCTGTTCCCTACTGTAGTCCACTGATACAGTTCACTTGAGTGAGTGAATTTGGACTCATTATTGCAGTGCATTGTGGGATAGAATGAGTGCACTCCATAACGTCCACTATGGTTTTGGACACCCCTACAGACGGCCGTCCCCTCAGATAGTGCCCTATGTAGGGTATAGGGGGCGATTTCAGAGTCAGCCTTTGAATCTACATGGAGAGGTGAGGTTACTCTGCATCAGTGCCTTATGACAAAGCATTTAAACGCCAAAGAAATAACGGAGGCACTGCACCTTAATGTTAAGAGATCATTGAAATTTGATATTTTAGACTTGTGTTTATAATTTAATTATTTGAGTGTTTCCATGGTTTTGTTGACATTTCTGCCTTTATAACTGAGGGGATTATAATCAGAGGAAGGTTAAGTTTAGAATATAAATGTTCAAATGTAAAATATTTTTCTCCTGGTCCTTATTTTAAATATGTCATAAAACATCAATAATGATCGATATCGACCGATATGAAACCCTTATATTGTGATACAGTTTTCAGCCATATCGCCCAGCCCAACGTCTTACAATCCCTTTATGTGTGTGTGTGTGTGTGTGTGTGTGTGTGTGCGCGCTGACAGATGAACCCATCATCTCTTCCTCTTCACTACTAGTTACAGCAGCAAATTAACATGAATGAACATGTGATCCATCAATCAGTGTTTCAATGACGTCAATAACACAGCTGGAGAACAATATGTCACATTCACCTCAGAAAAGCCCTTCAGTGACCATAAACTCAGCTAGAACAGTAACTCTAGAGAGGAGCGTTTGATACAAACACCGATCAGGCATAACATCCTAATATTGTGTTGGTCCCCCTGACCCGTCAAGGCCTGACTCCACTGACCCCTGAAGGTGCACTTTAAGTCCTGTAAGTTGTGTAGTATTTAAAGGGGACTCTGTATAAGGGAAACAGGTCTCTTTAGCTCAAATGAATGAATGAATTCATAGGTCTTTTCACGTCTATTTCACGGCCGAGCAAACTACCCATCCAGCGTTCATTTGAACGGGCCGCACCTATCAACTCTGCAGCGGATATTAATATCCATAGTGAAACACTATTGAACAGCCAGGTAACATAGATCAACAGTTTAGGACTTTACATTCGTGAGCACATAACACAAGAACACTTATCTTTAAATACAAACGGAACACTATTGATTACTCTAAGGAGACAGTTTTTATATCACAAGATTAACGCTCCCATTCTGTCGCCAACGGTCACTGTCCCTCGTGTCGCCGGAAGTCACCAGCGCTCCATTGAAATGAATGGGATCATGTCGCTGCCGGTGTGAACGGGGCTTTAGGCTGCATTAACTAGGTCAGCCGGAACCAGGAACACTTCCCATAACACCTGATGTACTCGTTACATCATCAGAAGAATGGCATCTACGCTAATGATAGTCTCTCTGTTTTATCCCGAGGTTTACTGCAGTCAGCCGGATCCGGGCCGGATCCAGATCAGATGGTGGACCTGGGCCCAAACATGACCAACGCATGACCCTGAAGTGTCTGAGAGACCGTGACAATTAGACTCCCCCTGAAATTGCCTCATCGACACGGCATCCTCAATAAACCCGTCCCCGGCGTGATGACTCTGATCTTTCGAATATTCCTATCTAATAATTGCCTCATCGACACGGCATCCTCAATAAACCCGTCTCCGGCGTGATGACTCTGATCTTTTGAATATTCCTATCTAATAATTGCCTCATCGACACGGCATCCTCAATAAACCCGTCTCTGGCGTGATGACTCCGATCTTTTGTATATTCCTATCTACAACCCCAAATCAGTTAAAGTTGGGACCGTATGGAAAACGCTAAAAAAAAAAAAAGAAGTGATTTCTAAATTTACTTTGACTTGTATTTCATTGCAGACAATATGAACACAAAATATTTCATGTTTTGTCTGGTCAACTTCATGTCATTTGTAAATATGCATCCTTTCCTGTCATTCAGACCTGCAACACATTTCAAAAAAAGTTGGGACAGGAGCAATTCAGGGCTAGTAATGAAGTAAAATGGTTAAATAATGATGTGATTTGAAACAGGTGATTGTAATTTATGATTTGGTACAAAAGCAGCATCCAAGAAAGGTCTAATCCTTTAGGAGCAAAGATGGGCCGAGGATCGCCAGTTTGCCAACAAATACGTGAGAAAATTATTGAAATGTTTAAAAACAATGTTCCTCAAAGAATGATAGGAAGAGATTTGGATATTTCACATTCAACAGTGCATAACATAATTAAAAGATTCAAGAAATCTGGAGGAATATCAGTGTGTAAAGGACAAGGGCGCAAGCCTAAGCTGAACAACCGTGATCTCCGATCCCTCAGACGGCACTGCATCAAGAATCGTCATTCATCTAGAAGCCATATCACCACATGGGCTCAGGACTACTTTGGCAAACCTTTGTCAAGTACCACAATACGTAGTTACATCCACAAATGCCAGTTAAAACTGTACTGTGCCAAAAGGAAGCCCTATGTTAACAGTGTCCAGAAGCGCAGTCGACTTCTCTGGGCTCGAGGCATCTGGGATGGACCATCACACAGTGGAAACGTGTACTGTGCTCAGATGAAGCAGTATTTGAGGTATTTTTTGGGAGGAATGGACACCGTGTGCTCCGGACCAAAGAAGAAAAGGATCATCCAGACTGTTACCAGCAACAAGTCCAGAAGCCAGGGTCAGTCATGGTATGGGGTTGTGTCAGTGCCCTTGGCATAGGTAACTTGCACTTCTGTGAAGGCTCCATTAATGCTGAAAAGTACATAGAGATTTTGGAGCATAATATGCTGCCTTCAAGAAGACATCTTTTCCAGGGACGTCCATGCATATTTCAACAAGACAATGCAAAACCACATTCTGCACACATTACAAAGTCTGGCTGTGGAGTAAGAGGGTTCGGGTACTTGACTGGCCTGCCTCAGTCCCGACCTGTCTCCAATAGAGAATGTGGACAATGAAGACCCCGAACTGTTGCCCACCTTAAGACTTGTTTGCAGGAAGAATGGGACAAAATTACACCTGAAACACTTCATCACTTGGTGTCTTCAGTCCCTAAACGTCTTTTAAGTGTTGTGAAAAGGAATGGCAACATTACAAAGTGGTAAATGCTTAACTTTCCCAACTTTTTTTGAAATGTGTTGCAGGTCTGAATGACAGGAAAGGATGCATATTTACAAATGACATGAATTTGACCAGACAAAACATGTTGTCTGCAATGAAATACAAGTCAAAGTAAATTTAGAAATAACTTTTTTTGATTTGCATTTTCCATACTGTCCCAACTTTTTCTGATTTGAGGTTGTAGTAGTTGCCTCATCAACACGGCATCCTCAATAAACCCGTCTCTGGCGTGATGACTCCGATCTTTCGAATATTCCTATCTAATTTGACCTCTGACCTGTAAAGTTGTCAGAATAATAATCATACGCTGTTTGTTAATTGGCCAGAGGAGAACTGCCCAACCCCCCCAGGTTTATTTTTCTCCATTCTGCTCCTGATGGGGTTTTGGTTTCCTTGCCACTGTTGCCTTTGGCTTGGCTTGCTCAGTTGGAGACACTACATTTTCAACTAAATATCGAAATTAATCTATTTAATAAACTAAATTACTGCTCTGCCCACATTGTCACCGTATGATAATTGAAATGAGCTGATGACATCTCTGTTTTCTCCGGAGCGGCTGTACAGCCGAATCATATTCTGTTGCATTTTCCGTGAAACTGCTTTGAAACCATATGCATTGTAAAAGCGCTTTATAAATAAAGTTGACTTGACTTGACTTGGATAACGTTACCGCTTCAGGTTCACACGTTCATGAAATGCTCACGCCATGTTTTTGCTGCAGTTTGGACTGTATGATGCAGTCTCTGAAGAACACGGCCACGAACACACTGGACGAGCTGTCAGAGGTGTTCACAGAGATGAGGGCTCAGCTGTACCTGTACGCCGGGACGCTGCTGCTGAAGACGGCACAGGACGGGCCGCAGCAGTGGAGGGCCGTGCAGGATGATGCCACTCTCTGTTATCTCCTGGCCTATCAGGTATGATGTGTTTCCTCTTCCTTGTGTGGCTGCAGCTCATGTGATCGGCCACTGTACAGTGTCACATCCGTGTCTCCCTCAGGCTCCCAGACCCAAAGCCAAGAGTATGAAGAGTGAGCACACGTCCCACAAGCCTTTGGAGCTGCTGGCCTCGGACCGCCAGAGTCAGGCGGGTCACATGCTGTTGAATCTGAGCCAGGACGTGGAGCAGCTGCTGAAGGCTGTGGTGGAGGCGTTCGGGAACCGGAGTGGGCCGAGCCATCTGTTCGACGCTCTCTTCGGCACACAGAAGAACGAGCAGCTCTCCTTCATCTGCAACAACGAGATGCACATCAGCGCACAAGCACCTAGCGCCGCAGATCTGGCCAAGTGGGACAGCGGTGAGTGTCAGACAGACTCTAGAACGGGTTCAGATAACAAAACTCACGGTTCAGATCACATTATGGTTTGAGTCACGGATCGGATCATTTTTCAGATCAGCAAAAAGGGTGGCGATAACTTTACTTTCTGTTTATGTTAAATACACATGAAGTGCTTTTGATAGCACAGCAAAAACTTGAATGTTAAACATTATTAAACCAAGTGAACAGTCAGTAATAAAGATAAATACAATAGACCAAAGATAGGACAAATAGAGGTTTAACAGTAATATTTAGTAAAATAACACAGCATAAATGTTTTTGTTGACGCTGTGTTATTTGATTAATATTGACACATTAACAGGTATTTATAGGCTGCTGTCACTTTCATTCTTACAGGGCTGCACAGTTTTGTGGCCCTTTAGAAGTTTTGACATGCTCTGACATTTGTGCTTTTTTCAGTTGCTTATAAACCGATTAATGGCAAAAGGGTCATTACACTGTGTTCAGCACAAACTGGGCTACTATAATATGTGATTAACATGTATGTTCATGCTTGTATTTTTGAGAGAATAATGTTTATGTATGGTTTTTGAAGAATAACAAAAAAAAACACTCATAAGGCCACAAAACACGCAATATATATGTCCACAAGACTTTTGACTAATGGGTGTATTTGCCTAGAGTTTTTGCTTTAAACTGATGTGAGAATCATTGTGCCTACTCATTCACATAACGCAATATATTGATTTACATTTTGTAAGACACTTTTTCTATACAAAGGCTGTATGCGAAGAGGTGTGAATGATCATGAATAATGATGTGTATCACCTGAGAGAGAAAAGAACCTCATGAGCCGCATAATGAGCCTTTGAGTCAGGTATGAGACTGCGGGAGCAACAGGACAAAATAAATATATTTGTTGTAGTTTATTTAGAATATAGTTAACAATATAAAGTGAGAGCCAATGGCAGAATGTCCTGTCACTGTGATTCTCAAATTTGTGAGATAAAAGAAAAAAAACATCAGTGAGGATACTGATAACAGGATCAACTATTGTATTAACCTTAATATAATCAGGGTTCCCACGCTTCTTGAAAGTACTTGAAAGTTCTTGAATTTCAGAGACATGGATTCAAGGCCTGGAAAGTACTTGAAAACAAACATAGGTCCTTGAAAGTGCTTGAATTAAGCATGAACTGCATTTTGTTAGAGTAGCGTGTGCTATTACAAACATTGGCTTTCATGCACTGCCAGAACAAAACAGCATTACGGGAGGAAGCTATTTCAATATATTTCTGCTGTTCCATAAGCGCCATCTACTGTCAAAAGCCCTATTCGGATGGAAATTGTTTCTCTTGGGGTCGTAAGGTATTTTCATAATTTACAGGGGCTAGTCAGTGATTTTTATTGCCGCCCGAATCCAGATTGTCAGTGTTTTTCTCCCACCACCCGCGTAAAAATCCCCGGCCGAATTACCTACAGTTTTTTGACAAACACCAAGGTCGTGTGGTCATTTAATTGCCGTCCGAATCCACTGAATTTTCAAGATGAGATCTCTTCAAAATTTACTGTTTATATCCTTTTTGACCCCTGCAGAGCACCGTACGGTTGCACTTTGCTGTAATTTGGATGCACTTTGCTGTAATTTGGATACATTTAAAAAAATCTAAACTTTAATAACTGAAATGCTGGCAAGTATTTACAAGAGCAATATTTCATCACCGTTCAAAAAATAAAAAGAAGAAAAGCACGTAAACATTTGAAATGGGCCGTTATTACGGCAGCGATTATATCTGTTAAATATAATATGTGCAGGTCTTAAAAGCCTTTTAAATTGATTTTTAAAAAGGTACATGTACAGGTGATTTAATAAATAATTTTGCATATTTTGAATGCCTAACAATTAACTTGTCCATATCTTTTCATTTAATTGGAAAATTCATGTGTACAATATTATCTCTATATTTTGATGTTTTAATTAAGTCATGATTTATAAAAAAGAAAACTAAAACTAGTGTGAAATAAATGTTAAATGCAGGAATAAGAGCTGCAAACTGTGTCTCTCGTTAAAACTCGCTCGCTCTTCTACACCAGCCTCTTTACTCATTGAATTTTTGTATTTTAGTTGTCAGTATAAGCCTTAGCATTACTGCATTAATGATAGACACAGGTACAGTAGGTATTTGATATATTAGTAGTAACACACCCATCTTTCTCGTATTTATTGTGCTTGATTTAAAATAAAAGGTGCTTTAAAAAGTCCTTGAATCTGGTGTTCATGAAAGAGTGGGAACCCTGTATAATGTCCACTCGTAACAGAAAACATGATTTTTGTGATCTGATGCATGCATGTATTGCACAGCATGTGAACAATATTTTGTATAGGCCTATTATACACTCACCTAAAGGATTATTAGGAACACCTGTTCAATTTCTCATTAATGCAATTATCTAATGAACCAATCACATGGCAGTTGCTTCAGTGCATTTAGGGGTGTGGTCCTGGTCAAGACAATCTCCTGAACTCCACACTGAATGTCGGAATGGGAAAGAAAGGAGATTTAAGCAATTTTGAGCGTGGCATGGTTGTTGGTGCCAGACGGGCCGGTCTGAGTATTTCACAATCTGCTCAGTTACTGGGATTTTCACACACAACCATTTCTAGGGTTTACAAAGAATGGTGTGAAAAGGGAAAAGCATCCAGTATGCGTCAGTCCTGTGGGAGAAAATGCCTTGTTGATGCTAGAGGTCAGAGGTCATGGGCCGACTGATTCAAGCTGATAGAAGAGCAACTTTGACTGAAATAACCACTCGTTACAACCGAGGTCTGCAGCAAAGCATTTGTGAAGCCACAACACACACAACCTTGAGGCGGATGGGCTACAACAGCAGAAGACCCCACCGGGTACCACTCATCTCCACTACAAAGAGGAAAAAGAGGCTAAAAATGTTGCCTGGTCTGATGAGTCTGGATTTCTGTTGAGACATTCAGATGGTAGAGTCAGAATTTGGCGTAAACAGAATGAGAACATGGATCCATCATGCCTTGTTACCACTGTGCAGGCTGGTGGTGGTGGTGTAATGGTGTGGGGGATGTTTTCTTGGCACACTTTAGGCCCCTTAGTGCCAATTGGGCATGGTTTAAATGCCACGGCCTACCTGAGCATTGTTTCTGCCCATGTCCATCCCTTTATGAGCACCATGTCCCCATCCTCTGATGGCTACTTCCAGCAGGATAATGCACCGTCACAAAGCTTCAATCATTTCAAACTGGTTTCTTGAACATGACAATGAGTTCACTGGACTAAAATGGCCCCCACAGTCACCAGATCTCAACCCAATAGAGCATCTTTGGGATGTGGTGGAACGGAAGCTTCGTGCCCTGGATGTGCATCCCACAAATCTCCATCAACTGCAAGATGCTCTCCTATCAATATGGGCCAACATTTCTAAAGAATGCTTTCAGCACCTTGTTGAATCAATGCCATGTAGAATTAAGGCAGTTCTGAAGGCGAAAGGGGGTCCTAATAATCCTTTAGGTGAGTCTATTTAAATTATATGCAGTACCTTTAATAATATTTGACACATTTCTATTATTAATGTTTTTGAAAGAAGTCTCCTGCTCATCAAGCCTGCATTTGATCAAAAATGCGATGGGATAGTTTGCCCACCTGCAACCTATTTGACAAGGCCCAAATAGACTGTACATGAACAGACTGCCCCTGTCAAATAGATTGCAGATGGGATGGTTTATCTACCTGCAACATATTGGACAACCTTTCTGGGCCCTGTCAAATAGGTTTCAGGTAGCCAAACCATCCCGTGTCAACCTATGACAGGGCCCAGATAGTATATGAACAGCCTATCAGTCCCTTTCAAATAAGTTGCAGGTGGGATGGTGGTAGAGTATCTACCTGCAATCTGGGACTTGTCAAATGATCTATTCTATTCTATTCTATTCTATTCTATAATAATCTATCTTGAGAGAATAAGAGTTTCTTCAAGTGCAAGGAGATGCAAAAGGAAACTGAACTCTGTGTTTGGAAATAGAGGCACATTTCAGACAGTGTGCAATTCGGGTGTGTGCGCACAGAAAACAGTGCGCTAGTGTTGAATTGAGTTCTTTCCAGATAGGGATTTCATCTTTATTTTTATCTCCTTTTAATTCCTATTATAACTATTATACTATATATATTTTTATTTTATTCACTTATGACTATTTTAACTTAATTTCTGTGTAAAGCACTTTGAATTGCCACTGTGTATGAAATGTGCTATACAAATAAACTTGCCTTGCCTTGCCTTTCGCATCTCCTTCTTAACCAAGATGGTCTTAACCAAGGTCTTAACCAAGATGGCGGCGCGAGTAGATCGCGAGGCTCTGGTTCTCTCCAGATTCTGCAATTTTGCGGTATTTCTCCTGTTCTTCTCGGGTCTGTTCGCACAGAACAGTTGTGCCTTTACAACGTACACCCGCGCTGAGCTTTTGGATATTGGTTTGCGAATTTCTGACAGTTTTATGGACAATCTACAACTCCTTCCTGAGATCGCTAAGACACCGGTGACTCTGCACTCTACCCGGCCGGGCGGAAGTGCACGCAGAAGGCGGCGTGATCGTAAACAAAGGCGGGGGAGGCGTGGAGGAACGCGTGCTAAGCTAACGCTTACTCCTCATCGGCTCTCTTTACCCAGCATTTTCCTTGCCAATGTACGGTCGCTAGTGAACAAAATGGAGGAGATTCGACTCAGCATCACACACAGTAAGAAACTTTTGAACTGTAACGTCCTAATATTCACGGAAACCTGGTTAAACAGCGGAATACCGGACACCGCTATCGAGCTAGCGGGACGCCACACACTCCGGGCGGATAGAACATTAGATGGCTCCGGGAAGAGCAGAGGGGGCGGATTGTGCATTTATATTAACAAAGCTTGGTGCACAAACTCTGCTATTGTTGGGAGTCATTGTTCAGCTAACCTGGAGTTTCTCATGGTTAAATGTAGACCGTTTTATCTACCCCGGGAGTTCACCTCCACCATTATCACAGCAGCCTATATTCCACCCGATGCTGATGCCAAGCTTGCTATGAAAGAACTTCACGCAGCCATCAGTAAACAACAGACTGATCACCCGGAAGCTGCGTTTATTGTTGCAGGTGACTTTAATCACTCAAACTTAAAGTCAGTGCTACCCAAGTTTCACCAGCATGTTTCCTGCCACACCAGAGGAAACAAAACCTTAGACCATGTCTACACAAACATGGCCGGAGCTTACGTTGCAACACCCCTCCCCCACCTGGGACAGTCAGACCACCTCTCTTTGTTTCTCAGACCCAAATATTCACCCCTCATCAACCGCGTGAAGCCATCAATGAAAACCATCAAGGTGTGGCCTGCGGGGGCAGACTCCACACTCCAGGAAAGGTTTCTAAACACAGACTGGAGTATGTTTGCTTCTCAAGCCACCAGTGGCGCTCACACGGACATTGACTCCTACACCTCCTCAGTATTGGATCATATCAATACCACCATCGACAGTGTTACAACCCAGAAACAGATCACCACATACCCAAATCAGAAGCCTTGGATGAACAGGGAAGTACGACTTCTGTTGAAGTCACGCAACACTGCCTTCAGATCAGGAGATGCACAAGCCTACAGCGCATCCAGGGCAAACCTGAAGAGGGGCATCAAAAAGGCCAAGCACTGCTACAAGCTTAAGATTGAGGGTCACTTTTCCAACTCTGACCCTCGACGCATGTGGCAGGGCATCCAGGCCATCAGTGACTACAAACCCCCCCACTCCACCCCCGCAGCCACTGATGTCAACTTCCTGAATGAGCTAAATTACTTTTATGCTCGTTTTGAAAGAGACAACAGAGAAACTGCCACCAAGCTCAAACCCTCAGCTGACCACCCACCAATCACACTCTCCTCCACAGATGTCTGCAAGGCACTGAGCCGGATCAGTGCGCACAAGGCTGCTGGACCTGACAACATCCCTGGACGTGTGCTCAGGGCATGTGCGGAGCAGCTCGCTGGGGTTTTTACAGACATTTTCAACCTGTCTCTCGCCCAAGCAGCTGTACCATCATGCTTTAAACGCACTTCCATTGTGCCAGTGCCGAAACACTCCAGCCCGAGGTGCCCTAATGACTACCGCCCTGTAGCACTCACACCCATCATTATGAAGTGCTTTGAGCGGCTGGTCCTGGAACACCTAAAAGACTCTATACCATCCACATTGGACTCACACCAGTTTGCCTACCGCAGCAATAGGAGCACAGAGGATGCCGTTTCCATGGCACTGCACTCTCTGCTCACTCACCTGGACAGTAAGAACACTTATGCACGCATGCTGTTTGTTGACTTCAGCTCAGCATTCAACACTGTCATCCCATCCAAGTTAATTGCCAAACTTGGAGACCTGGGCATCAACACTTCAATGTGTAACTGGATTTTGGACTTCCTAACTGACAGACCCCAGAATGTTCGATCAGGATCCACCTGCTCCACGTCCATCACACTCAACACTGGTGTACCACAGGGCTGTGTGCTAAGTCCGTTTCTCTACTCCCTCTTCACCTCCGACTGCAAGCCTGTGTATGGAACTAATTCCATCGTCAAGTTTGCGGACGACACTACGGTGATTGGTCTCATCAGCAACAACGATGAGACTGCCTACAGGGAGGAGATCCAGCACCTGGCCACATGGTGCGCTGATAATAACCTGCTCCTCAACACCACCAAAACGAAGGAGCTCATCGTGGACTTCAGGAAGGAGTCAAGAGGCACACACGACACCATCCACATCAATGGAATGGCTGTTGAGCGTGTCTCCAGTTTCAAGTTCCTGGGGACCCACATCTCGGCGGACATGTCGTGGACGACCAACACCTCCAGCCTGGTCAAGAAGGCTCACCAGCGCCTCTTCTTCCTGAGGACACTGAGGAAGAATCAGCTCTCCTCGGCTATCCTGGTGAACTTCTACCGCTGCGCAATAGAGAGCATCCTGACCAACTGTGTGGCAGTGTGGTATGGGAGCTGCTCTGCTGCGGAGCGCAAGGCACTGCAGCGGGTGGTGAAAACTGCCCAGCGCATCACAGGAACTCCACTACCTGCCATCGAACACATCCAGAGGAAACGCTGTCTGCATCGAGCTCGCAGCATCCTCAAGGACTCCTCTCACCCAGCCCACAGACTGTTTTCTCTCCTGCCCTCCGGCAGGCGTTTCAGGATCCTCCGGACCAGGACCAGCAGACTAAAGAACAGTTTTTTCCCCAGAGCTGTCTCTTTACTGAATTCAAACCCCCGTTGATCCACTTCCCTCATAAACTGCGAACTCTCCTACCTCACATCTGCCTTCACTTTGTTATTTGCACTACCGACTGTTTATTACAGTAACAACTGTTTACTTATGCATTCTGCACCACCATACCGTAACTGGATTATGCTCATCTGCACTGCCGACTGTATTTACAGTAACAATGTTTACATTTGCATTTTGCACCGTACTTCTAACTGTAATATGCAACCACTTTCCACTGCACTTTTACACTTTCTTTCGGATAGCTCTGTCCATAATTTATTGTACTAACTTAATCCACTGCTATATTCCTCATATTAGCCTAACATATTATTGTATACCTCTAACTGTAAAATTCTGTTCAAAGTAATAGCCGTCTGTATATTTATTCATAGTACATAGTCACCTGTAAATTCTGTTTATAGTAATAGCCATCTGTATATTATATTCATAGTACATATTCACCTGTAAATTCTGTTTATAGTAATAGCCATCTGTATATTATATTCTAGTACATATTCACCTGTAAATTCTGTTTATAGTAATAGCCATCTGTATATTTATTCACTGTATATATTCATCTGTAAATTCAGTTCTGCTTATAGTAATAACCATCTCTCTACTTATACATATTTATATATATTCAGAACATTTTTATGTCCTGCACTTACGCAACCATTGTATATCCTGCACTTGCTGCTATTGCACTTCTGGTTAGACCTAAACTGCATTTCGTTGCCTTGTACTTGTACTTGTGTAATGACAATAAAGTTGAATCTAATCTAATCTAATCTAATCCTTGTGCTTGAATGCTTAAATTGGCAAGACTTACAAGCACGTGCAAATGATCGCTCTATGATGGTTAGACTTTGCAATAATCCATGGGTCACATGTGCTGAACTGTGTGGTGGGTCCGTACGGATCAGGGCTTCATTACGGCTCATTATAGCACTAGTGCTGACGCCGCTGTGTGTGTGTGTTCACACAGGTGCGGTGTTGCTGCACGCGGGCGATCTTCAGCACCTGGCGTGGCTCGGCCTGCAGTGGGCGCTGATGGAGGAGAGCGTCAGCCTTCAGCACTGGCTCAAGCAGCTCTTCCCTCGCCTCACGCTCGAGACCTCCAAACTAGACACCAACTCACCTGAGTCCATCTGCCTGCTCGACCTGGAGGTGCGTCCACCCTTCTCATCGTCAATGAGGCACAGCGGAAACATTCACCTACATTTGGCTTTCATGAAACATGCACAGTCTCTGAAATGAGTTTTTACTTTATCCAGATATTCAATCATGTCTGATGATTGTAAAAGCTATATCTAACATGCATGTTTGGCTGATGGCTTATCTATACATTTTACAAGATTGACATATTGACGAGGCTGTAGTCCATAAGCACAGCGTTTGGAACTGAAGTCCTGTTGTAAAGGACTGTGGCAGAGGCACAATCCCAGGATCTCAGCGGACCTGATGAAGCGCCTCAGCTGTAACTCTGTGTATATGTGATGTGTTGCAGGTGTTCTTGTGTGGCGTCGTGTTCAGCAGTCAGACGCAGCTCCAGGAGACGGCACGGATGGCCTCGGTCTCCTCGCCGCATCAGCCCCGGTGTTTGCCTCTGCACATCATGAAGCTCCTGTCCTCCGTCAAGCAGCGCGAGTGGTGGGACGCCGTCTACAGCCTGATCCACAAGAGGGCGCTGTGAGTGATTGCTCTGCTGTGAGTGTGAGCCTGACGCACGGCTCCGTGTCTGACTGCAGTGTTTTCTCTGTGTGTGTCTCAGGTCAGGGACGTCGGCTAAACTGCGGATGCTGGTTCAGCACGGTCTCGGCACGCTGCGCGCCGGAGAGAAACACGGCCTTCAGCCGGCGCTGCTCATCCACTGGGCTCAGCATCTCTCTGACACGGTACGTCTGCTCACAGCCGTCCTAATGATGCTCGTTCTGAGCCAGGAAGTAAGTATAAATACCCAATTTCTAAAGAAAATGTTGGAAGATTCTTCAGTTATGAAACAAAGTCGATTCACCTATAAGCAGCTCTGCAGAATATACTAGTGTCATCATCATTCATTATTCAATTAACCCCTAGAAGTTTAAGCTGTTTTGGTGCCCTTTAGAAGTTTTGACATGCTCTGACATTTGTGTTTTTTTCAGTTGCTTATAAACACATTAATGGCAAAAGTGTAATTACACTATGTTCAGCACAAACTGGGCTACCATAATATTAGAGCAACATGTATGTACATGCTTGTATTTTTGAGAGAAAAATGTTTATGCATGGTTTTTGAGAAAACGAAAAAATAGTTTTAAAATTAAGGCCTCAAAACACAATATAGATATGTGTCCACAAGACTTTTGACTCATGGGTGTATTTGCCTTGAGATTTTGCTTTAAACTGATGTGAGAATCAAGCCTACTCATTCATAAAACAATACTCTGATTTAAAATTTGTAAGACAGTTTTTCTTCACAAAGCCTGTATGCGAGGAGGCGTGATATCTAATGAATGATGAGTATCACCTGAGAAGACAAAAGAGTAGAGCAGACATTTGCGAATAAAAGCTTTATTGATGTGACACTAGGCTCTTTTACAATAAACACGTTATAATCTGTCCAAAACAGGCCAAATAAATCTTGTCTAAACAGTCTTGCGTGTATGTCATGCAGCAGGATTCATATTTAATGAATGGTCTTTGTGCGTTTAATATTCACAGATGCTAACAGAATAAAGCCTACCTTACAATCAGCCCTGAATCCGTTGCTCTTAGAAATTTTCATGAGGAGAATAACAGCTTTTCATGAGGAGAATAAATCCAGGATTACTGCTCAAACACGTCTCAAAACGATGTAGCTGAAGTAAAGTTACAGCGCATCACTAGATGTGTTTGTATGAGTTGCTGTGTGACCGTCGACTCTGAGTCGTCAGTATTTGAATCTCAATAGAGCGCTCGATCCGTGGGCGTGGCGGCATTAGCGGATAATGAAGTAGCTTGCGGTTGACTGACCTCAATCGCTTTTCATTCAATTAAATTCAAATGTATTTGTATAGCGCTTTTCACAATACACATTGTTTCAAAGCAGCTTTACAGAAAGTGCATTTCATAAATGTACATTGAAAAATGTTAGAAAAAGTGAATCAATCATGTATTAATTTAGGCCATAACAACGCTGGCGTTGAGTCGTCTCTTCACAGGCGTCGAGTCGTCTCATCACAGGTGTTGGGGCATCTGAAGTCTCCATGAGAGGCTGGATACAAACTGGAGCTGACAAACTAGTTACCTCGGGACTAGTGTCCCGAGATGATAACAGAAAAGCAGATGGGAAATAATTAGCATAGCTGCTGTTCAGAATATTATATTAATGCTTTTGATCCGATTTAACTGTAGTATAAAACGTATTTATAATGTGAATGCTTGGCTAAAGAGATGCGTCTTTAATCTAGTTTTAAACTGGGACAGCGAGTCTGAACCTCGAACAATATCAGGAAGACTATTCCAGAGTTTAGGAGCTAAATGTGAAAATGCCCTCCCTCCTTTAGTGGACTTAGATATCCTAGGAATGACCAGAAGCCTCGAGTTTAGTGATCTTAAAGAGTGCGATGGATTGTAGGCAGAGCCGGATTAAATAAATGGACTACACTAGGCAGGCTGCATTTTTTGGGCCCCCCTCCATCGATGTTATTTATGAATTGAAATCTGAAACTTATCAAAGTTACTAATAAAAGTGAATTCACATTTTACATAGCCTAGTCTTTGGTTACAAATTGGTTGTGTTGTATATTAAACAGTCTATCAGACTATTTTTTGATATTCATTATTTATACGTCATTACATGGCTCTATTAAATGCTATTAAATTATCCTCATCCATTGGGAGTGTCATTGTTAGTAGTACCAGTAGTACCAGTAAATAACCAATAGGTGTCAGTAAACTATGTAAACAGAGCAAATAAGTTTATCTTATTTGTTCTGTTTACATTTAATCAACACATTTAATTAAAGGGGTGGTAAAACACATTGTTTTGAAGGCTTGATTGTGTTTGTGGGGTGCACTGTAACATGTGTTCATGCTTCGTTTTTAAAAAAAAAATTATTATTTTTCATATATTTGTCCTTTATTCTACACTGCTCTGTCCCTCCTTGTAAAACGGTCTGATGCTTTCCGGGTTGTATGAAGCCAGTCCCTCAAAAATACGCGATGGGCTCTGATTGGTTAGCTGGCCCAGTGTGTTGTGATTCGCTAACCGCAGTGTATGTTTGTCGGAAACGTCACGCCCCTTCCCTTTACCGCTAGACTGTGCTTTGGTCAGTATTAGAAACGATGGCGTCAATAAAACCATACCAATCTGAGCCCGAATCAGACCCAGAACATTTGAGTGAAGATGATCGAGCAGAAGCTGTTCAGTCCTCAAGAGTAAAGACTGCGGATCTATAGTGATCGCTACTGAATGGCACTGTTACTTCTGTATTTTTAGAACGATTATAGCCAAATATCTGTCGCAAGAACTATTAACCCAAAACACTAAGCACTGGCTTTACTATAGTAGCCAAATCACACACAGAACCATGTTTAGCATGCCTGTAGATAAACAATACATAAAAGCTCTAATCAAAGAATCATTTACACTAATGCCAAGTTCGCTGTTGAGATTTTAACGTTAGGTGTTTTGTAACAATAGGTGTTCGTCGGATAACGTTAAGTATGAATGAGCATTTAACAGACTGGTTTGCAGAACAGTGTTGTCATCTGTTTACTTCCTTGCTACAACGTACATTTAACAATACAAACTATTACAGGAAAACACATTGATGAAAAAATAAATAAATCAGACTTACAGGTTGTGGCCCATAAACAGCTTCTGTTTGTAAATCCAGCTTTCAGGACAAGCCGTTGTGCATATCCTGTATTGAACTCGCGAACATTGTGGAAGTTTTCCTCCGTGAGATGTGCTGCGGGAGGGAGCCCCACGCGCGTCGTGCAATCACACACTGCCCTTGTTTCTCTCACGCAGCTGACGTTGTGCAAATCCGGTATTGAACTCACAAAGTTTGTGGAAGTTGTCCTCCGTGAAATGTGCAGCGCGCGCGTCGTGCATCCACGCACCGGCAGTGTTTTTTTCACGCAGCTGACGTTGTGCAAATCCGGCATTGAAATCGCGAAGACGGTGGAAGTTTTCCTCTGTTAGATGTGCTGCGGGAGCCCCGCACGCGCCTGTTCCCTTCTGTCTCATACACACATGTGCATATAACATGTTGTATGTTAAACGCTCTGCAACGCACCCCTGTCCCTATGAAGGCTGAACAAAGCAAGTAATTACCCCAGACCTGCAATCCGGATGAATATAACAGCGTTTCCTCGGCATCGCGGCAACAACACTCCAGCCTACTATACCACAACAGCGCCGCGATACAAAATGGCGCCCCCGCCCCCCCCTATTTAATATTCTCGGAGGAGGGGTTTATGTAAATATTGAGCCTGGTGATGTCACCAACCCTGGAGGAATGTGTGTAGTCGCCTACTGGCCGTTTGCTGTAGTTCTTAGAAACTGATTTCTTTAAAAGCAAATATCTCCCTTTGCTTTAAACTTTGAACGTTGTAACTTTGCAGATGTTGTTTATGCTCAAGCAGCAACATTACATGCTAGCTAAAGTTAGAATAGTGAAATCGTGGTTTACCACCCCTTTAAGATTTTCTGCAAAATACAATAGCTTACAACATTTATAAATGTTGTAATTAAGAACAAGGCAAACATGACCCCTTCACATTCATCAAGACCATTTAGAAACTGTCTAACAATAAATAATAATAAATATAAGGATGGAGGATTTAAACTATGGAAAACTAAAGGTATTCAGACTATTAAAGACTTGTATATGGATGGAATACTTCTTACATTTCAAGAATTGTGTGATAAACACCAGATTCCCACAAAGCTTTTTTTTTTATATTCACAGCTTAAAAGTTTTATGTCTTCCATGTCTACAGATATTATGTACATTCCCAAACTGTCATTAATTGAGGAAATAATAGAAAAAATTGGGCCAATTGTCAAAATATTATAATTTAATAATGTCTAACTCTAAAGAGTCTGCTGTAGACAAATTAAACGCATGGAGGAAAGCCATTCAAGAATAAATAGAGGAATTTGAATGGACTGAAGCATGTTTAAAGGCGCAAAAACAAATCATAAACACGCGGCTTAAATTATTACAGTATAAATGGTTGACAAGGGTTTATATAACACCTGAAAAACTCAATCATATGTCTAGCAATATTCCTGATATATGTACAAAATGCCAAAATTATAAAGGAACTCTAATTCACTGTCTATGGGAATGTTCTGATATACAGAAGTTCTGGAAGGATGTCATAAACTGTTTGTCAGAACGGTTTAATCTTAAAATACCACATTGTGCCAAACTTTGTGTACTGGGAATATATCCTACAGGTTTCTCACAAACAAAGAAACACACTAGACTATTGGACTTTGGATTGTTACATGCCAGAAGAGCCATTGCTGAACTGGAAGAGCATGGAAGCACCTTCTATAAAACAATGGATAAAAGAACTTTCCGAGTGCATTGGACTGGAAAGGCTGACTTATATCTCCAAGAGTAAAATAAAGGACTTTGTACAATTATGGGAGCCATACATGATTATTATATCATATGTAAAGTGGGGCCATGCCATTATTCTTTTAATGATTTATTTGTTTATTTGTTACTTTTTTTACATTTGTTTTTATCTTTTATTATCATTTTGAATTAGATTTTCTTGTAACTTAAAACTTGACACGGAAATGTTGTTTTACTTATTTTTCGCCGCATCTTCCGCCGCATTTCCCGCCACATCTTCCACCGTGTCTCCGGGCATGGCTCGGCCTCTGGCTCTGCTGACTCGAGCAGGTTCACAGCTGTCGGTCGGCTGCCCGACAGAAACTTCTATAAAGCCCCCCGCTGTCTCTTCTTTTGTTCCTCTTCATTTTTTTTCTTTTCCGTTTTGCCGCACCCGAAAGCATCTTGAATGTTAGCCTACTCAAAACACACCTGCCTGCTAGCTTTGTTGTCCCGCTCTGACCTGATTATAATACAGTCATGGGCTGGCCGCTGGCGTTAATGTGACGTAATGTAACAGTCTATGGTTAAGATAAACATCGTCACTATTTTTTGTTAATTAATAAATATTTAAATAAAATGTAGATAGGACATTTGTACATTTTATTTTTATTGTTTGTTTTTTTGTCCCTCTGTCTGGGCCCCATCCCGCCAATCGGGCCCTAGGCACGTGCCTAGTTTGCCTTTGCGTTAATCCGGCTCTGATTGTAGGGCGATAGAAGATCCGTTAAATACACTGGAGCTAAACCATTTAGGGCTTTATAGGTCAGTAGCAATACTTTGTAATTGATACGGAATTTAATATGTAACCAGTGTAGAGATGATAAAATTGGTGTTATATGATCATATTTTCTTGACCTAGTAAGAACTCTAGCAGCTGCGTTTTGGACTAACTGTAGCTTGTTTATTGAGGATGCAGGACAACCAGCTAATAAAGCATTACAGTAATCTAATCTCGAGGTCATGAATGCATGAACTAACTTTTCTGCATCAGAAATAGATAGCATGTAACGTAGCTTAGCAATGTTTCTAAGGTGGAAAAATGCCATTCTTGTAACGTATGAAATATGATTTTCGAAAGACAAGTTGCGGTCTAATATAACACCCAGGTCTCTTACTGTAGTGGATAAAGTGACAGGACATCCTTCCAAGTTAAAGTTGTATTGTGAGAGGTTTTGTGGGCAGTTTTTTGGACCAATAAGTAATACCTCTGTTTTATCTGAATTTAATAGCAGAAAATTACACGTCATCCAGTATTTAATATCTTCAACACACGCTGTCAGTTTAGATAATTTAGCGTTTTCATCTGGTCGTGATGAAATATATAATTGAGTGTCATCAGCATAACAGTGGAAATTAATTCCATGTTTTCTTATAATATTACCAAGTGGCAGCATATATATATAGAGAATAGCAGAGGGCCTAGCACGGATCCTTTCGGCACCCCATAGTCTACTGATGTTATCTTTGATTTTTCCCCATTTAGACAGACAAAATGGTAGCGGTCTGATAAGTATGATCTAAACCAGTTTAATGCCTGTCCTTGAACACCAGTGTAATTTTGAAGTCGATCTAAGAGTAGTTTATGATCTATAGTATCAAACGCAGCACTAAGATCGAGTAGAACTAGTATTGAGATACAGCCTTGGTCAGAAGCTAGAAGTAAATCATTTGTGATTTTAACGAGTGCGGTTTCTGTGCTATGATGCGGCCTGAATCCTGATTGAAATTTTTCATAGATCTAATTTTCTTGCAAGAAAGAGCACAATTGGGCAGACACAACTTTTTCTAGTATTTTACACATGAATGGAAGATTTGAAATTGGTCTGTAATTTGCTAGGTTATTATGATCTAATTGTGGCTTCTTAATGAGAAGATTTATGACTGCCAACTTGAATATTCTTGGAACATGACCTAAAGATAAAGACGAGTTAATAATATTGAGAAGAGGCTCTTCCACTACAGGTTTACATTTACATTTACATTTATGCATTTAGCAGACGCTTTTATCCAAAGCGACTTACAACTTGGGGGAACAATAAGCGATTGGTCGTGAAGAGTCGAGTGAGCGCAACAAGTGCCTGAAATACTTGGTCCGTGTACATTTCTCAGTGTAGCACAGGTTAGAGTAGGGAGGGAAAGAGGAGGAGAAAGAGGAAAGGAATTTTTTTTTTTTTTTTTTTTTTTTTTTTTTAGGAGGTTAAGTGCTCACGGAAGAGATGAGTTTTTAGTTGACTTTTGAATGTTGTCAATGAATCCGCATTTCGGATGGCGGTGGGCAGATCGTTCCACCAGCTGGGAACGTTGAATGAAAATGTTCTGGAAAGGGATTTTTTGCCTCTCTGTGATGGTACCACAAGCCTTCGCTCCTTAGCTGAACGAAGGCTTCTGGTGGGGGTGTGGCGACGTAGAATCGAGTCAAAGTATGCAGGAGCTGAGCGCGTGGTGGCTCTGTAGGCAAGCGTCAGCGACTTAAACTTGATGCGAGCAGCGAGTGGTAGCCAGTGCAGAGAGATGAAGAGTGGTGTGACGTGGGTCCTTTTGGGCTCGTTGAAGACCAGACGTGCCGCTGCATTCTGGATCATTCGAAGTGTTTGGATCGCACAAGAGGGGAGTCCAGCCAGAAGCGCATTGCAGTAGTCAAGTCTAGAAATAACCAGGGCCTGGACAAGAAGCTGTGTTGCGTGTTCTGTTAGGAACGGTCTGATCTTCCTGATGTTGTAGAGCGCAAACCTGCATGAGCAAGCGGTCTTAGCAATGTGTTCTCTGAAGGACAACTGGTCATCAAATGTAACTCCAAGATTTCTGACTGATTTTGAAGGGGAGATCAGGGATGCACCTAGCTGGATGGTGAAGTCATGTTGCATAGTGGGACTGGCGGGAAAGATGAGGAACTCAGTCTTTGCCAGGTTGAGCTGTAGGTGATTTTTACTCATCCATGCAGAGATGTCAGCCAGACAGCCGGAGATTCGTGCAGCTACTGTGGGGTCGTCTGGTTGGAATGAAAGGTAGAGCTGAGTGTCATCAGCATAGCAGTGATATGAGAAGCCATGTGCCTGTATGATGGGACCTAATGAAGTAGTGTAAATGGAGAAAAGGAGAGGTCCAAGCACTGAGCCCTGAGGAACCCCCGTGGTCAGTTGATGCGCTTGGGATTCCTCTCCTCTCCAGGCAACCTTGAAGGACCTACCTGTGAGATAAGATTCAAACCAATGGAGCGGAGTCCCTGTGATGCCCAGTGATGAGAGGGTGGACAGAAGGATTTGATGATTTACCGTGTCAAAGGCAGCAGATAGATCAAGGAGGACAAGGACTGATGATTTGGACTCAGCTTTAGCTATCCGCAGGGCTTCGGTGACCGACAGTAATGCGGTCTCTGTGGAGTGGCCCCTTTTGAAACCGGATTGGTTCGAGTCCAGCTGGTTATTCTGTGAGAGGAAGGATGAAACCTGGTTGAAAACAACTCGTTCAAGAGTTTTTGCTATGAATGGCAGGAGAGAGACAGGTCTGTAGTTATCTATGAGTGATGCATTTAAAGTGGGTTTCTTAAGCAGTGGAGTTACCCGAGCCTGCTTGAAAGTGGTAGGGAAAGTGCCAGTGCAGAGCGATGTGTTGATGATGTGTGTGAGTGCAGGAAGGAGAGTAGGAGAGATGGCTTGAAGGAGGTGTGAGGGAATGGGATCGAGAGGACAGGTGGTAGGATGGCTGGAGAGGAGAAGTTTAGATACTTCGGCCTCAGTGAGTGTGGAAAATGAGGAGAGAGTATGTTCGGTCGTGGAAGTGGCTGATCTAAAATCCACAGTGTGTGGGGGTGAGAACTGATTGCTGATAGTTGTTGTTTTGTTTGTGAAGAATTGTGCAAAGTCGTCTGGAGATAGGGAGGTGGTGGGAGGTGGTGGAGGAGGACAGAGCAGAGAGTTGAAGGTTCTGAATAATGTGCGTGAGTTTGTGGTGCTGCTGATTTTGTTTTGGAAATAAGAATATTTAGCTGCGTGAACTTCATTCGAGAAGGATGAGAGCAAAGACTGATACTTAGCTAGATCTGATGGGTGATTTGATTTATGCCATTTCCTCTCTGCTGCCCTGAGTGTTGTCCGATGTTCACGAATAACATCAGATAACCAAGGGTTAGAGGGAGTAGCTCGTGCTGGCCTAAAAGAAAGAGGGCAGATATTGTCTAGACATGAAGTTAAGGTGGAGCATAGAGTGTCAGTTGCAGTGTTAACATCCATAGAAGAGAGTTGTGTGGATGAGGGAAGGGAGGAAGAGACAGCAGAGGAAAGATGAGAAGGAGAGAGTGAGCGCAGGTTTCGTCTGAAAGTAACTGGTGGAGGAGCTGGTGGTGTGTGAGTAGTAAGTTGGAGATTAAATGTGATGAAAAAGTGATCTGAGATGTGTAGAGGTTTGACCAAGATATTGTCTGTATAGCAGTTGCGTGTGTAAATGAGGTCCAGCTGGTTACCAGATTTGTGGGTATGTGACGTGATGAGGCGTTTGAGGTCAAATGAAGCTAGGAGGGAGTGGAAATCTGAAGCATAAGATTTGTCCAGGTGAATGTTGAAGTCGCCGAGTACTATGAGTGGGCAGCCATCCTCTGGAAATGAGAACAGCAGAACATCCAGCTCATCAACAAAGGTGGTCAGTGGACCTGGGGGGCGGTAAATGACTACAATATGTATTTTAGTGGGAGTTGAAAGCGTTATAGCATGATATTCAAATGTGTTGTTTTTGCAAAGAGCTGTGTGAGATGAGTATTTCCAATTGTTAGAAATGAGAAGACCCGTGCCCCCACCCCTCCCAGTCTGGCGAGGGGTGTGGGAGAAAGAGAAGTTATTAGAGAGAGCAGCAGGTGTTGCTGAGTCTTCTGGACGGATCCAGGTCTCAGTCAAGGCCAGGATTTTGAGGGTGGATTGAGTGGCAAAGGCAGGAATGAAGTCAGCTTTATTGACAGCTGACTGACAATTCCATAGCCCCACAGAAAAAGAAAGAGACGGAGAGGCATTAGAGGAGGAGGGAACAGGAAGTAGATTAGCAGTGTTACGGTGACGTCTACGTCTACGTGTAATAGTGGGTCGTGGTTGCGAGATAACGGGGATGGAGTGGACGCACATGGTTAGAAAGGGGAAGGAAAGAAAGATGAAGGGAGAAGAAGGAGATAACTTGGTGCCTTATCGGAGTCCCTGCCTCGGAGGAGTCGCGCAGAGGAAGAGTCGAATACAGATGTCTTTACCCGCGTCGGTCTTCACACGCGGAGGCTGAAACGCAAGCTGAACGCTTCCGCTGACGCTTCCGCGCCAGCTATGGAACGTTCGTTAAATAGAACCTAATCGTTGCTGAGTGAGATCAGCTGCCTCTGATAATTGCAGTTCAACGCGCAGATGATAGGCCGTGAATGTCTTTAAATCAAAACCAATTTATGCCCGGATCTAGGCAACTTAAGTGCAAAGCTGTCTCGGTAATAACAACGTCAGATTATCTTATTCAAATGCAATATTGCAATTGGCTATGGCAGTAATACAAGGCTAAAAATCACACACAACGAAATAAAATATTAGTAGGACAATCAAACTACTAGAGTCGTGCAACAGGACTAAAGAATATGTTCAAAACTTACATGCGCGCTCCGCCGACCTGCTTCAAAAGCCGTTCGCTTTCCCGAATGGCAACACACCTACACAGGTAACAACTCTTTCAGTAGTTTAGTGGGTATTGGATCTAATAAACATGTTGTTGGTTTAGATGCAATGATAAGTTTATTTAGCTCTTCCTGTCCTATAGTTGTAAAGCGGTGTAGTAGTTCTTGAGGGGCGATAATTGCGGTTGAATCATAAGACATCATTAAAGATTGTACATTTTAGGGGTGGGCGATATCTCGATATTTAAAATATATCGAGATATTTTTTAAACACGATATGGATTTTGACATATCGTATATATCGATATATTGTTTATATTTAATTCTGATTCCGCCACTTTGCTTGTTTGTCTTCTCTGTGCTGTGCTCGCGCCCGCTCGCTCCCCCCTGCCTCCTTGCTTTTGTTCCCCCTCCCCTCGCGTGTTGTCATGGCGGCGTCCGCAACCAGCTCGGAGGCTACAGAACTCGTCTTAAAAACAACTGGCTCTATTATATGGAGATACTTCGGTTTTAAGGCGTCGGACGAACAGCAGACAGATGTCTACTGCCATGAATGCCGACAGTTGGTTCTCAAACACTTGATCCAAGATACAGTTTACCTAGGCGGCATTACTTTGCGAGACAAGAACTCCCGCGACTGTACACTATGGAGAGAGAGCGGCTTGCTTGCTGGAGAAGGTTGCTTACTATGCCCTTGATTTGAGTTGTTTTATTTTTGAATGAAAATTCATTATTTGCATGCATTTTAAAGCCTTGCGCGTAGGGGACCATGCGCTTTCCCGAGCGCGCGCACTAAAAGCCTGTCTAACAAGTGATTACTGGACTAAATCTTACTGCGCTAATACTGTCAAATACACACAAGGTTAACATAAACACAGTCGGTTATGTCTAAAGTGAAGGTAAAATCGGCGTGTGTCTGTATATTAGATGCGTGAAAGTCTTAAATTGACAGCAGGGCAGCCGAGTGAACACACTGCCGCTTGTCCTTAAAGGGACAGTTCACTCTAAAATGATGTCATTATTTACTCACTCTAATGTTGTTCCAAACCTGTATTAATTTCTTCTGTTGAACACAGACAGCTGATGGTAGCGATTGACATTCATATTATTTCTTCCTACAATGGGGACCAGCAACTGTTTGGTTTCCAATATTCTTCAAAATATATGTTATGTCCAACAGAAGAAAGAACTTTATTCAGGTTTAAAACAACTTGAGCGCGAGTAATCAATGACAGAATTTTCATTTTTTTAGTGAACTATTCCTTTAGTGGTTAATAAAATAACAAAAGACAAAGACAAAATCCCTCACGGCTCTTGACTGAAAAACTTTAACACAGTAGCTTTAATAAGAATCAATGTATATTTTATAGTGAAGTCTATGTAGTGTTTTATTTTTACATTTATTCATTCAATTTCATACTTAAATGCTGCTGTACAGCTCTGAGCTGCCAGTGTAAATCTTTATAAATATATATTTCTTTTATATTATACAGTACACTAGGAATGTGTACAAGGTTTTTTAAAAGTAAAGTTTTAAGTTTAAGTAAGGTTTTTCAAGTCTTTTAAGTAAAATAAAAAAATAGTATTTTTTCCTCCTTAAGCTCTTGATGTTCGGCTAAGAATAGAATAGCAAAAATCTGATGCGACTAGCCATCAGAACCGAACCGAAAACCGTGGTAAAAAAACCCGAGGTATGTATTGAACTGTGGACTTACTGTATTGTTGCATCCCTACTTTGTTCCTACATGAACTTCCTACCTCTTTGCACTTCAATAAAAAAAAAGACTTTGTGGTATTTGGCATATTTGCTTTTGCAGTAGTTTTTGGGGGGTTATTTTTCCTGTAAAGATATCGAGATATATATCGTATATCGAGATATAGCAAAATATATCGAGATATATTTTTTGCTCCATATCGCCCAGCCCTAGTACATTTACAATTTTGTTTCTGATGCTTTCTATTTTCTCAGTGAAGAAATTCATAAAATCATTACTACTAAACTGTAACGGAATATTTTGCTCAGGCGATGCTTGTTTATTTGTTAGTCTAGCCACGGTGTTAAATAAAAACCTTGGATTATTTTGGTTATTTTCTATTAGTTTGCGGAGATGCTCAGCCCTGGCTGATTTTAGGGCCTTTTTATAATGTGACATACTATCTTTCCACGCGATTCTAAAGACCTCTAAATTAGTTTGTTTCCATTTACGCTCTAAGTTACGAGTTTCTCTCTTGACAACATGTGTAGCACTGTTGTACCATGGTGCTTTAGTTTTCTCTCTAACCTTTTTTAATCTAATTGGTGCAACAATTTCTAATGTACTAGAGAAAATGGTGCTCATACTGCTAGTCATTTCCTCTAGTTCATCTGTTTGTTTGGGTTCACTGAGCAGCTGAGACAGATCAGGTAAGCTATTTGAGAATCTATCTATAGTGGTTGGAAGGATTGTTCTGCCTGGTCGATAACGTGGCGCAACATGACAGATTTCGGCAGTACGCAGTATGCAAGTTACCATGTAATGGTCAGTGACATCATCACTTTGCGGTATAATATCTATATCGGTTGGGTTGGTTCCATGTGATATAATTAAATCTAGTGTTTGATTAAGACGATGAGTGGGACCAGTGACGTTTTGCTTAACCCCAAAGGAGTTTAATAGATCTGTAAACGCAGCCCCTAACGCATCATTTGTGTTATCTACGTGTATGTTAAAATCTCCAACAATTAATGCTTTATCGACGTTGACCAATAGATCTGAGAGAAAGTCTGCAAACTCTTTTAGGAAATCAGCATGGGGCCCTGGAGGTCTATATACAGTAGCCAAGGCTAGAGATAATACGGATTTCTTTCTTACATCTAAGAGCGTAACATTTAGCACTAGTACTTCAAATTAATTAAACCTGTGACCTGTTTTCTGGGTAACATTAAGAATATCTCTATAGATTGTTGCAACACCGCCGCCACGACCAATCAGACGGGGCTCATGCTTATAACAGTATCCTGGTGGAGTAGACTCATTAAGATCGAAATAATCATTTGGCTTAAGCCAGGTTTCAGTAAGGCAAAGTACATCGAAACTATTATCTGTGACCATTTCATTTACAATAACTGCCTTAGGTGTGAGCAATCTAATGTTTAGAAGACCTAGTTTTAGAAATAGTTTTTGTTCACTAATATTGCGATTTTCTGGTTTAATCACAATTAGATTTTTCCTAGATCCTACAGTAGATTTAATGTTTGACCTCACTAAACGAGGTTACATAACCAGATTACATAAACACAGAATATTTGTTTCCGATTTGGTTTACAGTGTTTAAAACCTGACATTTCAGCGTTTCTTTAGACATATGTCTCTAGCTTAGTAAATACTTGTCTCACAAACATGAGGTCCTTTTCTGAAGACTATCTAAATGAATGTCTTTGAGAGAGAGGCTGCAGACCGCGCATGTTTGTTTTCTTTATTTTACAAAAAGCAAAACATTGTTTTTATTGTGACTGTACACAAAATAAATAGAAACTTAACAGATTATAATGATGTATAACACTTGCCTGAATGATAAAAAACAACTGATTTGGCACTGATAAGAAAAAAGCAAGCCTATCACGTCGGCGCGACGGCTGACTCGAGAGTGTTAAAGAAGTGACGGGAGAGCAAGTTCACTGTCATACTCTGAATACTTCATAAGGCACCTCTGTTCTTACCTGACTTCATGCATGTGTAAATATGCCTCTGATTATGCCAATTATGCTCTCTCTCAGTAATAAAATGCACTTAGTTTCTCAGATATTACGGCTGTAAACATTAAGAAGCAGCTCTCACAGTCAGTCGAGGGAATAAATTAGACCGTTTTCATATGTTTGATCAGCACCTGATTCCCATACTTCGTTCATAGTGATGATGACTTCATTAGTATGAGAGTACTAGTACAGACTGAGCAGGTGTGTCCTGACCCTCGACCCTTGTGTTTGACAGGGTGAACGGGTCAACTCTTACTATGACCAGAAGGAGTATGCAGGCCGCAGTGTGCACTACTGGAAAGCTGTGCTTCCCTTGCTTGAGAAAATCCGAAACAAGCGCAGCATCCCTGAACCTCTGGAGCCGATGTTCATGCACTTTCGCAGTAAAGACATACAGGTATGTGTACTCTTCCTTTTGGATGATTGATGACTTCCTGCTTCTGTTTCATATTGCTGTATGGTCTCTTTGTCTTCAGTCTTCTCAAGTGCGAGTATATGAGGAAGAGGCAGCCATAAGCTTTGCCACACTGCTTGACATCGAGGGCAACACCGATGAGGCCATCGCAAACCTGGAGAAGCTCAACAGCATTGCGTCTAACTGGCATCTTGCTAAGGTAACAGCGCTTTCACTGGACGACAGTCACACTCGTTCAGCTTCAGAAGTGATTAATATCGGTATGAATGACCTCACCTGATGAGTTTGTGGATGGTGTGTTGATGGTCAGATCTATCAGAGGCTGTCGGAGGAGGCAGAAAACGGGCTGGAGGAGACGCAGGGCAGGTGCACCAACTTCCTCCTGCAGTTCAGGAAATACCTGACAAAGATTTATCAGGCCAGTCCAGAGGACATGGACAAGGTATGTTAAACATCTCTGATGATGCCTGTGCTGGGTTAGGGTTAGGATTACTAGAAAGCTACAGGCTGGGTTTGAGCTAATCTCAGTAGGGCAGTGGCTATCCAGGGTCAGATCTGAGGAAACCTGCTTTAAACCAATGCATTTACAAGTGGCCATTGTAGGAAATACAGTGCATCCAGAAAGTATTCACAGCGCTTCCCTTTTTCCAGCCTTATTCCAAAATGGATTAAATTGACTATTTTCCTTGAAATTCTACTAACAATACCCCATAATGACAACGTGAAAGAAGTTTGATTGAAAACTTTGCAAATATATAAAAAATTAGAAACGAAAAAAAAAAATCACGTACATAAGTATTCTAAGGACCTCTCAGGCTCCATCAGGTTGGATGGGGAGCATCGGCCATGTTCAGATCTCCAGAGATGCTCAATCGGGTTCAGGTCTGGGCTCTGGCTGGGCCACTCAAGGACATTCCCAGAGTAGTTCCGTAGCCACTCCTGTGTTCTCTTGGCTGTGCTTCGGGTCGTTGGGACTGGGGAGAAGGTTCATCTCCCAACAGGACAGAGCGCTCTGGAGCAGGTCTTCATCAAGGATTCATCTTTCCCTGATCTTGACTAGTGTCCCAGTTCCTGAAACACATCCCACAGCATGAGCTGCCCCACCATGATCACTGTAGGGATGGGATTGGCCAGGGGATGAGCGGAGCCTGGGTTCCTCCATTCAGCCCAAAGAGTTTGTCTGTGTTTCATCAGACCAGAGAATTGTGTCTGGCCACGACCCCACGCAGGCCTGATTGGTGGAGAGTTGCAGAGATGTTTGTTCTTCTGGAAGGTTCTCCTCTCTCCACAGAGAAACGCTGGAGCTCTGTCAGAGTGTCCATCGGGCTCTTGACCTCCTTGACTAAGGCCCTTCTCCCCGATCGCTCAGCTCTAGGAAGAGTCCTGGTGCTCCCAAACTTCCTCATGTGCGGATGATGGAGGCCACTGAGCTCATCGGGACCTTCAGCTGCAGAAATGTTTCTGTACCCTTCCTCAGATCTGAGCCACAATACAATCCTGTCTCTGAGTCTACAGACGATTCCTTGAACTTCATGGCTTGGTTTGAGCTCATGCACTGTAAACTGTGGGACCTTATATAGACAGGTGTGTGTCTTTCCAAATCATGTCCAATCAACTGAATTTACCACAGGTGGACTCCAGTTGTAGAAACAGTTCAAGGATGATCAGTGGAAACCGGAGCTCAATGAGTGTCATGGCAAAGACTGAATACTTGTACGTGATTTTTAATACATTTGCAAAGATTCCAAACAAACTTCCTTCACTTTGTCTTCATGGGGTATTTTGTTTGTAGAATTTTGTGGAAAATAATGAATTTAATATATTTTGGAATAAGGCTGTAACATAATGTTATTGTAATTAAACTTAGTTTTAATAATATTTGATGTCAGTCTTTGCTCAGTATGTATGCAGCAAAGTGTCCAAAGTGTCTTCATTTGTGTAGGAGAGAGAAGTGCACATGGGTTGGACTGATGTGAGGGTGAGTAAATGGGAGTTTTGAATGAACTAGTAAATTCTGTCTCTTTGTGTTTTAAGTTACCTGTATCAATGGAGGATGTGATGGATTTGCTGAATGAGGTCAACCAGCAGCTTGCAGATGATGGCGAGCAGAATGAACATCAGGTGGACTATCCGCTAACGTCCAGCCCCGGTCAGCCCACAGCAGCACATGTGAAATTCTCCACTCCGTCCCCATCGAAAAGTGTCACGTCTCCATCCAAACGATCTGTGGTATGTTATGGCACTGGTGTTTCTGCAGATCCTGTGCTTGATGTTTACAGAGCGTTACGGTTCCTGACTGTTGTTTCCTCCTCCAGTTCTCGCCCAAAACGCCTCCTCACTGGGTCGAGGACCAGAAGTCCCTCCTGCAGATGTTGTGCCAGCAGATCGAGTCCTTGAAGGTCAGTCGCACATCCACCGCTTGTAGCAGAATCAGTCAATGTTTTTGCTTTTGCTTTGCCACAGATGTGATGTGTGGTCAGCTCTTGGTGAAATTGGATCTCAAAACGTTTATGATTTTAGTGTTCTTAATATCCTGTTTTGTTTTCTGTCCCACACAGAATGAGGTTCATGACCTGCGGCATAATAATTCCTCTGATGCGACAGCATCCTCATATAGGATGTATCGAGAGAATTATCCTGCAGAAGGACTTCAGGAAGCATTTCCTGGAGCGCAGGCATTCCATGGTGTTCCTCTTACTGGTCAGTTCAATGAGTTGCTTTATCCCTCTAATCTGCAGTCTCTGTTAGTGTATACCAGTGGTTCTCAAAGTGGCACTCTCACCCTACCTTTCCCAGATAACCAGCACTATTTAATATAGGTAACAAGAAGTGATGCAATACCTTTTTAAATACCAACAGAAAATGTATTCAATACCTGGTTTGCAATACCTTTTAGTTACCCACAGAAATCAATACTAGAATGATACAACTTAATTATCCTCCCATGGATAAACTGGCAAACAAACTAGACAACCGTAGCTGGCACGCAGCTAGTGAGTGTAGGTCCCACTCCTAACTCCAAGATGAGCACTGGTTCTCATACACACACAGACTAAGTCTAAGGCTGGGGAGAAGTGTTCCTCAGCATAGGTTCTTCTGAGTGCTCCTTATATACACCTCTGCCCAGTCTCAGGCTGATGGTAATTAACCTGAGAGAGTGAGTGAGAGAAACCGAGCACAACACAGGGCACACAAGCATTATTATGATTTATGTTCTGTATACACAATTACAGGTAGACCACTACTCCCAAGGTAAACCTCAATGTTGTAGAGCCCATAATAAAGCCAAAGCTTCCTTTTCAACTGTTATAGGATAGCTGGCACTTTGAGGCTTGCATCCACCTGCAGTTTCAATGGCAGTTTGAAGTTAGGTGCAGCAAACACAGGGGCACTACTCAACAGGTCTTTAACAGCCTGAAATGCTCAATCAGTCACTGCTCCGCCTAAACACTCTTGTTGTGCTTAAGAGGTCTGTGAGAGGAGCAACTGCAGAGGAAAAGGTTTTGCAAAAACCTCTGTAGTAACCCGCCATTCCCAGAAATCGGCGAAGCAAAGGAATTGCGTCGGGGAAACGTGTAGAAGTACTCATTATCGACCATGTAGTCGTGACTAGATTTTGACTTCGGCAGAGGACCCATGCAGTCCAATAACAGGCGCTCAAAAGGTTCTCGCATTATAGGGATATGCCGTAAGGGAGCAACTGGAAGTTTTTAGTTTGGTTTGGCAGCTATTTCACAAGATGCACACGAGCGGCAGACATGGCTGATTTTAGCCCTGGCCAGGAAAAGGTAGTGGGACACCCATTTGAATGTTTTAGTTACTCCTAAGTGTCCTGAGAATACATGTTCAAGAGCGATTTTCAGGCCCTCTATACTGTTGAACTAGAACGATTTGATTAACTTCATTGAGGGAAGAATGGGGAATGGGTCTCCATCTCTGCATTAAAACTTCCCCTTCCCGACAGTACTTACCCTTATCGTGAGGTTTTTGTTTGAGGTTTGCAACAGACTAAATACAGTTTGCTAAAAAAGGGTCTGTGCTCTGAGCGGTAGCCATTTGTTCCCAACCACTCCTGAAACAGGCTTTAGTTCAGGTACAGAATCTACCTTGCAGGGTTCCATAACCTCAGCCTTCTCTGGCATCATGTTACAATCATCTGCGTAAGGCGTAATAATATCACTAATATCACAATAGGGGTAACTAATCACTGGTAGGGGGTCCCCTGGACAGGTTTGAGAACCACTGGCCTAGGATAACATCTACTCTGTCAAATGGTAGATGTGGGCAAACTCTGAGGGTTACAAAGCCTGTGACCAAGTCTGACGTAAGGTACAGATAATGTAATGGCAAAGACAGCCCATGCCAATCTCACGCTCTAAGATATTGGTGCCAGAATAAACACAAAAAGGACATAACACAAAGAGCAATTATGTAGGCCTAGTTACAGAACTTTCACTCAGTTAAATTCACCAGAATATAACAGAAATATATAATGCTGGAAGAAAATGCACAGTTGCATTAAGTGCAGCAGTTTTTCAACAAAAACTTTTGGTTAATTTGTAACTGTCAGGTTTAAATAATGTAAACCATTATTTCATTGTTAATTTATGAGTGTACCTCAGATGTTTTTTTTTCTTCTACTTCTAAAAGGGGGCATCACCAAAAAAAATGAGAACCACTTGTGTATACAATAGTTAAGACGTGCTTAAAACCCATTCCATTTATTTGTCTCAGTTTCCACTACAGGTCCCTCTGCGTACTACAACCAGTCTCCAGCATATAATTCACAGTATCTTCTACGCCCTGCTGCAAATGTTACACCAACAAAGGTAGTGGAGTGATTTTCATGTTAATGCAATATATTCTACCTTTTATAGTAAACAAGAAAAGACACAGAATCAAAATCAAAATACTTTTTCTTTACCTCTGCAGGGCCCAGTATACGGGATGAATCGTTTTCCTCCACAGCAGCATATGTATGCCTACCAACAATCAACACACACACCACCTCTTCAGTCAACTCCTGCATGCATATATCCTCAAGAGCAGGTCTTTGGTGCTCCCATCCGGTTTGAGTCCCCAGCTACATCCTTACTCTCCCCATACAGTGAAGAGTATTATGGTCACAATTTTCCTCAACCTACAGTCAATCCAACATTGCCAGAGCCTGGCTATTTCACCAAGCCAAGTGCCATTACATCCACGCAGCCATCCAGGAGCAGTGAAAGCAAGGCTGTTGACCCCAAGATGAGTTCCACAGGTGAACCTCCTAAGGTTCCAAACTTTGGGGGCGTTTCCTTTGCCCCATCAACATCGGCAACAACTGCATTCAAGTTCAACTCCAATTTCAAGTCCAATGATGGTGATTTCACCTTTTCTTCTAATCAGATGAAAAATAGTGAAAGCCTCTTGGGACTTCTGACGTCAGATATTCCCCCCAAAGTGGAAGGACCATCAGAACCGAAACACCCGACCCAAGACCAGCCGCCTAGCCAGAGTGGAGTCTTTACTTTTGGGAATAAAAGTGATACAGGATTTTCGTTCACTGATGGTGCTCAGAACAAAATGAATATTTTTGGCAACTCTGACCAAAGATTTAGCTTTGCAAGTGGAACCAAACCAGTTTCAGGAAATCCAGAGGCTCGGGAAGAGAAAAGCGGGGAAAGTGATAATGATAGCACCCATGTGGAAGAGGAAGAGGACGGACCTCATTTTGAGCCCATTGTGCCTCTTCCTGATAAGGTTGATGTGAAAACGGGTGAGGAGGAGGAAGAGGAGATGTTCTGCAGGAGAGCTAAACTCTTCCGGTTTGACTCTGAGTCTAAAGAATGGAAAGAGAGGGGCATTGGAAGTATCAAAATTCTAAAACACAGAACATCTGGGAAAGTTCGTCTGTTGATGAGGAGGGAACAGGTTCTCAAAATCTGTGCTAATCACTATATCACTGCAGATATGGTTCTCAAACCAAATGCTGGATCTGACAAGTCCTGGGTGTGGTATGCTATGGACTATGCAGATGAATTGCCGAGGACTGAGCAGTTGGCCATTCGTTTTAAAACGGCTGATGAGGCTGCACTGTTTAAAGTCAAATTTGAGGAGGCTCAAAAATTCATTCGAGAGTCCCCACAAGGCCAAAAGTTGGAAAAGAAATGTGAAACTCCAAAGCCTCAGGTTTCATCTAAAGACATGGATCTTAAAACAATGTTTTCCAAGAAGGATGGTGAATGGGACTGTGATGTGTGCTGTGTAAGAAACTCTTCCACATCTACAGTATGTGTCGCCTGCAACAGTGCAGCTCCTTCTACAGCAAAGAACAAACCTGTAAAGTGCCCACAAGTCCAACAGTTGGAAAAGAAATGTGAAACTCCAAAGCCTCAGGTTTCATCTAAAGGCATGGATCTTAAAACAATGTTTTCCAAGAAGGATGGTGAATGGGACTGTGATGTGTGCTGTGTAAGAAACTCTTCCACATCTACAGTATGTGTCGCCTGCAACAGTGCAGCTCCTTCTACAGCAAAGAACAAACCTGTAAAGGAACTCAAAGGCTCTGCAACTGTCGCTCCTCCTGCTAAATTTTCTTTTGGACTTACTGGAGATTCTGATAAGATTGCCGTCAGCACTGATGTCAGCTCAAAGGGATTAGCATTTGGGTCTCAAAAACCAGTTTCTTTTCCATTTGGATCAAATGAAGCTGCAGTAACATCTGTTGGCCTTGCAGCTCAGGCTGATAAGAAAACTGTTCAGGCCGATGCACCACAGCATGCAAAAGTGTCAGCAGTTCCAGCATTACCCTTTGGCTCTGGTTTTGGCTCTAAATTTGTCAAGAAAGAGGGTCAATGGGACTGTGACTCCTGCTTAGTTAGGAATGATGCTTCAGCAACTGAATGTGTTTCTTGCAAAGCCCCCTGCACTACTGGGTTAGCTGCCAAGTTTGGTAAAAAAGAGGGACAGTGGGATTGTGACACTTGCCTGGTAAGAAATGAAGGTGCAGCTAGCCAGTGTGTCTCATGTCAGGCAGCAAACCCAAATATGAAAGGCAAGACATCTGCTGCACCGTCAAGTTCCTCTTTTACCTTCAGTTTTGGTAGTTCTAGCAAGCAACCCACTGCCACAGGATTTAAAGCCAATTTCAATCCAGGTCCTGCTTTTCAGTTTGGTACAAGTAAGGATGAAGTGTCCTCAGAGGGTTTTAAATTTGAGTCCTCTACAACTCCGGCTGATAAGCCATCAACCACTTCAAACTTTTCATTCTCCATGCCAGTGCCTGCTGGTGGTTTCAAGTTTGGCATTACAGAATCTGAGGCAAAAGCATCAGATGGACAGTCACAAAATGGATCTGCATCTGACCTCCTTAAAAATATTGCTGAACTTCACAGAGAGAAGGAAAAAGAGGCAATCCCAAGTTCCTCAGATGAGCCCGTAGACACTGGTCGTCACAATATTAATACCCTCATTACCAACAGGCCTGACTCTTTTAGTTTTACAGACTTCGCAAAGTCTTCACAAGGTAATTTTCAGTCTGGCCAGGAGGATATTGCTGAACTTCACAGAGAAAAGGAAAAAGATGCAATCCCAAGTTCCTCAGATGAGCCAGTAGACACTGACAGTCACGATAATAATCCCCTCATTACCGGTAAGCCTGACTCTTTAGGTTTTGCAGACTTGGCAAAGTCCACACAAGGTAGTTTTCAGTTCGGCCAGGAGGATCCCACTTTCAAAGGCTTTGTAGGGGCCGGTCAGCAGCTTTTTAGAGGAATTAATTCCAGCTCCAAAGCAGACACATCTGCCAATCAAGATGATGACATGTACAAAACAGAGGAGGAAGACGATATTCAGTTTGAGCCAGTTGTTCAGATGCCTGAGAAGGTTGACCTTGTTACAGGGGAAGAAGATGAGAAAAGCTTGTATTCACAGCGTGTCAAACTCTTCAGATTTGATACGGAAACAAGCCAATGGAAAGAAAGAGGAGTTGGCAACCTTAAACTGCTCAAAAATAGTAAGAATGGGAGACTTCGAGTCCTTATGAGGAGAGAGCAGGTGTTGAAGGTATGTGCTAATCATTGGATCACAACCACAATGAACTTGAAGCCCCTCTCTGGGTCAGACCGAGCCTGGATGTGGATGGCCAATGACTTTTCAGATGGAGATGCCAGATTAGAACAGCTAGCGGCAAAATTCAAAACACCAGAGCTTGCAGAAGAGTTCAAGCTAAAATTCGAAGAGTTTCAGCGGCTGCTATTGGATATTCCTTTACAGACCCCTCACAAGCTTGTGAATACTGGCAGAACGGCCCAACTTATACAGAAAGCTGAAGAAATGAAATCTGGTCTTAAAGACCTCAAATCATTCTTGACTTACCAAAGCAAGGATGATGAAAATAGCGTTGCAGGTAACAGTACCTCTTCAGTCATAGTCAAGCTCGACTCTGAAAGCACCGCAACTGCTTTAGAATGGGATAATTATGATTTGCAAGAGGACGCGCTCGAGAACTATGCTAATTCTTCTGTGTGCAATACCCCTTCGCAGCCTGATCGGGTAGCAAAAAGTTTGTTCCGTTTTGGCGAATCGTCCACAGGCTTTAATTTCAGTTTTCAGCCTATTCTCAGTCCCTCTAAGTCTCCATCTAAGCTAAACCAGAGCCAGGCTTCTGTTGGCACAGATGATGAACAAGAAACATCGCAAGAGGAAGAGCGAGATGGTCAGTACTTTGAGCCTGTTGTGCCATTGCCTGATCTTGTCGAGATCTCAACAGGGGAGGAGAACGAGCAAGTACTTTTCAGTCACAGGGCCAAACTATACCGCTATGATAAAGAACTTAGTCAGTGGAAGGAACGAGGTATAGGAGACCTTAAAATACTACAAAACCACGAAACAAAACGTGTCAGACTTGTGATGAGGCGGGACCAGGTCCTCAAACTGTGTGCAAATCACTGGATTGATTCAAATATGAAACTTGAGCCCATGAAAGGAGCCGAGAAAGCATGGATCTGGAGTGCCTTCGATTTTGCTGAAGGGCAGGGCAAGGTTGAACAGTTGGCTGTACGATTTAAACTGCAGGAAACTGCAAGTACTTTCAAAGAAGTCTTCGAAGAGGCAAAGACTGCCCAGGAAAAAGACATACTTCTCACCCCGCTTTCCACAAGAGTACCTTCCTTCACCCAAGAGGTGCTTTGTGGTAAAGCTGCAGTTGCTGTTCTTGAGGAAACCACAAAAGAATGTACTGCACTTCCTGAGGTTGAAGGCAGTCCTAAACGAGATGGGACGCCTGGGGAAGAGCTTGGCGCTCAAATCACCAAGACTGTGGTCTCTCCTCCAAAGTTTGTCTTTGGGTCAGACTCTGTGCAGAAGATCTTTGGGAGTCCTTTGTCATCAAAAGAGAAATCTCCTGTTCTAATTCCCAGTTCAAAAGATGAGGAAACGAGTGCCTCAAGACTGAAAACCTCTGAACAGGCAGTGGCCAGTCAGCCATCCGTTGGAAATCCTTTCAGCGTCCCAACAACAAGTAAGCTATATTCTGTGGTCCATAGTTTATGAATAAATATGTTTAGACCTCTGAGTTTACATCAGGGATGTCTAACTCTGTTCTCAGAGGCTTTCCGTCCTGTAGTTTTAGTTCCAGCCCTGCTCCAAACACACCTGCCTGCAATTTATCAAGTAGTCCTAAAGATAACGATTAGCTTGTTTAAGTGTTTAATCAAGGTTGGAGTTAAACGCATCCCAGGTTTAGATTCTAGTTGTTCGGTTTCATGGTTTATTTACATGGTTTTATTGTGCACTGTTCATTGTTGTATGTTTTCTGAAGGAAGAAACAATGTCCTTGTAATCTGTTGCCTCTGAAATGTCTCCTTTACAGCTGATGTCATTAAGCTCATGTTTCTGTCGTATAGAGACTGATTTTCACCTTCCACCCAGAGAAATTCAAGTCCTTCACAAGAATAACACAAACCTTTAACACGTAACTATTTTTTTTAGGTTTGGATTTTAGGCTTTTCAAAAATAATCCATTGGCATTTTGGAGCTGCACATCAGCCACCCAGTTTGAAGCCCAAGGTATTTCGTGTCACTGTTTACTGTGGCATATAGAGTTCTCACTGACTGGCATGAGCCGGGAGACCTGACCTTGGCTGAATGATGTGATAACTTAAACATTATTTGCCTCAATCAAAACGTTTGCATGATCTGAAGTTGGCTAACCTTTAGTTGTTTGTTTGAAACATTAGTAGAATTTACAATTAAAGTGGACCATTGGCTTCAAAGTCCTTAAAGTATTCAGCAGTGAGTGTCTTGTAAAGTTACTTCCCCATCTTGAAATGTGGCACCCGGGATTTTGTCTCGGCTATATGTTGTACGTGTAGCAGACGTTTCCCAACATTGTAGACGGCTGCTTAGACTTTTTTTGTTGTCAGGCCGTCTTCACACAAGGACTAATATACCTGTGGAGATTTCTCTATGATGTGGTTGCTCTTAACTGTCTTAACCACAAGATAAATGATAGGGCTGCATTCATTCTCTCCTGTCCTGGAGTACCACCAGCCTTGCATATTTTGTATGTCTCCCTATATCTGACACACCCATTTCAGGTCTTGCAGTTTCTGCCAATGAGCTCATGAGGTGAATCAGGTGTGAAAGGTGAGGGAGACATACAAAATATGCAGGACTGGTGGTACTCTCAGGTTATGAGAACCATTGCTTTATTTTGTAATCATTAATGTTTATTAATAGAATTTACACTACAACAGATGTGGCACAATTTTCTGACGGACTACAGAGATCAGACTCTGTATAGAAGACACAAAAATCATGAGTTAGGAATGCATAATTATGACATCAAAACGTTTCTCATAACTTAAAATTTAGAATTTGCATTAAAATACTTTTGAATGAAGAAACTTCATCAGTAAAAGCTATAAGCAGGGGCGGGTCTAGACAATTTTTGGTGGGGGGGCCAGGCTGGGGCACAGACTCGGAGAGGGGTGGCACATTAAAATACATGTAAACAGTGAACCAGTATAAATAGCCCTACACTGGAGGTAATAATACTGTATATCATTGATAACAAAACTATTATAATGAGTGAAAAGGAATTCAAAATGAGTAACTTGAAATGTGATATGAAATAACAAATTACTCAACAGCAAATGGCCTGTGGTAAATGCAATGCAAGCAAGATGTTTTTCCATCATAGTTGTATATAGTTGTAAACAAGATAGAAAAAAACTTTTAATGCTCTATCTTGAGAAGCTGTAGAAGTGGTTGTTCTTTTTAAATTTAAATGCATAAATCTGGGGCATTTTTGACAGCAAAATTAAGTGACTAGATCCATGATTTTTTTTTTTTTGTATTCTAGTAGTAATTTATTTATTGGTTGCATAGATGTGAATGGTGATGGTATAGGGCACATACATGAGAGTTCATAAATGGTAAAACATGTAGAGTATGAATTTGAACCATCAAAAATGTGTAGCAAAAGAGGTTCCCTTTGTTGAATAAACTTATTTCTATAATAATTACTGGGGGCCTGTAATACAACATGGCCCGGTTTCACAGACAGGGCTTAGACTAAGCCAGGATTAGTCCTTAGTTCAATTAGGACATTTAAGTAACTTTTATAAACGTGTCCAAGAAAAAAACATTACTGGTGTGCATCTTGAGACAAAACAATGCCACTGACATATTTTAAGATTTGTCAGTGCAAGATTCTTTCAGTTAAAACAGCTCAAACATGCATTTTAGTCTAGGACTAGCTTAAGCATTGTCTGTGAAACCGGGGGCATATTTATTATGTACATATTTCCTAGGGGTGTAACTGTTCCAATTACTCATGGTTCAGTTTGTATGTGCTATATTCAGGAAAAAAAATAACTACTGTCAAATAAAAATAAAGGAAATAAGAACAAATAATCTAACACGCAACAGCACAAATAAATACAATAGAGCAAAATAAACAGTGCTTTTCAGGTTTATCTGGTAGATCTAACATTAGTTTTCAGGTACAGAAATTGAATATCAGTAATCAGATGTAAAATAACATTGCATATTTTACTGTATAAATTAAATTGAAGTTACAAAAGCCATTGAATCTAGAGCAGTGAGTGATGGCCTTTGTTTTTAATGTTAATCAAACAACACCAGACAGCAGAAATATTAGTTTGCTAGGATACTCAAGATGGTCATGTTGACAATTTTTGTGTGGATTTGTCTAAGCGCAAGACTTGAAAGAGAACCCCTCTGGCCCCGCCCCTGGCTATAAGACATTATTATTATTATTATTAGCCCTGCCGATCATTACGATGAAAATGGTTTGCAGAAAATCAAGATATTTGGTTATTTATAGAATGGTAGGCATGCCCCAATGTTCTGTTCATTCATCAACTGAAAATGGCGCGGACTAAAAGATCGATTCTTGAGATTTAAGAATATTTTGTTTTGGCTATACAGCAGCTCTAGAAGAAAGTGAAATGTAAGAGTTTGAATCAACACTGAGCTTACTTAAACCGGACAGTTATGCCACATCTCTCTGTATTTAACAGAGGAATAATGCAAATACCTATTGTGTAATTTTGGCAGTGAAGAGTAACTTTGGATTTCAGTGGATTGAAGCGGACTGGCAGTGAGATGTTTGAGCAGAGCAGGACAGAAGGCCTGTCCCGTACAGTTATCCTGGGGTGTGCTTCAGTTTCCAGCTTGCTCTTTGTGCACTGTTGAGTGCTCTAACCCTGCTGAATACACTCACATTCAAAATGAAGTTCGGTACAAATGCTGCTTCCTTCAGACTTGTACCTTGTGAACCCACTAGTTCGCACACTCAATTCCAAGCACATGCGCAGATGGGAGAATATGTACAGCCCAAATGTTCTAGCTCTGAACGTGAGACGTAAGGGCAAGCAGACAACTGAAGCACACTTTCAGTTTAAGTTTACTAGTTGGTTGTTGTGAGTCTTTTAACCTGCTAACAAATCGGTGTGTGGATCTGCATGCTATGCAGAGTGAGATTATTTCACTAAACCCGTTTAGCTGTTGTTGCTTCCTACCTCATTCTCATGCTGTAGTTTACGTGCCTCGTATGTTCCCACTATCAATGAATGGATCACCACGTTTCCCCCATTATAGTCAAGCTAAAGAGTTATGCCTAATATACACTCTTTACCTTTCAGATAATAACATGCATTGCATTCAAGTTATACATTTGATCAGTTTATGCATTCACTGGGAATTGAATGGCAATGCCATAACTGTATCTTCCAGTGAAGCGCCAGTCTTTGCTCTGGTGGTGTATGCAGGTCATTTAGTGCTCTTAAACCCCGCCCTGCAAGCTCACGCTCATCTGCATACAATTGTGAGCCACGCCAATATCTCAACATCCAATCAACAAGCAATGAATGGAACCAAGCACCGCCCTACATTTTTTATTTTTCTGATAATCTGTTAAAATTTGATGCACATCACAATATGGAAGATCTGATGCTACTTCTGTTACATCTTTAAATGGCAGCAGTGGGTGTTGATACCTTGATTCAAAAACTCACTGTCTGATCAGGAGCATGAGTGTTTGCATGTGTGTGTCTTTATTATTAATTTAATGTTCGGTGTGAAATGTGTCGTCACCGCAGATGCTAGATGAGACGCTACTGGTTTTGTTTCAAATTTGTAAAAGACTTGGTTTGCTTCTGAAAGCTTCAGTCATGTTGTTCCAAAATTTGTGTTGAACTATTCATTTCACATCTGTTGTTGCATTAGTTGAAATTAGTCTGTGTTTGTTTTTGCTCAGTCTCGCCTCAGTCAGAACAGAAGAGCACTCCGGACGTGTGCGATGAAGACCTTGAGATCGTATTTGAGCGCAAGCCAACAAGAGAGCAAGCAGAACTGGCTGCCCGACTGATGCTTCCTCCTTCATTCTTCTGTTACAAAAATGTCCCCGGATACGTCAGCGACGATGACAATGATGGTACGATATAAACTGTTTAAATATAGTCTGATTCCTGTCACCTGTAACAGTAAAGCAAATGTCCAGACTCCAGTAATAAAGCAGCAGATGCTCTGAGTACAGATCTGTCCAGAACCACCAGGTTTGTTTCTCAGAGCTGCTTCTAACTCTGAGACCGGCTGTGAGGAATGGTTGTGGTCAGATCAGTATGCAGGTGCCTGAGCCTCGACCGTTGGGTTAAATCATGCTTCATTTGAGTTTGTTCTCTGTTGCACAGATGAAGATTTTGAAACCGCAGTGAGAAATCTGAAGGGAAAGCTGTATCTGGACGGAGCTGATGGGCCGTCGGATCATGGTAGGTGACATGCATTATTGAGACTAGTATAATAGTGAATGTAATGGTCACTATATTGCCAAAAGTATTAGGATACCCCTCTACATCCCTGAGTTCAGGTGCTCAACCCCTTCATGGCCACAGGTGTATAACTCAAGCTCAAGGCCTGCAGACGCTTCTACACACATTAGTGAGAGAATGGGCCGCTCTCAGGAGTGTGTGTGTGTGTGTGTTCGCTTCTACACACATTAGTGAGAGAATGGGCCGCTCTCAGGAGCGTGTGTGTGTGTGTTCGCTTCTACACACATTAGTGAGAGAATGGGCCGCTCTCAGGAGTGTGTGTGTGTGTGTGTGTGTTCGCTTCTACACACATTAGTGAGAGAATGGGCCGCTCTCAGGAGTGTGTGTGTGTTCGCTTCTACACACATTAGTGAGAGAATGGGCCGCTCTCAGCAGTGTGTGTGTGTGTTCGCTTCTACACACATTAGTGAGAGAATGGGCCGCTCTCAGGAGTGTGTGTGTGTGTTCGCTTCTACACACATTAGTGAGAGAATGGGCCGCTCTCAGGAGTGTGTGTGTGTGTTCGCTTCTACACACATTAGTGAGAGAATGGGCCGCTCTCAGGAGTGTGTGTGTGTGTGTGTGTGTGTGTTCGCTTCTACACACATTAGTGAGAGAATGGGCCGCTCTCAGGAGTGTGTGTGTGTGTGTGTGTGTTCGCTTCTACACACATTAGTGAGAGAATGGGCCGCTCTCAGGAGTGTGTGTGTGTGTGTGTGTGTTCGCTTCTACACACATTAGTGAGAGAATGGGCCGCTCTCAGGAGCTCAGAGAACTCAAGCGTGGGGCCGTGATCGGTGGACACCTGTGCAATAAGTCCATTCGGGACATTTCCTCACTATTAAATATTCCACGCTCAACTGTTAGTGGGATTATAAAAAAGTGGAAGCGATTGGAAACAACAGCAACTCAGCCACAGAGCAGGGTCAGCGCATGCTGAGGGTCACAGAGCGGGGTCAGCGCATGCTGAGGGTCACAGAAGTGGCCAACTTTCTGCAGAGTCAAGAGCTCCAGACCTCCAAACTTCTGTGGCCTTCAGATGAGCTCAAGAACAGTGTGTAGAGCTTCATGGAATGGGTTTCCATGGCCGAGCAGCTCATCCAAGCCTTACATCACCAAGTGCAATGCAAACGTAAAAAAAAGGGAGTGTTTCAGGGGTTGGGCTTGGCCCCTTAGTTCCAGTGAAAGGAACTCTTAATGCTTCACCAAGACATTTTGGACAATTTCATGCTCCCAACTTTGTGGGCCCAGTTTGGGGACGGCCCCTTCCTGTCCCAGCATGACTGACCAGTGCACAAAGCGTCTCCATAAAGACATGGATGAGGAGTTTGGTGTGGAGGAACTGGAGTCCTGACCTCAACCCGATAGTCTCCGCTCTAAATCATCTCAAAGGTGTTCTGAGAGCCTGGCCTTCTCGTCCAACATCACAAATGCGCTTCAAGAAGAATCCCCATAAACACACTCCTAAACCCTACGGATTAACAATGGGATGGCATTAAAGTTCATGTGCAGGTGAAGGCAGGCGGCACAACACTTTAGGCAATATAGTGTATGAAGCTGTGTTTTTCAGACACACAGGTGTGTTCAGATGTACAGGCCTGCTGAACGTCTGTTCACGTAGAGACTCACCACCGGCTCTTTTATAGGCCTCAACAAGCCTTTGACTGATGCTGGTCTGTAAATGCATTCTTTTATTGGATTTGTTTATAAATCCATATTCAAGCATTCCTATTTTCAGACAGAAATCTATAAAACAAGTTGAACTACTCAAGGCTGCAACAAATATTTGCTTGTACTTGATCATAAAAATCCTCAACAAATGCATCGGAAAAAGATCATTCCTTAACACTTACACAAACTAATTCCAAAGTGTGGTTGTGGAACCTGTAAGTAGCTCGTGTCATGGCATATCGGTGTGTAGTATCAGCACTGAAAGAGTGTGTGTTTGCAGACTCTGAGTGCACACTAGTGTGGGAGAAGAAGCCGACTGCAGCCGAGGAGCAGAGAGCCAGACGCCTGCTGTTGCCGCCCACCTTCCTCTGCGGCATCAGCAGCGACTCCGAGGCCGAGGCCGATCGACCGGACGACTTCAGCTCTGAGCTCCAGGAACTACAGCACACACAGGTCAGAGGACTTTCTGAACACTGAGATGAGGCGTGATTTGCAGCACTGGTTGGACACGTGTCTTGTTTTGACCCACAGGTGGAGCCGAAGCCTTCCCATGATGCAGCAGCAGAAGAGCCTCCACCGGACAGCAGCCGCCCCATTGACCTCTCCACAAAGAGGAGCAGCGAGGCGGACTCCAGCTCCACTACAGGTACAGGTGCGTCCTCCATCTAGAGCTCTTCTCTATAATACACCATCATCTGTAACAGTCACTCCTCTATAATACACCATCATCTGTAACAGTCACTCCTCTATAATACACCATCATCTGTAACAGTCACTCCTCTATAATACACCATCATCTGTAACAGTCACTCCTCTATAATACACCATCATCTGTAACAGTCACTCCTCTATAATACACCATCATCTGTAACAGTCACTCCTCTATAATACACCATCATCTGTAACAGTCACTCCTCTATAATACACCATCATCTGTAACAGTCACTCCTCTATAATACACCATCATCTGTAACAGTCACTCCTCTATAATACACCATCATCTGTAACAGTCACTCCTCTATAATACACCATCATCTGTAACAGTCACTCCTCTATAATACACCATCATCTGTAACAGTCACTCCTCTATAATACACCATCATCTGTAACAGTCACTCTTCTATAATACACCATCATCTGTAACAGTCACTCCTCTATAATACACCATCATCTGTAACAGTCACTCCTCTATAATACACCATCATCTGTAACAGTCACTCCTCTATAATACACCATCATCTGTAACAGTCACTCCTCTATAATACACCATCATCTGTAACAGTCACTCCTCTATAATACACCATCATCTGTAACAGTCACTCCTCTATAATACACCGTCATCTGTAACAGTCACTCCTCTATAATACACCGTCATCTGTAACAGTCACTCCTCTATAATACACCGTCATCTGTAACAGTCACTCCTCTATAATACACCGTCATCTGTAACAGTCACTCCTCTATAATACACCATCATCTGTAACAGTCACTCCTCTATAATACACCATCATCTGTAACAGTCACTCCTCTATAATACACCATCATCTGTAACAGTCACTCTTCTATAATACACCATCATCTGTAACAGTCACTCCTCTATAATACACCATCATCTGTAACAGTCACTCCTCTATAATACACCATCATCTGTAACAGTCACTCCTCTATAATACACCATCATCTGTAACAGTCACTCCTCTATAATACACCGTCATCTGTAACAGTCACTCCTCTATAATACACCATCATCTGTAACAGTCACTCCTCTATAATACACCTCTTATAATACACCATCATCTGTAACAGTCACTCCTCTATAATACACCATCATCTGTAACAGTCACTCCTCTATAATACACCGTCATCTGTAACAGTCACTCCTCTATAATACACCGTCATCTGTAACAGTCACTCCTCTATAATACACCATCATCTGTAACAGTCACTCCTCTATAATACACCATCATCTGTAACAGTCACTCCTCTATAATACACCGTCATCTGTAACAGTCACTCCTCTATAATACACCATCATCTGTAACAGTCACTCTTCTATAATACACCATCATCTGTAACAGTCACTCCTCTATAATACACCATCATCTGTAACAGTCACTCCTCTATAATACACCATCATCTGTAACAGTCACTCCTCTATAATACACCATCATCTGTAACAGTCACTCCTCTATAATACACCATCATCTGTAACAGTCACTCCTCTATAATACACCATCATCTGTAACAGTCACTCCTCTATAATACACCATCATCTGTAACAGTCACTCCTCTATAATACACCGTCATCTGTAACAGTCACTCCTCTATAATACACCGTCATCTGTAACAGTCACTCCTCTATAATACACCGTCATCTGTAACAGTCACTCCTCTATAATACACCATCATCTGTAACAGTCACTCCTCTATAATACACCGTCATCTGTAACAGTCACTCCTCTATAATACACCATCATCTGTGACAGTCACTCCTCTATAATACACCATCATCTGTAACAGTCACTCCTCTATAATACACCATCATCTGTAACAGTCACTCCTCTATAATACACCATCATCTGTAACAGTCACTCCTCTATAATACACCGTCATCTGTAACAGTCACTCCTCTATAATACACCATCATCTGTAACAGTCACTCCTCTATAATAGTGCTGGGCGGTATGACCAAAAATGTATATCACGGTATTTTTCTAAACTATATCGGTTTCACGGTATATGACGGTATTTTTTTTCCCCTATGCATGACCGGGTGTTAATCACATTTTCTACTGATTGAGGGAGGAAATACTGCAGGAGATTGACAAGAATACCCTGTTTTACTGTCATGACGAGTGAATATTGTAGAAAAATTCCACACTAGAGTTAATACTGGTTTACAAAGCCCCACAAAATGATGCTGTGGAGAGACAACAACCAATAAAACACAGACCTGCAACACGCTCAGAGTCATACTTACAGACACCTGAATATTAAAAGTTGAGTTGAGGGCACCTTAAGCATTTTAAAAATCTAACCTTATATAACAACAAACTGCCAAAACAAGGGAGAGACGCGGATATTTGCAATATATTTAAGAGCCCTCTCTGAACGAATGACACACATCAGTTTAACACAGAAAGAATAAAGCAGTTACTTTTTGGCCAATTCTTCTTTGAATTGTAAGTTTATTTATTAATTTACATCATTATCTTCTGTGTAGCAGTATAATCCATCGTGTCAGCGCGTGATCAGACATAGGCGGTTGTATCAGTGTAATCAGTGCATACATTTCATTTTAATAAGACGTGATGAAATATGCGCGCATACACGCTTCTGGTTCATGCCTAGAGCACTATAGTATATGAAATATGTCCATAAAAAATGTAAACGCGATCGCTCCGGTCTAGATCTGTGCTATATGATCCATGCGGAGAACGCTGTTAATCTCATCACGGCGCTCCGCGCAGAAACCGCCTTCTCTCTCGCGCGCCGCGTGTAGTTTGAATTGTCTACTGTAATCAAGGGTTGAATCCGAAATCGCCCCCATAACCTCAAATAGGGCATTATTTGATGGGACAGCGCTTTGTAGTGGTGTCCGAAACCCTAGTGGACGTTATTGAGTGCACTCATTCTATCCCATTGCACCGCAATAACGAGTGTACAGCCGATGTACACACATTGCTGTCTGGCTTCACGCACGTTTTCATTCACTCCTTCAAATAAAGTGATAACATGAGGAATAATGAATGAGAGGATACAGTGCTCTGATTGCTGCTCTTACTACAGTGCATCAATGAAATGGGTCCCCTCTCAAACAATGACGCGCTGCGCCACGTTCCGAACGTTGTTTAAGCGACATATACCGGTATTGCGGTATCATCAAAATTCATATCATGAAATAAATAAATACCGGTATTCGGTATGAACCGGTATACCGCCCAGCACTACTCTATAATACACCGTCATCTGTAACAGTCACTCCTCTATAATACACCGTCATCTGTAACAGTCACTCCTCTATAATACACCATCATCTGTAACAGTCACTCCTCTATAATACACCATCATCTGTAACAGTCACTCCTCTATAATACACCATCATCTGTAACAGTCACTCCTCTATAATACACCATCATCTGTAACAGTCACTCCTCTATAATACACCATCATCTGTAACAGTCACTCCTCTATAATACACCATCATCTGTAACAGTCACTCCTCTATAATACACCATCATCTGTAACAGTCACTCCTCTATAATACACCATCATCTGTAACAGTCACTCCTCTATAATACACCATCATCTGTAACAGTCACTCCTCTATAATACACCGTCATCTGTAACAGTCACTCCTCTATAATACACCATCATCTGTAACAGTCACTCCTCTATAATACACCATCATCTGTAACAGTCACTCCTCTATAATACACCATCATCTGTAACAGTCACTCCTCTATAATACACCATCATCTGTAACAGTCACTCCTCTATAATACACCGTCATCTGTAACAGTCACTCCTCTATAATACACCGTCATCTGTAACAGTCACTCCTCTATAATACACCATCATCTGTAACAGTCACTCCTCTATAATACACCGTCATCTGTAACAGTCACTCCTCTATAATACACCATCATCTGTGACAGTCACTCCTCTATAATACACCATCATCTGTAACAGTCACTCCTCTATAATACACCATCATCTGTAACAGTCACTCCTCTATAATACACCATCATCTGTAACAGTCACTCCTCTATAATACACCGTCATCTGTAACAGTCACTCCTCTATAATACACCATCATCTGTAACAGTCACTCCTCTATAATAGTGCTGGGCGGTATGACCAAAAATGTATATCACGGTATTTTTCTAAACTATATCGGTTTCACGGTATATGACGGTATTTTTTTTCCCCTATGCATGACCGGGTGTTAATCACATTTTCTACTGATTGAGGGAGGAAATACTGCAGGAGATTGACAAGAATACCCTGTTTTACTGTCATGACGAGTGAATATTGTAGAAAAATTCCACACTAGAGTTAATACTGGTTTACAAAGCCCCACAAAATGATGCTGTGGAGAGACAACAACCAATAAAACACAGACCTGCAACACGCTCAGAGTCATACTTACAGACACCTGAATATTAAAAGTTGAGTTGAGGGCACCTTAAGCATTTTAAAAATCTAACCTTATATAACAACAAACTGCCAAAACAAGGGAGAGACGCGGATATTTGCAATATATTTAAGAGCCCTCTCTGAACGAATGACACACATCAGTTTAACACAGAAAGAATAAAGCAGTTACTTTTTGGCCAATTCTTCTTTGAATTGTAAGTTTATTTATTAATTTACATCATTATCTTCTGTGTAGCAGTATAATCCATCGTGTCAGCGCGTGATCAGACATAGGCGGTTGTATCAGTGTAATCAGTGCATACATTTCATTTTAATAAGACGTGATGAAATATGCGCGCATACACGCTTCTGGTTCATGCCTAGAGCACTATAGTATATGAAATATGTCCATAAAAAATGTAAACGCGATCGCTCCGGTCTAGATCTGTGCTATATGATCCATGCGGAGAACGCTGTTAATCTCATCACGGCGCTCCGCGCAGAAACCGCCTTCTCTCTCGCGCGCCGCGTGTAGTTTGAATTGTCTACTGTAATCAAGGGTTGAATCCGAAATCGCCCCCATAACCTCAAATAGGGCATTATTTGATGGGACAGCGCTTTGTAGTGGTGTCCGAAACCCTAGTGGACGTTATTGAGTGCACTCATTCTATCCCATTGCACCGCAATAACGAGTGTACAGCCGATGTACACACATTGCTGTCTGGCTTCACGCACGTTTTCATTCACTCCTTCAAATAAAGTGATAACATGAGGAATAATGAATGAGAGGATACAGTGCTCTGATTGCTGCTCTTACTACAGTGCATCAATGAAATGGGTCCCCTCTCAAACAATGACGCGCTGCGCCACGTTCCGAACGTTGTTTAAGCGACATATACCGGTATTGCGGTATCATCAAAATTCATATCATGAAATAAATAAATACCGGTATTCGGTATGAACCGGTATACCGCCCAGCACTACTCTATAATACACCGTCATCTGTAACAGTCACTCCTCTATAATACACCGTCATCTGTAACAGTCACTCCTCTATAATACACCATCATCTGTAACAGTCACTCCTCTATAATACACCATCATCTGTAACAGTCACTCCTCTATAATACACCATCATCTGTAACAGTCACTCCTCTATAATACACCATCATCTGTAACAGTCACTCCTCTATAATACACCATCATCTGTAACAGTCACTCCTCTATAATACACCATCATCTGTAACAGTCACTCCTCTATAATACACCATCATCTGTAACAGTCACTCCTCTATAATACACCATCATCTGTAACAGTCACTCCTCTATAATACACCATCATCTGTAACAGTCACTCCTCTATAATACACCATCATCTGTAACAGTCACTCCTCTATAATACACCATCATCTGTAACAGTCACTCCTCTATAATACACCATCATCTGTAACAGTCACTCCTCTATAATACACCATCATCTGTAACAGTCACTCCTCTATAATACACCTCTTATAATACACCATCATCTGTAACAGTCACTCCTCTATAATACACCATCATCTGTAACAGTCACTCCTCTATAATACACCATCATCTGTAACAGTCACTCCTCTATAATACACCATCATCTGTAACAGTCACTCCTCTATAATACACCATCATCTGTAACAGTCACTCCTCTATAATACACCATCATCTGTAACAGTCACTCCTCTATAATACACCATCATCTGTAACAGTCACTCCTCTATAATACACCGTCATCTGTAACAGTCACTCCTCTATAATACACCATCATCTGTAACAGTCACTCCTCTATAATACACCGTCATCTGTAACAGTCACTCCTCTATAATACACCGTCATCTGTAACCGTTTGACATGTGGGAATAAATCCAGCCCAGCGTCAGAGAGTGAAGCACAGTTCATTCAAACCATCTCGAGCTGCATTTACCTTCTGAATGTTTGTTTGCTATTGTCTGACGTCTTTGCTCTGCTCCAGCAGGTTTTCCATTTGCATCTGCATCTGCAAGTGGGTTTTCATTTGCAGACTTGGCAAAGACTTCAGGAGAATTTGCTTTTGGCCAAAAAGGTGAGTGCTAGGTTTACATCTTAACCAGTGTTTAACCAGTATGTCTGACTTATTCATTAGATTTTATTTTTCACAAGTATTTGTTTAGTTGCAATGAGAGAGGGAAAATGATGCTCCTCCATGACCCTGTGGCCGGCTCTCCACTGGTTCTTCATGACCCTGTGGCCGGTTCTCCACTGGTTCTTCTTGACCCTGTGGCCGGTTCTCCACTGGTTCTTCATGACCCTGTGGCCGGTTCTCCACTGGTTCTTCATGACCCTGTGGCCGGTTCTCCACTGGTCCTTCATGACCCTGTGGCCGGTTCTCCACTGGTCCTTCATGACCCTGTGGCCGGCTCTCCACTGGTCCTCCATGACCCTGTGGCGGGTTCTCCACTGGTCCTCCATGACCCTGTGGCCGGTTCTCCACTGGTCCTTCATGACCCTGTGGCCGGTTCTCCACTGGTCCTCCATGACCCTGTGGCCGGCTCTCCACTGGTCCTCCATGACCCTGTGGCCGGTTCTCCACTGGTCCTTCATGACCCTGTGGCGGGTTCTCCACTGGTCCTCCATGACCCTGTGGCCGGTTCTCCACTGGTCCTCCATGACCCTGTGGCCGGTTCTCCACTGGTCCTCCATGACCCTGTGGCCGGTTCTCCACTGGTCCTTCATGACCCTGTGGCCGGTTCTCCACTGGTCCTCCATGACCCTGTGGCCGGTTCTCCACTGGTCCTCCATGACCCTGTGGCCGGTTCTCCACTGGTCCTCCATGACCCTGTGGCGGGTTCTCCACTGGTCCTCCATGACCCTGTGGCCGGTTCTCCACTGGTCCTCCATGACCCTGTGGCCGGTTCTCCACTGGTCCTCCATGACCCTGTGGCCGGTTCTCCACTGGTCCTCCATGACCCTGTGGCCGGTTCTCCACTGGTCCTCCATGACCCTGTGGCCGGTTCTCCACTGGTCCTCCATGACCATGTCCCCATCCTCTGATGGCTACTTCCAGCAGGATAATGCACCGTCACAAAGCTCCAATCATTTCAAATTGGTTTCTTGAACATGACAATGAGTTCACTGGACTAAAATGGCCCCCACAGTCACCAGATCTCAACCCAATAGAGCATCTTTGGGATGTGGTGGAACGGGAGCTTCGTGCCCTGGATGTGCATCCCACAAATCTCCATCAACTGCAAGATGCTCTCCTATCAATATGGGCCAACATTTCTAAAGAATGCTTTCAGCACCTTGTTGAATCAATGCCATGTAGAATTAAGGCAGTTCTGAAGGATAAAGATGGTCAAACACAGTATTAGTGTGTGTTCCTAATAATCCTTTAGGTGAGTGTAGATCAGCTGTACACACACTCTCAGCCAACCTGAGCATTGTTTCTGAGCATGTCCATCCCTTTATGAGCACCATGTCCCCATCCTCTGATGGCTACTTCCAGCAGGATAATGCACCGTCACAAAGCTCCAATCATGTCAAACTGGTTTCTTGAACATGACAATGAGTTCACTGGACTAAAATGGCCCCACAGTCACCAGATCTCAACCCAATTGAGCATATTTGGGATGTGGTGGAACGGGAGCTTCGTGCCCTGGATGTGCATCCCACAAATCTCCATCAACTGCAAGATGCTCTCCTATCAATATGGCCAACATTTCTAAAGAATGCTTTCAGCACCTTGTTGAGTCAATGCCACGTAGAATTAAGGCAGTTCTGAAGGCGAAAGGGGGTCAAACACAGTATTAGTGTGTGTTCCTAATAATCCTTTAGGTGAGTGTATCATCCTAGTATGTTATCCTAGCCCTAGTGTTTAATTGTGTTGGGCACTAAAAGCTTGTGACCGAGCTCAAACCTTTCATCATAGCGCCACTGCAGGAAATACTGCCGTGTTTTTATAATCCATTCATGTAAATTTTGTTGCTGTCAGTATTGATGTTGGCAAAGTGATGTTTTTAATGTTTTCACATGCACTTTGTTTCTGTAGATGCAAATTTTTCGTGGTCAAACGCCGGAGCCACAGTCTTTGGAAGTGCACCGACGCGAAATGAAGGAGGGGAGAAACGCAATGAAGGAGAAGAGGAGGGCAGCGATGATGAAACGCCCCATAATGATGAGATCCACTTTGAGCCGATTGTGTCCCTGCCAGAGGTGTGTGGTTTGTTCACTAGATATTGTATTAATATTCAGTGCAATAATAATATTCAGCTGTTATTATTTTGACTGCACTGACACTATTGGGTAAGAGCAAAACTTGAACTGAATTGATCTGAATAATGCTCTAAAGCTGTCTTATATTTGATTTTGTTATTTTCCTGTTTGTTACTGTGAAGCTGCTTTGGAACGGTCTGTATTGAATAAGGCGCTGTAGAAATAAAGCTGTGTTGACGTGACTCCTGCAGGTGGAGGTGAAGTCTGGCGAGGAGGACGAGGAGATCCTGTTCAAAGAGAGGACCAAACTCTACCGCTGGGACCGCGAGCTCAACCAATGGAAGGAGCGCGGCGTGGGAGACCTCAAGATCCTCTTCCACCCTGTCAAGAAGTGCTACCGTGTGCTGATGAGACGCGAGCAGGTGCTGAAAGTCTGTGCCAACCACACCATCAGCCAGAGCATTGAGCTCAAGCCCATGAACACCTCGGCCAACGCGCTGGTGTGGACCGCTACAGACTACGCAGGTACAGACCTCGCACCGCACCCGCTGGAAACTGTGCTTGGCAGTGTTGATCACATGTGTGTTTTCCCCCAAACAGAGGGAGACGGGAAGGTCGAGCAGCTCGCGGCCAAGTTCAAGACTTCAGAGCTGGCCGAGTCCTTCAGACGAGCGTTCGTCGACTGCCAGAGCCTCATGTCACGGGCCGATGGCGCTCAGGTGTCCATGGCCGAGGCGCTTTCACGAGACACCAACCCTGTGGTGTACTTCAGCATGACTGTGGATGGCGAGCCGGCTGGGAGAATCGTCATGGAGCTGTTCGCTCACATCGTTCCCAAAACGGCGGAGAACTTCCGGGCTCTGTGCACGGGCGAGAAGGGCTTCGGTTTCCAGAGCTCCGTCTTCCACAGGATCATCCCTGACTTCATGTGTCAGGTGAGGCCGCACCAGCTTACGCTCATTTGAGGAAGCGCAAACACACTGATATATGAAAACACAGCATGTTCCCACCGGACCTTAACTATTACATTTAGTTTGAACATATTTCTTAGTTATTTCAAGACGTCTTAAATTTGGGGACGAAAAAACAGGAAACACAATGTGTTGATTAAACTTCAAAAGGCGGATTTGATTAAATAAATGTTAGTGCAAAGTAGGGGTGTGCCATATCATACCGTCCACGATAATACCGGTATAAATTTTTACATGATTAAAAAGTGTCATATCACGATATCAATGATATAGCGACGCGATGGTGTATGGCGCATTTACGTTCCCCAGCGCGCACAACAGCAACACCTGCCAGAGTATACACGAAGAGCAGCATGTCAGCCTCCGATAACGACTTAGTACCTGACGAAAAAACAGGAATCACAATGTGTTGATTAAACTTCAAAAGGTGGATTTGATTAAATAAATGTTAGTGCAAAGTTAAAGCTTGCTCTGACAGAGACTCGAGTTACAACTTGTCGACTGAATGGTTGTAGTAGTTGTGGAGTTATGATCATCAATGGTTGCACAGGTGCTCGTGTGGAAACTGTAGTAGGATGCTGGTATCGGCAGATCTTTTGTGCAAATCCAGCGTTGAACTGACCCTTGTTTTCAAAGCAGTTCAGCGTAATATGATTTGCACAAACACATGAGAATTTACCTAATTTCTTCAACTGGTTTCCATCATAGATGGAAACTCATCCACTATGTCCTCAGTGGCTCAGATGCTGGGAGTCTATGAAGACCCTTATGGTAAATGGTAAATGGTAAATGGACTGCATTTATATAGCGCTTTTAACAGACCTACGGCCATCCAAAGCGCTTTACATTTTTGCCTCACATTCACCCATTCACACACTCATTCATACACAGATGGTGCTCTTATGTTCATTCATCCAATAACAGAACATTTGTAAAATTGATGTGGCGCAGACATTATATCAATAGGTGCTCTAGCGAGGATTTAAACATGGTGGAGTGTGTGTGGCTCACTCAGGGCGGGATCTGTGCTATTAGGACAGATCATCTCCAGTCATGGGCGGGAAATCTGGAACCGCATATTTTCAGATACTACTTCAGATTTATGGAGAATATAGAAAAGTGGGTGGATTATAGGCTGGTTGTTTACACACATCAGTTTTGCAGATACTGTGGACTGAACCTGGAGAATATTGAACATTATAAATGAATAAACATGTCATGCAGCAGTTCTGGGGCGTTTGTGTAGCTTTGGTTTTGCCAGTTTAATCTTCACGCTCTGTCTCTCAGGGAGGCGACATCACCAACGGGGACGGGACGGGAGGAAGATCCATCTACGGAGGGAAGTTTGAGGACGAGAACTTCGACGTGAGGCACACGGGCCCGGGCCTGCTGTCCATGGCCAACCGCGGCAGAGACACCAACAGCTCGCAGTTCTTCATCACCCTCAAGAAAGCAGAGCACCTGGACTTCAAGCACGTGGCCTTCGGCTTCGTCAAAGACGGCATGGATGTGGTGAAGAGGATAGCAGAGCTGGGCACTAAAGACGGCAAACCCACTAAAACCATCACCGTCTCAGACTGTGGACAGCTGTAGACTTTGTCAAACCACTGTTCATCATGTTTGAGCTCCTGTAAATGTGTGAGATCTCTTGTATATGCCATGGTTTTATTTTTGTCCTGTTTGTTACTAGTTGACAATAAAATGTATGCTTTGCAGAAAAGAAGTTACTTTTATTATGAAACCGTGTTTACCCCAGAGTTACCTCGATGTGGACTGAGTTTACAGGGGCTTTTGGAAGGTTGGTTTTCTTTGTTATAAGTCTGTATTTTGGCAGTTTTAGATGGAGCTGAAATACAGTTTTGCTGTATTGCCTCTATCCATCATGAGCTCCCACAGAAACCGATGCTTTATATTTTCAACCTCCTGAACATAAAATAAACATCTGGCAACTTGCGTTTCACTATTTATTCAGTGTCATTATTGAGATTCTACTGGATAAAGTGAGGCTAAGCTGCTTTTTTTTTCTCCTGTAGTGTTTCAAGAAATGCTAACAAGTATTCAGGCTTCCTCCGACTAACCAGCCCTAATCAGGAGTCATTATTTGTTCACTAAATGCACTCCTGTTTTTCTCTATTTCGCAGCTACAGTGCGTCCGGAAAGTATTCACTTCGCTTCACTTTTTCCACATTTTATGTCACAGCCTTATTCCAAAATGATTACATTCATTATTTTCCTCAATATTCTACAAACAATACCCCATAATTACAACATGAAAGAAGTTTGTTTGAACTCTTTGCAAATGTATTAAAAATAAGAAACAAAATGAATCCCATGTCCATCTGCAGTCACAGCCTTTGCTCAACTCTCTGTTGAAGCTCCATTGGCTCAATCACAGCCTCCGGTGTTTCTGAGTTTGATGCTGAAGCTCGGCTATGTTTGGGCAGTTTCTCCCGTTCTTCAGTGCAGGACCTCTCAGGCTCCATCAGGCTGGATGGGGAGCGTCGGCCATGTTCAGATCTCCAGAGATACTCAATCGGGTTCAGGTCTGGGCTCTGGCTGGGCCACTTGAGGACATTCCCAGAGTCGTCCCGTAGCCACTCCTGTGTTCTCTTGGCTGAGCTTCGGGTCGCTGTCCTGTTGATGAACCTTCACCCCAGTCTGAGGTCCAGAGCGCTTTGGAGCAGGTCTTCATCAAGGATTCATCTTTCCCTGATCTTGACTAGTGTCCCAGTTCCTGAAACACATCCCACAGCATGAGCTGCCCCACCATGATCACTGTAGGGATGGGATTGGCCAGGGGATGAGCGGAGCCTGGGTTCCTCCATTCAGCCCAAAGAGTTCGTCTGTGTTTCATCAGACCAGAGAATTGTGTCTGGCCACGACCCCACGCAGGCCTGATTGGTGGAGAGCTGCAGAGATGTTTGTTCTTCTGGAAGGTTCTCCTCTCTCCACAGAGAAACGCTGGAGCTCTGTCAGAGTGTCCATCGGGCTCTTGACCTCCTTGACTAAGGCCCTTCTCCCCGATCGCTCAGCTCTAGGAAGAGTCCTGGTGCTCCCAAACTTCCTCATGTGCGGATGATGGAGGCCACTGAGCTCATCGGGACCTTCAGCTGCAGAAATGTTTCTGTACCCTTCCTCAGATCTGAGCCACAATACAATCCTGTCTCTTAGTCTACAGACGATTCCTTGAACTTCATGGCTTGGTTTGAGCTCATGCACTGTAAACTGTGGGACCTTAAATAGACAGGTGTGTGTGTGCCTTTGCTGTTGCTGTGAATACTTTCCAGATGCACTGTATGATCTACATGAAAATGACCTTTAAATGTATTGATTAAATATCCAAGCACACTAGAAGAACAAACTGTAATTTTAAAGTACACTATATAATTTTTTTTTCTTCACAATTTAAGTATTTAAATAACAGTCAAGGACATCATAAATCTATCTTCCAAAAGGTAAGCCCATTAAAAGTGTTTGTATTGGAGACTTTCCGGGACAGATCTCAAGTCTACATCACCACATGTTTTTTGGGAGGGTTTAAAAAAACGCAAAAACAAACTCCAGTATGTTCAGTTGTCAGACACGACTGGACCTGATTCTGTGGTCAGATGAAGAAAAAAGTTTTTTTGACAGCAATTCAGCAGTAATTCATGAGTCCTCAGCACTTAAGACTCAAATGGCACTTTGAGAAGCTTGATAAATACGGCCCAGAGCTATATTCTGTGGTTTTACTCATTCTGATGATGATGATGATGAAGGGAGTTTGGCCTTTGTGTATCCTCAGATAACCCTGAGAACTGATAACCCTGTGTTGGTCCCCCTTTTGCCCTGACCCAGCCGAAGCTCATAATAATATGCAAAACTGTTATCCAATCATAGCAGTGGGCGTTTACTTCCAATCTTCAGTGCGACACCCCTATAAAAACAGAGCGTTCCAGGAGAGAGGCTCAAAACCAGGGCAGAAAATAGCCTGTTATTCATTATGAAGAATGTGAAAACCACACAGACGTCATAAGCTGACCTCATCAAATGTCACAGACGCGAGCGAATAGAAGCGAGTTGAGTTTGTCTTGCATCAGGAGTGGATATTTGCAAAATCACAGGAAGACACATTGTAACTCTTTCCTCGTTGACGGATTTTCCGGTTTTCCGCATTTTCACTGTTATATGGTAGGGGGCGCTGTTACACATCTCCTGAATGCCACTGAATGAGATGTGGACCCAGGACGAGCTCTAGGACTGAAGCTTTGAGGTGTTAATGGACTCCATCTGTGTTTGATCATCCTCTGAATCTGATCCAGGACTGAACATGTAGCGCTTTATTATCAATAGTAGACTAAATGAAGTTGTTACAGTAAAGCATTTTATTGTGTTTGCAGCAATATAAACATAAACAACAGAACTCAAGAGAGGAGTTACACAGCACAACAGAACATAAATCTTCATATTCATGAACACTGAGTGACTGAACCACAGTCAGAAATCTCAATCTCAGCTCATAACATTCAGATGAAATCCACCACACGTGAACAGTGAGTGTATTCACACGCGTGTGCTCGAGGCGGTTCTTCATCTTCAACCTGCAAACACACACAGTTCAACAACTCAATCATTCAGGAAGACACATGACTACATAATATCTCAAAAACTCAATGTCTAGAAGGAGATGAAAAGACCTTTGGCATGGGGATGTTTATATTTAATGAAATAAACTACATGACACTTTAATAAAGTCTGCATGTATAAAACAGAAATGTCAGAAATGCTCTTAATGGACCAAAGGATGGACTTGACAGTACAGCTCTCCGTATGAAGCAGATAAACGTCCAACAGTGTGAGTGTTTCTTTAGTACAGCACTTAAATGAATCATTCACCCAGAAATGAAGCTTCTCTTATGACGTACTCGCCCTCAGGCCGTCCCAGGAGTATATGCCTTCATTGTTTAAAGAAACAGGCCCTCTCTGTGAGTCAAAGGAAACGGCTTCAGAAAAGAGAACATGCCAGTGTGTGAATCAAGGCCTTCTGAAGCCAAACCATAGGTGTGTGTGAGAGAAAAATACTAATATTTCAAACTTTTAAAACTAAAATCTATTGCCTGCGGCCAGCTGTCATGTTCGTTGCCGTAGACGTGTACATGTTTCTGAAGCTCATGCGGGACAAACGCAGAGGACGTCACTTCTCACGCAGTTTCACAACATGCTTGCATCACGCTACACGGTCACATCAAGAGAACACACGCATGACGTGATGGTTCATTTCCTCGTTTCTCATCAGGAGACATTTGGGCTTGTTCAGAATCCCATCATGTGTGGTTTTTGAAGCGTGGACGTTGGTGTCCCGTATACTGGCATCATATGGACTCACACATGTGATTCAGAGAATGAACATACACACAAAGAATGTGTCCGCCTCTGTGAATCACAAATGATGGTGGAATGGTGCGCAGCTGAATGGTTTCAGATCTCCGCCTTGTAAACGCTGCCTAATTAATGTCATTAATATATAACAGATATTTCCACAGCAGTTCTCTGACTCTCGACAGGGAAACGTGTGTATGACGGCTCAGACCCTGATGTGGCGCTATAAGCACTTTATAGTGCTGTGTATTAGGGGAATCAGATATTCGTCTTCAGACGCAGGTCGGATGTCCAGATGTGGGATATGGATCTGATTTAAGACCACATCTGGAAGTGCTTCAGATCGGGTGTGAAAAATCAGATCTCGTACAGATTTTTTTGTTTACACGTGTGCAACAAATTCCCATCTGTGTCAGATGTGAGTAAACAATCAGATTTGTTTGTGCCAGTGTAAACGCAGACTTCCACATCCAGACCGTTTTTATAAATCTGAGCCTTGGCATATTTTAGCGTACACACATTTGATAAATGAGGTGCATGAGGTGCATGAGAGTGAGTAGATGATGAGAGTGAGTAGATGATGAGAGTGAGTAGATGATGAGAGTGAGTATATGATGAGAGTGAGTATATGATGAGAGTGAGTAGAGGATGAGAGTGAGTAGATGATGAGAGTGAGTATATGATGAGAGTGAGTAGATGATGAGAGTGAGTATATGATGAGAGTGAGTAGATGATGAGAGTGAGTAGAGTGAGTAGATGATGAGAGTGAGTAGATGATGAGAGTGAGTAGATGATGAGAGTGAGTAGATGATGAGAGTGAGTAGATGATGAGAGTGAGTAGATGATGAGAGTGAGTATATGATGAGAGTGAGGTTAAAGCACTGACCGCTGAGGTGTGTGATGGCAGTGATCCTCACAGGCAGATGGGCATCTTCTTCTTCTTGTCCTTGTTGTCTTGATCCCGTCTGGACAAGCGTCTCTTGAGCTCGTCTGGCACTCGCTCGTAGCAGCGCTTGCACACGGGCTTCAGATCCATCTCCACAAACTTATCCCTGAACAACAGCACAGACATCAGGAAACACTCCAGCGTTTCTCACCCCGTGAGAGTTTAGCTGGTAGACAATGGTTTGACATTTTTGTACATTTACGTTTTTGCTGTTTGATTAATAGTAAAACGCTTATGAAACAAAATTAAAGTCACTATGGAATCTTTATTATAAATGATACATATCATTATTCTGTTAATAATCTTGAGTCAGAATAACTTAATCTCTTCTCTGATGATGATGGCGGGGCCACCTGTCACTCACATGAGATCCACCAATAGCAAACCACAACTATTTCCAACAGACACACTCAAGCCCCGCCCTACATTTGTTCTTGTTTGAGAAGCGCTTCACTCGATATACGACACAATAGAGGAGAAAAGACTTCCCTTTCATGATTAAATTATGCTGAAACATTTTATGGTGCTTTTCCTCTGCGTGGTACGACTCAACTTTCATCCATCGGTTGTTGACTGAATTATGAAAATGGACCATAAGCGATTGTCTTGAACGTACACGAAGAGAAGCAATGAGACTTTCATTAAAGATTACGACATTAATATATGCATCGAGGAACTTCACAATGAAAGTAGTAACACGCATTAAGAAACACACATAGGGTCGATTTTGGCAACTAGCCCCAATCTCCCTGATTAACTGAGAATGGTGTGTATGATTGGAGCGTGAATGTGTTTTAATTGGATGTGTTAGTAATCGTACGCACTTGAGCGTCAGCTTGGAGTTGCATGTGGAGCAGCTGAAGCATTTGACACACCAGGCCTTATTCAGCGCAGACACGACTGAAAGACAAGAGAAGAATCAAGAGTACATGTGAGTTCTTCAGGATAAATCCCCAGAGCAGAGTTGAAGAGTTTAACCGCCTCACCGTCTCCCTCGATGACGCGGTTGCAGTGGTAACAGACGTCTCCGAACAGCTGTAAGACAGATCGACACACACATGCAGATGATGAGAGGAATACCTCAGACACACGACTGTACCTCACTCCGTGAGAAGTGTGACTGCAGTATTCCAGCAATGATCTGCAGGCGTGTACTGAAGCTCTAGGAGCTGATGTCCAGACTGTACCTGGTTGTAGTGATTCTCACAGTACGCCAAACCCTTGCGCTCATAGTGGCGGTGACCCAGAAACGCTTTCTCACATTTAGCACACACAAAATGCTGCAAACACACAAACACACGTGTAAAGGTCTGGCTCAGAGGATGAAGGCAACAGCATCAGTGATGATTACTCGTTTAAAGATCAGGATTTATTGTTTTAGATGAGGCGTTGTGATGACACACCTCCACATGCCACTGTTTGCCCATGGCATTGACCACGCGGCCCTCGATGGGTCTCCTGCAGGCTCCACAGATCGGCACGCCCAGCTTATCGTGACAGGGCAGACAGTACAGCTCGCCTTTGAGCTCCCTGGCGTCCGCCGTCAGCTCCTTACTGCACACACACACACACACACACACACACGCCTCACCCTTAGAGAGGAGCTATACAATTTCAATTTCCTTCTTTATTGACCACCAGAAACTCTCTCTCTCTCTCTCTCTCTCTCTCTCTCTCTCTGGCATAAGTATACCGCTCTTGCCGATAAAGTAAATAAACTGTAGGTAATGAAAACATTGCGGCAGGGCGTGCGGATTTCATAAGCCTGGAATTTATAGTATCAATTAATGGAGTATATTGTGGTAGCGTAATTTATGACAATCTCAAAATCGATCCTTTAGGGCAGGGTTCCTCAAACTCAGCTCTGGAGGGCCACTGTCCTGATCTAACACACCCAGGGCTTCAGGATCACTAGAACATCACAGGAAGGTGTGTGTGTGATCAGGGTTGGAGCTAAACTCTGCAGGACACTGGGGCAGAACCCAATGAGAGGTCCTATATGTCCATCTGTCTTCAGAGTGTGAAGCTCCAGTTCTTCTCTCTCTCAGTGTCAGTGTTTCTGAACTCCTTAAACGCCGCCATCTTGAGTTTCTTCAGGAACCAACACGTCACAATATTCCTCATTGTAATAATTTGTATGCAGAATAAAGGGCCGGGGTTGAGTTAGTTAGTGGTGTGTTGAGACTGGCGGTTATGGTAAGGGGTGGGACATTTCCCAAACACCAATCACAACACACTGCTCCAGCGGACCAATCAGAGCACAGTGTGCTTTTCAGAAGGAGGGGCTTCATAGAGACAGAAAGTAAACAGAGCGTTACTGACAGACTGGGAAGAGAGGAGCCGCAACAATGGAGAATATGAGGAAATAATAAACATTCAAGCAGGAAAACCCCAGAAACAACATCAAGACTTTGAACAAGAGCATGATGGGTCCTCTTTAAAGGGACAACGCGGTTCCCAAACAGACGAGCTGCTTCATCTGCTAAATGAGAAGCTCTGAGAACGGTCCAGTCGCTGGTGTTTGTGGTGTTTGCTCACCCGCAGTTATTGCAGCTGAAGTGGTCCGGATGGTACGGGTCGTTCTTGAAGATCAGTGGGACATCTTCCACGATGGCTTGACATTTCTGGCAGATGTACTTCCCCTGACCATGAGCCTTCTCTCGGTTATGACACGGACGGCACAAATGTCTGTCGGGCAGAATTCCAGTGTTCAAATCACAGTCATGTTCACATTGAATGTCCTGAATTCTGCTGATGTGAGCCTCACCTGCCTGCGTTCTTCACGAAGCCCACGTCTGCGAGAATGGCCTGACAGAGATCACAGCAGAAACAGTCGGGGTGCCAGCTGAGGTTCATGGCCTTGATCACACGGCCAATGACGAACTCGCCTGCCAACAGAACACATCACACCGATGCTGAAACGATGAAGAGTTTGAGTTTGCCACATTTGCTATAATGTGGTGTCACACATCTCAGAATACCCCGCCAGTCAGGCTGCTGAGGAAATAAAGGTGCATTATTGTGTTGCTGTGCCTTTTTGGCCAGGATGCAAACAAGCGGAGAAAGCATTGATAGCTCTAAAGAGTCATAGGTCACAACCTACGACCGGCTTAAGGGTCATTGACACTGATAGGGATCTCAGCTCTGACACATGGTCAGGTGTGTTTACTCACCGCACTGGTGACAGCAGGGGGCGAACAGCATCTGGAAGTCATGCTCGCAGTACTTCCTGCCCTCAAACTGCAGAAGCAAGAGCAGGAAACACGATCACACCTACTGTTCGGCAGACTCATGTCCTCATCATAAATGTCTGGCTTACACCTTATTTCAATGGTCCACTTTGACATTCTGCTAACTATAAGTAACTTTGCAACTACGTGTCAAATATCAGAGAGTCATTATAGTATTAATAGACTGGTGGGTTAGGGTTAGTAGAATAAGTTGACATGTAGTTGAAGAGTTAATTATAGTCAGTAGAATGTCTAAAGTGGACCATCAAAATAAAGTGTAAACAAATGTCTTAGGCAAGATTTTAAAACTCACGGCTTATGAAAACAGCATAAAGTCAACTTCACTGCTCGGGTTTGAGTGAATGTTGTCATTTTTCCATGTTCCCGGTGCTTCTACTATAAAAATGTATTAAGTGTTTCTTCAATCTTTCCGCCATTTATTTCACTTAAAATGGTTAACATCTACGAAACATGTTTTCTTGGGATTTTAATAAAATTGATAATCAAATTTTTGTGTCTTCAACGCCACTTTGCATCACAAAATCCCTTTAACGAATAAAACCCGACCCTTAGTGACATCATCGTCCAGGAAATTACATCATTTTGGGTGGGAAATCAATATAAGCATCAGTGAGTGATGAATTCAGAGATGCTATTAGTCGGTTTGTGTTAGGCTGAAACATTCCTCCTTCAAAACCAAACCAATCCAAGTCTCCTTAAATTACAGAGCTGCAGAACACCTGCATCTTACAGCTCATACAAAGGACATCTCACTTCTGTTTAACATACTTTTATACAAATTTCATGAGCAAAATTAAACCTTATTTCCTCAAGGGGGAAAGTCATGATTGACAGTGTTATTAAAGTGCTCGATTTGAATCAAGTGTTATGGGGGTCCCTACCATAAAAACAATTTGGGGATAGGGTAAATTCTGCAAGAGGGCCATACGTAGGATTTTTAAAAATACACAGGGAACAAAAGTGTTGTTGCTAGGGGGTTTTGGGGGCATGCCGCCCATAGAATATTTAGATTTTCCAGATCTACACATGTGCATTTTAAGGTGTTTGAAGGCCAAACCAATCTGATAACAATAGCTTTACAAGCATGTCAGTGGGCAGTGACATACACTATTTTTCAAGCAGATATGAATATCAAAGATCGGTTTCAGCAACTTGTTTCCTTCCTGAATGAATCAATGTTTTTGGACTAATCAATGTTCACTAATTAATGCTAACTTATAAAGACAGTCACTTGTCACCAACTACTTGCTTTCTGTAAACACCGTTTTGAGTTTTCTGTGTTCTTTTGTGCTATTTTCCCCATTATATCCCCACACAGATGTAAACGTGCAGCGCCTGACCTCGTAGAAGAGGCCGTGCTGGAACTGCTGGAAGCACTGGGCGCAGACGAAGCACTGCTCGTGGTACAGCTCGCCGTTACTGTTCACCATCTTCTCCGTCGGCGTGAAGCCGGCCTTACACACCTCACACGCCGCATGGGCCAAAGCGCTCGTCATGTTTCTGTGGAGACAGAGGGGCATCTAATGATTCTTCAGATACTATAGTCTAGAAAACACATTCATTCCTGATTCTTGAGAAGGGCCGTAGCCAGAACCTCTTTATTCAACGGTAAGACACACTCAATTCATTTCAAACTCTACAGAAAACGACTTCAGTGCGGCCAGTGAAGGAAAGGCACAATCAGTATCATATAAAGCACTCTATGAGTAAAGGTGATGGACCATTAGATGATGCTTCTGCTCTGCTTTCCATTTACACACACAAGACAACAGTATGTCTAACATTTTGATCTTCTTGACTTATCGAGCTATGAAGATACACCAATAACAGCTTAGAATTACTGCTCACATTAGAATGAGGAAATAAGAGGAGTGACCTAAAGCCTGAATGATGGATGAACACTGAGGAGGGAAGGCATCACGTCTGGATCCAGTGATGGCGTACTGACATACCGTCATCTGATCGATTTCTGAAGGCATTGTGAATGTATCCTGCGCTGCCAATGATATCCCACAATCCTGTGTGTATGTGACGGAGGCCAGCTAGTAGTCGCTGTGTGAGTAAACCTCACTCTGATCTCAAGAGACGCTCTAGCGACTGACGTTAGAGGTTGCAGCCTTTAGCCTCCTTGTTAGAGCGTCCTACTCTAGTCTCATGCCGGTGGACTCGGGTTTGAGTCCTGCTTGGAGCGGGCGGTTTCGTACAGGAGGGGTTACACGTGTCAGATCATTAGAGCCTTTATTGTGTTCAATGATGAGCCCCAAAAACTGTGGACTCACTGTAAAGAGTCACTGGATAAAAGCGTCTCCTAAAGCACTACTCACTAGGCGAGATTGTGAGGAAGTACAGCTGTTCTCTGGCTGCTCTTTGTGAAGGTCATCTGGAGAAGCATGTAAGGCATGTGTGTCTGTAATAATGGCTCAATCTGTTCAGCACACAACTGTGTTAACTATAGTCTCAGCTGAGCGTCTCACACACACTGCACAAGACATGGAAAACACGGTCTGGAACTGGACAGGATGTTTGGACCTCAGCATGTTATGTTGTTATACTACAGCCTTATTCCAAAATGGATTAAATTCATTGTTTTCCTCAAAATTCTACAAACAATACCCCATAATGACAATGTGAAAGAAGTTTGTTTGAAATCTTTACAAATGTATTTAAAATAAAAACAAAACAAAACAAATCACATGTCCATCAGTATTCACAGCCTTTGCCATGGCACTCTAAATTGAGCTCAGGTGCTCCGGTTTCCACTGATCATCCTTGAGATGTTTCTACAGCTCGACTGGAGTCCACCTGTGGTCAATTCAGCTGATTGGACATGTGGGAAGTATCTCTGGGAACAAATCAGGCCTGTATGGTAGAGTGGCCAGACGGAAGCCACTCCTCAGTAAAAGGACACCTGGAGTTTGCCAACGGCTCCTGAAGGACTCTCATGAGGAACACAATTCTCTGGTCTGATTAGGGTTGGGCATCGTTTTGATTTGAACGATTCTGATTCCGATTCCGATTCTTAGTTTCGATTACGGTTCTTTTCGATTCTCGATTCCGATTCTTTGAGGGGTGGAGTCACAACATGTCACAGGCTCATTTCACAGAGGAAAATTGTATTTTGATTCAATAATGAGTTTTAGTTTTGGGACTTTCTCCGCTGGCATTTTCACTTGCTTTGCTGCAAAGGTGAATGGAGTTCCACACCGAGTCCCGGTTTAACAATAGCATTAACAGCAGTCATTAGGACTGCTACTAGCGTGGGCAATTTGCGTATAGCTACATTTATCTACGAGGGGGAAAAATAATTTCAGTAACGTTGTTGTTCACCACAATTCGCAATTTGGTCAAGGGGTTTACACTACAATCACTTACCTGATTATGATGAGGTGGGATAATGTTAGTTCACCCTGAAATGAAAAAAAAGCCATCTTTTACTCACCCAGCTGTTGTTCAAATGCGCGTGTTCCAGTGTGTGCGCACTCCAAGCCGCAGTAGCCTCGTGCAATATTGTCATGACAACCGGTACACAATATTCACTTAAGGAGGTTATATTATTAGTATTATTTCTTATCATATACGTTATAGAAAAGACGAGAATCGCGTTTTTTTCTATTGAGCTTGATTTCTCAAAATGGTGCGCGCGCGCGCGCGCGTGTGTGTGTGTGTGCTTATCGTGGGTGCAATGACAACAGTGCGAGTTATTATAGTAGGCATGAGCGCCGGCGGCTGCTGACAGCTCATAGTGTAACTTACACAGAGGAGCGCGCTCAGAATAACGGCCGAGCTCAGTGTTTTGACTGAATAATACGGTTTCTTTCTCGCAAAACCTATAGTGTGCCCCCTGAACACTTTCCATATGGCGCGCGTCTCCCTGTATCGTTGCGTGATACATTTGTTTACTTTTTGTAATGTTTTAGCTGATCGCCATTCACTGCCATAATAGGAAGGAGCGCGTGCAGGAACAGTATTTTAAATGTCATAGGACATAGGGCACTGGGACAACATCAGGGTAAGTAAAAGAAGGCTTTATTTTCATTTCAGGGTGAACTATCCCGTTAATAACGTTGGTTAGCGCAGGGTTGCCCGAGGGACAGACCTGCGCAGCATTTCAAACACGCTACACTCGTTAATTTATAGCTACACCACATATTTGTAGTGCATCCTCCCGTGCAAGAAATAAGTTTGTCATGTGTTGCACTGTGCCGACCCAGGTTTTTTTTTTTGTGAAATAAAGCCACACTTTTGAGCGCCACTTACCGTGCTCCATGGCTGCAACAGAACAAACGGGCGCGGCAAGCACTTCCGAAAACTTGCGCGTTTGGAACCGATGATCGGAATCGAAAACAAAATTTCTAAACGATTCCAATGGCATCGTTATTTTTTAAACGGTTCCAAGTTGGAACCGGTTCTCGATGCCCAACCCTAGGTCTGATGAAACACAGATTGAAATCTTTGGGCTGAATGGAGGAACCCAGGCTCCGCTCATCCCCTGGCCAATCCCATCCCTACAGTGATCATGGGGGGGCAGCTCATGCTGTGGGGATGTGTTTCAGCCGCAGGAACTGGGACACTAGTCAGGATCAGGGAAAGATGAATCCTTGATGAAGACCTGCTCCAGAGCGCTCTGGACCTCAGACTGGGGTGAAGGTTCATCTCCCAACAGGACAGCGACCCGAAGCTCAGCCAAGAGAACACAGGAGTGGCTACGGGACGACTCTGGGAATGTCCTTAAGTGGCCCAACCAGAGTCCTGAACCCGATTGAGCATCTCTGGAGATCTGAACATGGCCGACGCTCCCCATCCAGCCTGATGGAGCTCGAGAGGTCCTGCACTGAAGAACGGGAGAAACTGCCCAGACATAGTGAGCCAAGCTTTAGCATCAAACTCAGAAACACCGGAGGCTGTGATTGAGCCAATGGAGCATCAACAAAGTAGAAGAAAGTTACAGACTCTTTCTCTTTACATTTCCAAACTCCAAACATTGACAGCACTTAATTCTTGAAAAGATGTTTGCCTGTACGCTAGTGATTAGACTGTTTTTGAACTTGAGAAGGCGAGTTCAGAACGAGTTGCTCTATCTGCCGTATTCTGTGAGCTGTTTTCTGTGAATGCGCAAGACTTCTGATTCATCAGCCGCTGTAGGGAAATGACTGAGACAAAATGCAGTAAAAGGTTAAACTACCCAGCAAGCAATAGCCGCCATTTCACCGCCTCGGTTAACTATAGGCCCGATATAGTCTGGCTATGAGTAACCCACTTCTAGCCAAAACAACCTTTAATTCGGTTACATGTTGTTTTTGCCAAAATAACTTGCGAGATATGTGATATTCCATCATGTAAACAAAGTCAGCAGTGATTACAAGGTGTTTGGTTTCATTTCTTTGGCATGTTCATGTTCTAGATGACCCTTCTATTCTTGGGCTATGGTTAGACGTCTATTACATTTTCCCTGAAAGGCCAAATCCAGCCTTGTTTTAGCCCTGACGTCAGGGCTGTGTATGGACGGCTATTAGATGTCTTTTAAATGTAAAATGGCTTGCTTGCTATCTGCACTACAAACCAGTGTGATTATGATTATGATAATAAAATGTGATAACAAATAGCAGTTTTTGTACAAGTAAAATAACTGGACGCGGATAAGAGTGGAAGCCTGGACACAGTCAAGGTAAAAATGATTGCATTTGCTCTTAAGTTAGATATGAGGTTAAACATCTCATCTGTGAGTGACCGGCCTTTAGACTATCTGCCATTTAGTATACCTTGACCTTGATTTCTGCCAAAGTATGAGCAAGTCTATGAGCTTTTTTAGCAAACCTCAATATGTAAAACAATTGAAACAAAGCCATTCACAAAACAGACAAATGTAAAAGAGTATGTAAAGGGGATTGTTTTGGCCATCGGTAATGTAATGAATCAGTTATTTACTGGTATTTGTTCTCTTTCTGAGCTCAAGAACATGATATCATCAGCTCAGATCACAGGTTTTACAGATTTAATGTAATTTACTGCTGAAGGTTCCCAGAAAGGCAAGCCGTGAGCAGTGATCAAGTTCTAATCTGCTTTCAAGACACAGTATTTACATTTACGCTTCTATCTATTCATCATACAAGAGTCAACCAATTGAGCATAGTTTATAATTATTTATGAATTGCAATGAAGTCCTAAATGCAGCAATATGTGTATATTTTATTCAGAAGCTGTATGAAGCAAAGAAGAGCTGTAGAAGCGGCAGACTCACGATCGCACGTAGAAGTCGCAGAACTCCTTGTAGACTTTGACATCGCTGCGCCGGGGAAGCTCAGATTCAGCCGCGATCTCTGTGTGCGACTGGAGGCCGTTGATGCTCTCCACCTCCATCACAGAGATAATCCCAGAGACAGAGACGGACTGGTGAAATCACAGAGATAATCCCAGAGACAGAGACGGACTGGTGAAATCACAGAGATAATCACAGAGACGGAGACAGAGACGGGCTGGTGAATAATCAGAGATATCCCAGAAATCCCAGAGATGGAGACGGACTGGTGAAATCACAGAAATCCCAGAGATAATCCCAGAGATCTCAGAGACGGACTGGTGAAATCCCAGAGATCTCAGAGACGGACTGGTGAAATCCCAGAGATCTCAGAGACGGACTGGTGAAATCCCAGAGATCTCAGAGACGGACTGGTGTAGCTTGTGTGAGAGCAGCAGCCGGGACAGACTGACCAGCCGTGAGTCAATAATAGACTGAGAGAGTCTGTCCCGCTCCTCCTGACCTCATGTCTGAACCCTGCCGATAAACCACACTTCAGCCAGAGACGCTTGGTTTGTTAGCACTTTTACTGCCTCAACAAAAACGACTATTCCTAATCTTAATATTCCTAAAAATCCTAAATATTCTTGTTGAGATAACCCTGTGTGGGACACTTCACCCAGATTCTCACAGTAACATTAATAACCAGCTGAGCAATCACTCATTAACATTTAGTAATAATGTGTGTTAGTATAGTGTTTAGATCAGTTGCTGTTTCCTGAGTTCATCATAGTAGCACTTTATCTGTCAGGCAATAAGAGAGAGTCACATTTAATGATGGTTTAATGCTCTATAGAAGCAGCTCTTCTGATTCCCCCATACAGTGAGAAAGAAGCTTTATTCCTAACTCTAACACAGATTCCTCTATACAGTGAGAAATAAGCTTTATTCCTAACTCTAACACAGATTCCTCTATACTGTGAGAAATAAGCTTTATTCCTAACTCTAACACAGTTATTTGACCAGCACATTCCTCCTCTGGCGCTCTGGGTCTATAAATACACCTCAGCACATCTCCAAACCTGGCAGCTGATGAAAACACACAGAGCTAAGTTAGGAAACACTCGAGCCCTCTGAATCCCGTCCTTCATTCTCTGAAAACACTGCAGATCATTTCATTTGATCATCCGAAGCTAATGATCACTCAGATCCTCTGTGCTAAAGGCAGATCCAATCATTGCTTTAGGGAACATTTGGATCATTCTTTTCCCTTTATAACCATTAACATGTAAATATATTCAGATTTGTCCAATTCTGCAAGATCTTTTGACTTAAACGAGTAATGTGACGTAGGCAAACATGCTGTTATTATATCAGTAGTAAGTGATAGGGGCGTGTGTGCGTGTGTGTGTGTGTGTGTGTGTGTGTGCGTGTGTGTGTGTGTGTGTGTGTGTGTGTGTGTGTGTAGCGAGGGGAAGCCAGTCTCTGGCATGCAAGAGCTCGTCTGTTTAGGGAAAACTAGACAGCCCGACTCGCTTTTATTCTCAATTAATTTCCATTTATTCGTATATTTACTTGGAGAGAGAAAACGAGTGTTATCTAGGGAATGTCACAGTCATTCATTCAGCTGACCGGATTACCATGGTCTTATTTTAACACGCTCAATACAACCAGTGGTGTTAAAGTATGCAAAAATAAAACACAAGTGCAAGTTCACGGATACTAAGAACATTCTTACTCAATTAAAAGTGTCTGGCCAAGAACATAGTCAAAGTGAAAACTTTAAATTCTACTTAAATAATACAAAAGTATAAGTAACCTAAATTAGAAAAAGAGGACATTTTAAAACTTTACAAAAATCTTAAAATAGAAAAAATCTATCAATTTTTACTCATTTTCTCAATGCCAAGTGTTATCATGTAATATGCATTAGAACACCTCATTCTTTGACGTGTTTGGCTAATATATGATGTCCAATGCTTTATTATTTAGTTTATTCCCTGGAAAAGTCTTATATAGGTAATGATGAAACTGTTACATGGGTTTTTAATTTACACAATGAATATAACATTTGAGGTCAAAAAGATGAGACTGCTCTACATGTCCCTCTTCCGATGACTTATTTACGCTCAAACTCAAGAAGAAAACATGTATTACAGTAGTTCATAAGGCGTATGCAGAAGTATGATGGTGGATGAAGGAGAGGAAGTGGATGAATGAACACATAATCAGGCTTTATAAAGGGCCGTCATATGCTGCTTCCTGACCCCCCGAAGAGCTTCTGAAGAACCAGCGCTGATATTGCCTTGACTGAAGAACATTTTTATATTTATACTTTAATCTTTATGGAGTATTTGTAGAATAACTGTACTCCTTGAGACTAATTGTAATCAATAATTTGACTCTATTTATATAATGTAGTCTGCCTCCTGAGGCATTGATTTATGACGCTGAGCCGGAACAGACGGCGGAGAAGTAAGTCTTTTAAAGGGCTTATCATTTAGATCAGATTTGACCTACTTACCTAACCTGAGAATAATAAAAACAAGTGAAAGGTGTCCAGTTACGCAGTGTAAAACACTTCCTTGCCCGTGTCGATCTTCTGAGTTCAGGCTCCACTTGCAAAGTCTCTGGCTGACTCTGAAATCGCCCCCTATACCCTTAATAGGGCACTGAGGGGTCAGCCATTTGTAGTGGTGTCCGAAACCATAGTGGACGTTAGTGAGTGCACTCATTCAGTCCCACAATGCACCGCAGTAACTGTATTAGTGGACTAGAGTAGGGGATAGTGATTGAGGGTTTAGGGGCGATTTCAGATTCAGTCTCTGACACCAAGTGTCAAGATTCCCCCCGTCACCTCTAGAACCGCCTCTGTTGTGATATGACTCGAACTGATGATGTCATGTGGAGGAGGCGTGGCCCAGTTTCTTGACTCCACCCCCATGTCAAAACAATGCCATTTAGTGAAACGCACAGAAAAGTGAAGCGCAAAGGGAATTCACTGCAGAAAAAACGTTCTTGTTTTTTTTTTGTCTTGTTTCCAGTCCCAATATCTACACATTCTTAAATCAAGATGCTTTTACTAGATGAGTGAAATGACATATTATATTTTTTCTTGTTTTCTGGGGGAGAAAAATCCAAATGAACTGAGTTTTTGACTACAACAAGCAAAATGATCTGGCAATAGAAAAATAATCGTGTCTCTGTTTGGGACAGACTCAAGAAATAAGATTTCAATCAGAAACCAGATTATTTTTCTGAGCCCATTGGCAAATCATTTTTCTTGTTTTAGGCAAAAAAAACATATATGTGATTTGTCGTGACCAAGAAATCTAGTCAGACTTGTGATTCGCCACAGCTTTATTTATTCCGGTACGGAAGTAAAGCTCAACGGTATCATATATTACCATATCTGTTTGAAAGAAAACTTAATTTTATATTATTCAAATTTCACTGCTGCTCCTACAAATATTGTCCAATTTTGTCCAAAATCGGCTCAGATGATCTTAGGACTGAGCCACACAGAAACTGATTTTTGATATTCTCCACCGTTGCCGAGACATTGACCCTGCCTGTCTTTGTTGTCTTATGCTAGTTAGCTTATCATGCTAATTGGTTAGCATGTTAACCAGTTGGCATTAGACACTCGTCTTAGGGTAAGGGTTAGGGTTAGGGTTAGGTTATACAGTAACACTTTACAATAACAGTACATGAATAATCATGTATTAATACATGAATTAATAGTTAATTCAACATGAACTCATGATTAGTGAAGATATGAACTAATCATGAACAAATGAGGAGCTATCATGAACTAAGACAGGAGTCATAAGGATTCATGCATGAATAACAGCAGCATTAATACATGTTAGTACATGTTTGATAATTAATGCATTAATTAACATGTATGGTTAAACTAAATCAAACAGGCTCCTTAAGAATAAATAAGAAGTACTCTGACTTTGAATTAAACATGTGATTTAATACTGTCATAATTTAAACTGTAATAGCCTATTATAATCTGCCATCTGCAGCTTTGATTTTTAGCCATTTTTGTGAGCCATTAATTACACACATTTGTCTAATCAAACGTGGAAAATAGACTAATAACTATCACTAATCATTTTAATTTGATATAAACTGTTTTCAGATTTGTATAGTTCAATTAGGCTCCGTTTAGTCACAGCTAGTTTTCTTCCCGGAACTACAGTATGTAGGGTTTGTTTCTGGTGGGATACTCATTAGTGGCGCTCTCTGTGCTCCTAGCGCGTTAGTTGTGTTCCTTCGGTATTGCTGCATTTTCATCAAATAATATATGTCGACTGCTTTGGTTAACCGAAATAATAATTTAAGACATGTTTGTATGATTGTTGTATTGGGATATTTCTGGAGGTGTGTACTTTAATTAACTGTATTTTTTAATTTTTTTAATGTAACTTATATGCTTCGATTAGCATTAGCCTGTGGATACGCCCTGTTTTACATGTAAACATGCCTTATGTGGGTCTTTACAGGTATGTTTGGGCTTTCTTTTAAGTCCATATATGTTTAATAATATAAATATAAATAAAATAGCCTACAAATACTTTTTAATCTTTGTTTGTTTGTTTTTTTGTACCAAGGGTGTAAAGGAATAAGGATTCATAGTGTACATGTTTATTCATTTTGTAATGAATGAATTGTTAGTGCATCATTGTGTCATGACTTTACTTCTGGGGGCACGGCATTACTATCTCATGGTTAACTTACCATACACTAACATCAATGGCTTGTTACTGTATGACTATGTCATGACTTTACTTGAGGGGGCACATCATCCATCCATCCATCCATCCATCTTCTTCCGCTTTATCCAGGGCCGGGTCGCGGGGGCAGCAGTCTAAGCAGAGATGCCCAGACTTCCCTCTCCCTAGACACTTCCTCTAGCTCTTCCGGGGGTACACCGAGGCGTTCCCAGGCCAGCCGGAAGACATAGTCCCTCCAGCTTGTCCTTGGTCTTCTCCGGGGCCTCCTCCCGGTTGGACATGCCCGAAACACCTTCCCGGGAAGGCGTTCAGGAGGCATCCGGAACAGATGCCCGAGCCACCTCAGCTGACCCCTCTCGATGTGGAGGAGCACCGCGTGGTCCCCAAACCTGACACTCTCCGGCCCTTGGCTGCGCCTAGAAATTCTGTCCATAAAAATTATGAACAGAACCGGCGACAAAGGGCAGCCCTGCCGGAGTCCAACATGCACCGGGAACAAGTCTGACTTACTGCCGGCAATGCGGACCAAACTCCTGCTTTGGTCGTACAGGGACCGGACAGCCCTTAGCAAAGGACCCCGGACCCCATACTCCCCGAGCACCCTCCACAGGATGCCGCGAGGGACACAGTCGAATGCCTTCTCGAAATCCACAAAACACATGTGGACTGGTTGGGCAAACTCCCATGAACCCTCCAGCACCCCGAAAAGGGTATAGAGCTGGCCCAGTGTACCACGGCCCGGACGAAAACCAGACTGTTCCTCCTGAATCCGAGGTTCTACTATCGGCTGTATTCTCCTCTCCAGTACCCTGGCATAGACTTTCCCGGGGAGGCTGAGAAGTGTGATCCCCCTGTAGTTGGAACACACCCTCCGGTCCCCCTTCTTAAAAAGAGGGACCACCACCCCGGTCTGCCATCCCAGAGGCACTGTCCCCGACCGCCACGCGATGCTGCAGAGGCATGTCAGCCAAGACAGCCCCACAACATCCAGAGACTTGAGGTACTCAGGGCGGATCTCATCCACCCCCGGTGCCTTGCCACAGAGGAGTTTCTTGACCACCTCAGTGACTTCAGCTTGGGTGATGGACGAGTCCCCCTCTGAGCCCCCAGCCTCTGCTTCCTCAATGGAAGACGTGATGGCGGGATTGAGGAGATCCTCGAAGTATTCCTTCCACTGTCCGACGACATCCCCAGTTGAGGTCAACAGGTGCCCATCTCCACTGTAAACAGCGTTGGTACGGCACTGCTTCCCCCTCCTGAGGCGCCGGACGGTTTGCCAGAATCTCTTCGAGGCCAGCCGATAGTCCTTTTCCATGGCCTCACAGAACTCCTCCCAGGCCCGAGTTTTTGCCTCCACAACCACCCGGGCTGCAGTCCGCTTAGCCTGCCGGTACATGTCAGCTGCCTCCGGAGTCCCACAAGCCATCCAGGCCCGATAGGACTCCTTCTTCAGCTTGACGGCATCCCTTACTTCCGGTGTCCACCACCGGGTTCGGGGATTGCTGCCTCGACATTGCTGCCTCGACCGGAGACCTTACGGCCACAGCTCCGAGCGGCCGCTTTGACAATGGAGGTGGAGAACATGGTCCATTCGGACTCAATATCTCCAGCCTCCCTCGGGATCCGTTCGAAGTTCTGCCGGAGGTAGGAGTTGAAGATCTCTCTGACAGGAGACTCGGCCAAACGTTCCCAGCAGACCCTTACAGTACGTTTGGGTCTACCGAGTCTGTCCAGCTTCCTCCCCCGCCATCGGATCCAACTCACCACCAGGTGGTGATCAGTTGACAGCTCCGCCCCTCTCTTCACCCGAGTGTCCAAGACATACGGCCGCAGGTCAGATGAAACGACCACAAAGTCGATCATTGACCTACGACCTAGAGTGTCCTGGTGCCATGTGCACTGATGGACACTCTTATGCCTGAACATGGTGTGCGTTATGGACAAACCGTAACTAGCACAGAAGTCCAATAACTGAACACCAGTCGGGTTCAGATCAGGGGGGCCATTCCTCCCAATCACGCCCCTCCAGGTGTCACTGTCATTGCCCACGTGGGCGTTGAAGTCCCCCAGTAGAACGACGGAGTCTCCAGTCGGAGCACTTTCCAGCACCCCTCCCAGGGACACCAAGAAGGCCGGGTACTCTGCACTGCCGTTCGGCCCGTAGGCACAAACAACAGTGAGAGACCTAACCCTGAGCCGGAGCCGCAGGGAAACGACCCTCTCGTTCACCGGGGTGAACTCCAACACATGGCGGCAGAGCTGGGGGGCTATAAGCAAACCCACACCAGCCCGCCGCCTCTCACCATGGGCAACTCCGGAGTGGTGAAGAGTCCATCCTCTCTCGAGGAGTGTGGTTCCAGAGCCCAAGCTGTGCGTAGAGGTGATTCCGACTATCTCTAGTCGGAACCTCTCAACCTCACGCACAATCTCAGGCTCCTTCCCAGCCAGTGAGGTGACATTCCATGTCCCAAGAGCCAGTTTCCGTGTCCAGGGATCGGGTTGTCTAGGCTCCTGCCTTCGACTGCTGCCCGATTTTCTCTGCACCGGCCCCTTACGGTCCCTCCTGTGAGTGGTGGGCCCATGGGAAGGTGTCCCCATGTCGCTCCTTTGGGCTGAGCCCGGCTGGACCCCGTGGGGGAAGGCCCGGCCACCAGGCGCTCGCATACGAGCCCCAACCCCGGCCTGGCTCCAGGGTGGGGCCCCGGCTGCGCCGTACCGGGCGACGTCACGGTCCTCCTTTTTTTGGTCATCATAAGGGGTTTTTGAACTGCTCTAAGTCTGACCCATCACCTAGGACCTGTTTGCCTCGGGAGACCCTACCAGGAGCATATAGCCCCGGACAACGTAGCTCCTAGGTTCATTCGGGTACTCAAACCCCTCCACCACGTTAAGGTCGCAGTTCAAGGAGGAGCTGGTCAAATGTACCCCAGTATAATTCCTTTATATTCACGCTGCGTTTGAGTGACGTATAGACTTACTGTAGACAGTCACACAACACACGGTCAAATGAAGAGGTTTAGCCTATTCACAAATCTTCAAACTTTGGATTAATTATGAATTTCTGATTTGCATTTTTTATCGTGTATTGTTTGCTACTGTGTTGCTATTTATTAAAGTCTGCCCGTTTCCTGAAAAACTATATTTCTGATCTATGAAGTAATGTATAAAACAATGATTATGATCACCCCAAGTTTATTGGTGTTGTTCTCTTATTCAAATGATAGATTATTTAGGGTATTTTAGTCATTTAAATAACATAAGTTATTTTATTATGTGATTAATGGCATTTTATTATAATATTACACCACCCAAATATGTATTTATTTCCTTCTAATTCTCGTGGTCATTGAGGCTGGTTTAGCCTATATTCAGTGATTAGTGTAACTGCTTAAAATAGCACAAAACAACAGGACAGAAACATAGTTGAAGACATGATTTCATGACTGTAGACATTAGTTTGTGAAGACACTGGCATGACGTGTGTTTTAGCTGTACAGTGACCATGAGCATCATGTGTGGACAGGGGTCAGCATGGGCACCCTGACTGGTCAGCGGCTGTGCCGCCCCATACTCCACAAACTGAGGTGCTCTGTGTATTCTGACCCCTTTCTATCAGAACCAGCATTAACTTCTGGAGCAGTTTGAGCTCCAGTAGCTTGTCTGTTTGATCGGACCACACGGGCATCAATGAGCCTTGGCCGCCCATGACCCTGTGGCCGGTTCTCCACTGGTCCTTCATGACCCTGTGGCCGGTTCTCCACTGGTCCTCCATGACCCTGTGGCCGGTTCTCCACTGGTCCTTCATGACCCTGTGGCCGGTTCTCCACTGGTCCTTCATGACCCTGTGGCCGGTTCTCCACTGGTCCTTCATGACCCTGTGGCCGGTTCTCCACTGGTCCTTCATGACCCTGTGGCCGGTTCTCCACTGGTCCTTCATGACCCTGTGGCCGGTTCTCCACTGGTACTTCATGACCCTGTGGCCGGTTCTCCACTGGTCCTTCATGACCCTGTGGCCGGTTCTCCACTGGTCCTCCATGACCCTGAGGCCGGTTCTCCACTGGTCCTTCATGACCCTGTGGCCGGTTCTCCACTGGTCCTTCATGACCCTGTGGCCGGTTCTCCACTGGTCCTTCATGACCCTGTGGCCGGTTCTCCACTGGTTCTCCATGACCCTGTGGCCGGTTCTCCACTGGTCCTTCATGACCCTGTGGCCGGTTCTCCACTGGTCCTTCATGACCCTGTGGCCGGTTCTCCACTGGTACTTCATGACCCTGTGGCCGGTTCTCCACTGGTCCTTCATGACCCTGTGGCCGGTTCTCCACTGGTCCTCCATGACCCTGAGGCCGGTTCTCCACTGGTCCTTCATGACCCTGTGGCCGGTTCTCCACTGGTCCTTCATGACCCTGTGGCCGGTTCTCCACTGGTCCTTCATGACCCTGTGGCCGGTTCTCCACTGGTCCTTCATGACCCTGTGGCCGGTTCTCCACTGGTCCTTCATGACCCTGTGGCCGGTTCTCCACTGGTCCTTCATGACCCTGTGGCCGGTTCTCCACTGGTCCTTCATGACCCTGTGGCCGGTTCTCCACTGGTCCTTCATGACCCTGTGGCCGGTTCTCCACTGGTTCTTCATGACCCTGTGGCCGGTTCTCCACTGGTCCTTCATGACCCTGTGGCCGGTTCTCCACTGGTCCTTCATGACCCTGTGGCCGGTTCTCCACTGGTCCTTCATGACCCTGTGGCCGGTTCTCCACTGGTCCTCCATGACCCTGTGGCCGGTTCTCCACTGGTCCTCCATGACCCTGTGGCCGTTTCTCCACTGGTCCTTCATGACCCTGTGGCCGGTTCTCCACTGTTCCTTCCTTGGAGCACTTTTGATAGAGACTGACTACTGCAGCTTGGGAACACCCCACAAGAGCTGCAGTTTTGGAGATGCTCTGACCCAGTCGTCTAGCCGTCACAATCTGGCCCTTGTCAAACTCGCTCAAATCCTTACACTTGCCCATTTTTCCTGCTTCTAACACATCAACTCTGAGGACAACATGTTCACTTGCTGCCTAATATATCCCAATCACTAACAGATCATCAGTGTTATTCACTTCACCTGGTCATAATGTTATGCCTGATCTGTGTATATAGTGGCTGGAGCTGACATCAGCGCAATCTGATTGGCTGCTCACCACGTGCAGCTTCCTTGTCCAAATCCATCAGTTTATGCCGTCGTCTCAGTGTTCCTCAGGTTCAGTCTGTAACACTAGCTATCATTGACCAGTTGTGAACTGGACTCTGAGTCACATGTGTAAGGCTGATTCTAATGAGTCAATATGAGGAGGTGTAAGGCTGTTTCTAATGACTCACTATGAGGAGGTGTAAGGCTGTTTCTAATGAGTCAATATGAGGAGGTGTAAGAATGATTCTAATGAGTCAATATGAGGAGGTGTAAGGCTGTTTCTAATGACTCACTATGAGGAGGTGTAAGGCTGTTTCTAATGAGTCACTATGAGGATGTGTAAGGCTGATTCTAATGAGTCAATATGAGGAGGCGTAAGGCTGTTTCTAATGACTCACTATGAGGAGGTGTAAGGCTGATTCTAATGAGTCACTATGAGGAGGTGTAAGGCTGATTCTAATGAGTCAATATGAGGAGGTGTAAGGCTGTTTCTAATGACTCACTATGAGGAGGTGTAAGGCTGTTTCTAATGCGCCACTATGAGGAGGTGTAAGGCTGTTTCTAATGACTCACTATGAGGAGGTGTAAGGCTGATTCTAATGAGTCAATATGAGGAGGTGTAAGGCTGTTTCTAATGACTCACTATGAGGAGGTGTAAGGCTGATTCGAATGAGTCAATATGAGGAGGTGTAAGGCTGTTTCTAATGACTCACTATGAGGAGGTGTAAGGCTGATTCTAATGAGTCAATATGAGGAGGTGTAAGGCTGTTTCTAATGACTCACTATGAGGAGGTGTAAGGCTGTTTCTAATGAGTCACTATGAGGATGTGTAAGGCTGATTCTAATGAGTCAATATGAGGAGGTGTAAGGCTGTTTCTAATGACTCACTATGAGGAGGTGTAAGGCTGTTTCTAATGCGTCACTATGAGGAGGTGTAAGGCTGTTTCTAATGCGTCACTATGAGGAGATGTAAGGCTGTTTCTAATGCGTCACTATGAGGAGGTGTAAGGCTGTTTCTAATGACTCACTAGGAGGAGGTGTAAGGCTGTTTCTAATGCGTCACTATGAGGAGGTGTAAGGCTGTTTCTAATGACTCACTATGAGGAGGTGTAAGGCTGTTTCTAATGACTCACTATGAGGAGGTGTAAGGCTGTTTCTAATGACTCACTATGAGGAGGTGTAAGGCTGATTCGATTGAGTCACTATGAGGAGGTGTAAGGCTGATTCTAATGAGTCAATATGAGGAGGTGTAAGGCTGTTTCTAATGACTCACTATGAGGAGGTGTAAGGCTGTTTCTAATGAGTCACTATGAGGATGTGTAAGGCTGATTCTAATGACTCACTATGAGGAGGTGTAAGGCTGTTTCTAATGAGTCACTATGAGGAGGTGTAAGGCTGTTTCTAATGCGTCACTATGAGGAGGTGTAAGGCTGTTTCTAATGCGTCACTATGAGGAGGTGTAAGGCTGTTTCTAATGAGTCACTATGAGGAGGTGTAAGGCTGTTTCTAATGCGTCACTATGAGGAGATGTAAGGCTGTTTCTAATGCGTCACTATGAGGAGGTGTAAGGCTGTTTCTAATGCGTCACTATGAGGAGATGTAAGGCTGTTTCTAATGCGTCACTATGAGGAGGTGTAAGGCTGTTTCTAATGCGTCACTATGAGGAGGTGTAAGGCTGTTTCTAATGAGTCACTTTGAGGAGGTGTAAGGCTGTTTCTAATGAGTCACTATGAGGAGGTGTAAGGCTGTTTCTAATGAGTCACTATGAGGATGTGTAAGGCTGTTTCTAATGAGTCACTATGAGGAGGTGTAAGGCTGTTTCTAATGAGTCACTATGAGGAGGTGTAAGGCTGTTTCTAATGAGTCACTATGAGGAGGTGTAAGGCTGTTTCTAATGACTCACTATGAGGAGATGTAAGGCTGTTTCTAATGCGTCACTATGAGGAGGTGTAAGGCTGTTTCTAATGAGTCACTATGAGGAGGTGTAAGGCTGTTTCTAATGAGTCACTATGAGGAGATGTTAGGCTGATTCGAATGAGTCACTATGAGGAGGTGTAAGGCTGTTTCTAATGACTCACTATGAGGAGGTGTAAGGCTGTTTCTAATGAGTCACTATGAGGAGGTGTAAGGCTGTTTCTAATGAGTCACTATGAGGAGGTGTAAGGCTGTTTCTAATGTGTCACTATGAGGAGGTGTAAGGCTGTTTCTAATGAGTCACTATGAGGAGGTGTAAGGCTGATTCTAATGAGTCACTATGAGGAGGTGTAAGGCTGTTTCTAATGAGTCACTATGAGGAGGTGTAAGGCTGTTTCTAATGACTCACTATGAGGAGGTGTAAGGCTGTTTCTAATGACTCACTATGAGGAGGTGTAAGGCTGATTCTAATGAGTCACTATGAGGAGGTGTAAGGCTGTTTCTAATGAGTCACTATGAGGATGTGTAAGGCTGATTCTAATGAGTCACTATGAGGAGGTGTAAGGCTGTTTCTAATGAGTCACTATGAGGAGGTGTAAGGCTGTTTCTAATGAGTCACTATGAGGAGGTGTAAGGCTGTTTCTAATGAGTCACTATGAGGAGGTGTAAGGCTGATTCTAATGAGTCACTATGAGGATGTGTAAGGCTGATTCTAATGAGTCACTATGAGGAGGTGTAAGGTTGTTTCTAATGAGTCACTATGAGGAGGTGTAATGCTGTTTCTAATGCGTCACAATGAGGAGGTGTAAGGCTGTTTCTAATGCGTCACTATGAGGAGGTGTAAGGCTGATTCTAATGAGTCACTATGAGGAGGTGTAAGGCTGTTTCTAATGACTCACTATGAGGAGGTGTAAGGCTGTTTCTAATGCGTCACTATGAGGAGGTGTAAGGCTGTTTCTAATGCGTCACTATGAGGAGGTGTAAGGCTGTTTCTAATGCGTCACTATGAGGAGGTGTAAGGCTGTTTCTAATGCGTCACTATGAGGATGTGTAAGGCTGTTTCTAATGAGTCAATAGGAGGAGGTGTAAGGCTGTTTCTAATGAGTCACTATGAGGAGATGTAAGGCTGTTTCTAATGCGTCACTATGAGGAGGTGTAAGGCTGTTTCTAATGACTCACTATGAGGAGGTGTAAGGCTGTTTCTAATGAGTCAATATGAGGAGGTGTAAGAATGATTCTAATGAGTCAATATGAGGAGGTGTAAGGCTGTTTCTAATGACTCACTATGAGGAGGTGTAAGGCTGTTTCTAATGAGTCACTATGAGGATGAGTAAGGCTGATTCTAATGAGTCAATATGAGGAGGCGTAAGGCTGTTTCTAATGACTCACTATGAGGAGGTGTAAGGCTGATTCTAATGAGTCACTATGAGGAGGTGTAAGGCTGATTCTAATGAGTCAATATGAGGAGGTGTAAGGCTGTTTCTAATGACTCACTATGAGGAGGTGTAAGGCTGTTTCTAATGCGTCACTATGAGGAGGTGTAAGGCTGTTTCTAATGACTCACTGTGAGGAGGTGTAAGGCTGATTCTAATGAGTCAATATGAGGAGGTGTAAGGCTGTTTCTAATGACTCACTATGAGGAGGTGTAAGGCTGATTCGAATGAGTCAATATGAGGAGGTGTAAGGCTGTTTCTAATGACTCACTATGAGGAGGTGTAAGGCTGATTCTAATGAGTCAATATGAGGAGGTGTAAGGCTGTTTCTAATGACTCACTATGAGGAGGTGTAAGGCTGTTTCTAATGAGTCACTATGAGGATGTGTAAGGCTGATTCTAATGAGTCAATATGAGGAGGTGTAAGGCTGTTTCTAATGACTCACTATGAGGAGGTGTAAGGCTGTTTCTAATGCGTCACTATGAGGAGGTGTAAGGCTGTTTCTAATGCGTCACTATGAGGAGATGTAAGGCTGTTTCTAATGCGTCACTATGAGGAGGTGTAAGGCTGTTTCTAATGACTCACTAGGAGGAGGTGTAAGGCTGTTTCTAATGCGTCACTATGAGGAGGTGTAAGGCTGTTTCTAATGACTCACTATGAGGAGGTGTAAGGCTGTTTCTAATGACTCACTATGAGGAGGTGTAAGGCTGTTTCTAATGACTCACTATGAGGAGGTGTAAGGCTGATTCGAATGAGTCACTATGAGGAGGTGTAAGGCTGATTCTAATGAGTCAATATGAGGAGGTGTAAGGCTGTTTCTAATGACTCACTATGAGGAGGTGTAAGGCTGTTTCTAATGAGTCACTATGAGGATGTGTAAGGCTGATTCTAATGACTCACTATGAGGAGGTGTAAGGCTGTTTCTAATGAGTCACTATGAGGAGGTGTAAGGCTGTTTCTAATGCGTCACTATGAGGAGGTGTAAGGCTGTTTCTAATGCGTCACTATGAGGAGGTGTAAGGCTGTTTCTAATGAGTCACTATGAGGAGGTGTAAGGCTGTTTCTAATGCGTCACTATGAGGAGATGTAAGGCTGTTTCTAATGCGTCACTATGAGGAGGTGTAAGGCTGTTTCTAATGCGTCACTATGAGGAGATGTAAGGCTGTTTCTAATGCGTCACTATGAGGAGGTGTAAGGCTGTTTCTAATGCGTCACTATGAGGAGGTGTAAGGCTGTTTCTAATGAGTCACTTTGAGGAGGTGTAAGGCTGTTTCTAATGAGTCACTATGAGGAGGTGTAAGGCTGTTTCTAATGAGTCACTATGAGGATGTGTAAGGCTGTTTCTAATGAGTCACTATGAGGAGGTGTAAGGCTGTTTCTAATGAGTCACTATGAGGAGGTGTAAGGCTGTTTCTAATGAGTCACTATGAGGAGGTGTAAGGCTGTTTCTAATGACTCACTATGAGGAGATGTAAGGCTGTTTCTAATGCGTCACTATGAGGAGGTGTAAGGCTGTTTCTAATGAGTCACTATGAGGAGGTGTAAGGCTGTTTCTAATGAGTCACTATGAGGAGATGTTAGGCTGATTCGAATGAGTCACTATGAGGAGGTGTAAGGCTGTTTCTAATGACTCACTATGAGGAGGTGTAAGGCTGTTTCTAATGAGTCACTATGAGGAGGTGTAAGGCTGTTTCTAATGAGTCACTATGAGGAGGTGTAAGGCTGTTTCTAATGTGTCACTATGAGGAGGTGTAAGGCTGTTTCTAATGAGTCACTATGAGGAGGTGTAAGGCTGATTCTAATGAGTCACTATGAGGAGGTGTAAGGCTGTTTCTAATGAGTCACTATGAGGAGGTGTAAGGCTGTTTCTAATGACTCACTATGAGGAGGTGTAAGGCTGTTTCTAATGACTCACTATGAGGAGGTGTAAGGCTGATTCTAATGAGTCACTATGAGGAGGTGTAAGGCTGTTTCTAATGAGTCACTATGAGGATGTGTAAGGCTGATTCTAATGAGTCACTATGAGGAGGTGTAAGGCTATTTCTAATGAGTCACTATGAGGAGGTGTAAGGCTGTTTCTAATGAGTCACTATGAGGAGGTGTAAGGCTGTTTCTAATGAGTCACTATGAGGAGGTGTAAGGCTGATTCTAATGAGTCACTATGAGGATGTGTAAGGCTGATTCTAATGAGTCACTATGAGGAGGTGGAAGGTTGTTTCTAATGAGTCACTATGAGGAGGTGTAATGCTGTTTCTAATGAGTCACTATGAGGAGGTGTAAGGCTGTTTCTAATGAGTCACTATGAGGAGGTGTAAGGCTGTTTCTAATGAGTCACTATGAGGAGGTGTAAGGCTGTTTCTAATGAGTCACTATGAGGAGGTGTAAGGCTGTTTCTAATGAGTCACTATGAGGAGGTGTAAGGCTCTTTCTAATGAGTCACTATGAGGAGGTGTAAGGCTGTTTCTAATGAGTCACTATGAGGAGGTGTAAGGCTGTTTCTAATGAGTCACTATGAGGAGGTGTAAGGCTGATTCTAATGAGTCACTATGAGGAGGTGTAAGGCTGTTTCTAATGAGTCACTATGAGGAGGTGTAAGGCTGTTTCTAATGAGTCACTATGAGGAGGTGTAAGGCTGATTCTAATGAGTCACTATGAGGAGGTGTAAGGCTGTTTCTAATGCGTCACTATGAGGAGGTGTAAGGCTTTTTCTAATGCGTCACAATGAGGAGGTGTAAGGCTGTTTCTAATGCGTCACTATGAGGAGGTGTAAGGCTGATTCTAATGAGTCACTATGAGGAGGTGTAAGGCTGTTTCTAATGACTCACTATGAGGAGGTGTAAGGCTGTTTCTAATGCGTCACTATGAGGAGGTGTAAGGCTGTTTCTAATGCGTCACTATGAGGAGGTGTAAGGCTGTTTCTAATGCGTCACTATGAGGAGGTGTAAGGCTGATTCTAATGCGTCACTATGAGGATGTGTAAGGCTGTTTCTAATGAGTCAATAGGAGGAGGTGTAAGGCTGTTTCTAATGAGTCACTATGAGGAGATGTAAGGCTGTTTCTAATGCGTCACTATGAGGAGGTGTAAGGCTGTTTCTAATGACTCACTATGAGGAGGTGTAAGGCTGTTTCTAATGAGTCAATATGAGGAGGTGTAAGAATGATTCTAATGAGTCAATATGAGGAGGTGTAAGGCTGTTTCTAATGACTCACTATGAGGAGGTGTAAGGCTGTTTCTAATGAGTCACTATGAGGATGTGTAAGGCTGATTTTAATGAGTCAATATGAGGAGGCGTAAGGCTGTTTCTAATGACTCACTATGAGGAGGTGTAAGGCTGATTCTAATGAGTCACTATGAGGAGGTGTAAGGCTGATTCTAATGAGTCAATATGAGGAGGTGTAAGGCTGTTTCTAATGACTCACTATGAGGAGGTGTAAGGCTGTTTCTAATGCGTCACTATGAGGAGGTGTAAGGCTGTTTCTATTGACTCACTGTGAGGAGGTGTAAGGCTGATTCTAATGAGTCAATATGAGGAGGTGTAAGGCTGTTTCTAATGACTCACTATGAGGAGGTGTAAGGCTGATTCGAATGAGTCAATATGAGGAGGTGTAAGGCTGTTTCTAATGACTCACTATGAGGAGGTGTAAGGCTGATTCTAATGAGTCAATATGAGGAGGTGTAAGGCTGTTTCTAATGACTCACTATGAGGAGGTGTAAGGCTGTTTCTAATGAGTCACTATGAGGATGTGTAAGGCTGATTCTAATGAGTCAATATGAGGAGGTGTAAGGCTGTTTCTAATGACTCACTATGAGGAGGTGTAAGGCTGTTTCTAATGCGTCACTATGAGGAGGTGTAAGGCTGTTTCTAATGCGTCACTATGAGGAGATGTAAGGCTGTTTCTAATGCGTCACTATGAGGAGGTGTAAGGCTGTTTCTAATGACTCACTAGGAGGAGGTGTAAGGCTGTTTCTAATGCGTCACTATGAGGAGGTGTAAGGCTGTTTCTAATGACTCACTATGAGGAGGTGTAAGGCTGTTTCTAATGACTCACTATGAGGAGGTGTAAGGCTGTTTCTAATGACTCACTATGAGGAGGTGTAAGGCTGATTCGAATGAGTCACTATGAGGAGGTGTAAGGCTGATTCTAATGAGTCAATATGAGGAGGTGTAAGGCTGTTTCTAATGACTCACTATGAGGAGGTATAAGGCTGTTTCTAATGAGTCACTATGAGGATGTGTAAGGCTGATTCTAATGACTCACTATGAGGAGGTGTAAGGCTGTTTCTAATGCGTCACTATGAGGAGGTGTAAGGCTGTTTCTAATGCGTCACTATGAGGAGGTGTAAGGCTGTTTCTAATGAGTCACTATGAGGAGGTGTAAGGCTGTTTCTAATGCGTCACTATGAGGAGATGTAAGGCTGTTTCTAATGCGTCACTATGAGGAGGTGTAAGGCTGTTTCTAATGCGTCACTATGAGGAGATGTAAGGCTGTTTCTAATGCGTCACTATGAGGAGGTGTAAGGCTGTTTCTAATGCGTCACTATGAGGAGGTGTAAGGCTGTTTCTAATGAGTCACTTTGATGAGGTGTAAGGCTGTTTCTAATGAGTCACTATGAGGAGGTGTAAGGCTGTTTCTAATGAGTCACTATGAGGATGTGTAAGGCTGTTTCTAATGAGTCACTATGAGGAGGTGTAAGGCTGTTTCTAATGAGTCACTATGAGGATGTGTAACGCTGTTTCTAATGAGTCACTATGAGGAGGTGTAAGGCTGTTTCTAATGACTCACTATGAGGAGATGTAAGGCTGTTTCTAATGCGTCACTATGAGGAGGTGTAAGGCTGTTTCTAATGAGTCACTATGAGGAGGTGTAAGGCTGTTTCTAATGAGTCACTATGAGGAGATGTTAGGCTGATTCGAATGAGTCACTATGAGGAGGTGTAAGGCTGTTTCTAATGACTCACTATGAGGAGGTGTAAGGCTGTTTCTAATGAGTCACTATGAGGAGGTGTAAGGCTGTTTCTAATGAGTCACTATGAGGAGGTGTAAGGCTGTTTCTAATGTGTCACTATGAGGAGATGTAAGGCTGTTTCTAATGAGTCACTATGAGGAGGTGTAAGGCTGATTCTAATGAGTCACTATGAGGAGGTGTAAGGCTGTTTCTAATGAGTCACTATGAGGAGGTGTAAGGCTGTTTCTAATGACTCACTATGAGGAGGTGTAAGGCTGTTTCTAATGACTCACTATGAGGAGGTGTAAGGCTGATTCTAATGAGTCACTATGAGGAGGTGTAAGGCTGTTTCTAATGAGTCACTATGAGGATGTGTAAGGCTGATTCTAATGAGTCACTATGAGGAGGTGTAAGGCTGTTTCTAATGAGTCACTATGAGGAGGTGTAAGGCTGTTTCTAATGAGTCACTATGAGGAGGTGTAAGGCTGTTTCTAATGAGTCACTATGAGGAGGTGTAAGGCTGTTTCTAATGAGTCACTATGAGGAGGTGTAAGGCTGATTCTAATGAGTCACTATGAGGATGTGTAAGGCTGATTCTAATGAGTCACTATGAGGAGGTGTAAGGTTGTTTCTAATGAGTCACTATGAGGAGGTGTAATGCTGTTTCTAATGAGTCACTATGAGGAGGTGTAAGGCTGTTTCTAATGAGTCACTATGAGGAGGTGTAAGGCTGTTTCTAATGAGTCACTATGAGGAGGTGTAAGGCTGTTTCTAATGAGTCACTATGAGGAGGTGTAAGGCTGTTTCTAATGAGTCACTATGAGGAGGTGTAAGACTGTTTCTAATGAGTCACTATGAGGAGGTGTAAGGCTGTTTCTAATGAGTCACTATGAGGAGGTGTAAGGCTGTTTCTAATGAGTCACTATGAGGAGGTGTAAGGCTGATTCTAATGAGTCACTATGAGGAGGTGTAAGGCTGTTTCTAATGAGTCACTATGAGGAGGTGTAAGGCTGTTTCTAATGAGTCACTATGAGGAGGTGTAAGGCTGATTCTAATGAGTCACTATGAGGAGGTGTAAGGCTGTTTCTAATGACTCACTATGAGGAGGTGTAAGGCTGTTTCTAATGCGTCACTATGAGGAGGTGTAAGGCTGTTTCTAATGCGTCAATATGAGGAGGTGTAAGGCTGTTTCTAATGCGTCACTATGAGGAGGTGTAAGGCTGATTCTAATGCGTCACTATGAGGATGTGTAAGGCTGTTTCTAATGAGTCAATAGGAGGAGGTGTAAGGCTGTTTCTAATGAGTCACTATGAGGAGATGTAAGGCTGTTTCTAATGCGTCACTATGAGGAGGTGTAAGGCTGTTTCTAATGAGTCACTATGAGGATGATATGTAAGGCTGATTCTAATGAGTCACTATGAGGAGGTGTAAGGCTGTTTCTAATGAGTCACTATGAGGAGGTGTAAGGCTGTTTCTAATGAGTCACTATGAGGAGGTGTAAGGCTGATTCTAATGAGTCACTATGAGGAGGTGTAAGGCTGTTTCTAATGAGTCACTATGAGGAGGTGTAAGGCTGTTTCTAATGAGTCACTATGAGGAGGTGTAAGGCTGTTTCTAATGAGTCACTATGAGGAGATGTTAGGCTGATTCGAATGAGTCACTATGAGGAGGTGTAAGGCTGTTTCTAATGACTCACTATGAGGAGGTGTAAGGTTGTTTCTAATATGTCACTATGAGGAGGTGTAAGGCTGTTTCTAATGAGTCACTATGAGGAGGTGTAAGGCTGTTTCTAATGCGTCACTATGAGGAGGTGTAAGGCTGTTTCTAATGAGTCACTATGAGGAGGTGTAAGGCTGTTTCTAATGAGTCACTATGAGGAGGTGTAAGGCTGTTTCTAATGAGTCACTATGAGGAGGTGTAAGGCTGATTCTAATGAGTCACTATGAGGAGGTGTAAGGCTGTTTCTAATGAGTCACTATGAGGAGGTGTAAGGCTGTTTCTAATGAGTCACTATGAGGAGGTGTAAGGCTGTTTCTAATGAGTCACTATGAGGAGATGTTAGGCTGATTCGAATGAGTCACTATGAGGAGGTGTAAGGCTGTTTCTAATGACTCACTATGAGGAGGTGTAAGGCTGTTTCTAATGACTCACTATGAGGAGGTGTAAGGCTGTTTCTAATGAGTCACTATGAGGAGGTGTAAGGCTGTTTCTAATGAGTCACTATGAGGAGGTGTAAGGCTGTTTCTAATGAGTCACTATGAGGAGGTGTAAGGCTGTTTCTAATGTGTCACTATGAGGAGGTGTAAGGCTGTTTCTAATGAGTCACTATGAGGAGGTGTAAGGCTGTTTCTAATGAGTCACTATGAGGAGGTGTAAGGCTGATTCTAATGAGTCACTATGAGGATGTGTAAGGCTGATTCTAATGAGTCACTATGAGGAGGTGTAAGGTTGTTTCTAATGAGTCACTATGAGGAGGTGTAATGCTGTTTCTAATGAGTCACTATGAGGAGGTGTAAGGCTGTTTCTAATGAGTCACTATGAGGAGGTGTAAGGCTGTTTCTAATGAGTCACTATGAGGAGGTGTAAGGCTGTTTCTAATGAGTCACTATGAGGAGGTGTAAGGCTGTTTCTAATGAGTCACTATGAGGAGGTGTAAGGCTGTTTCTAATGAGTCACTATGAGGAGGTGTAAGGCTGTTTCTAATGAGTCACTATGAGGAGGTGTAAGGCTGTTTCTAATGAGTCACTATGAGGAGGTGTAAGGCTGATTCTAATGAGTCACTATGAGGAGGTGTAAGGCTGTTTCTAATGAGTCACTATGAGGAGGTGTAAGGCTGTTTCTAATGAGTCACTATGAGGAGGTGTAAGGCTGATTCTAATGAGTCACTATGAGGAGGTGTAAGGCTGTTTCTAATGCGTCACTATGAGGAGGTGTAAGGCTGTTTCTAATGCGTCACAATGAGGAGGTGTAAGGCTGTTTCTAATGCGTCACTATGAGGAGGTGTAAGGCTGATTCTAATGAGTCACTATGAGGAGGTGTAAGGCTGTTTCTAATGACTCACTATGAGGAGGTGTAAGGCTGTTTCTAATGCGTCACTATGAGGAGGTGTAAGGCTGTTTCTAATGCGTCACTATGAGGAGGTGTAAGGCTGTTTCTAATGCGTCACTATGAGGAGGTGTAAGGCTGATTCTAATGCGTCACTATGAGGATGTGTAAGGCTGTTTCTAATGAGTCAATAGGAGGAGGTGTAAGGCTGTTTCTAATGAGTCACTATGAGGAGATGTAAGGCTGTTTCTAATGCGTCACTATGAGGAGGTGTAAGGCTGTTTCTAATGAGTCACTATGAGGATGATATGTAAGGCTGATTCTAATGAGTCACTATGAGGAGGTGTAAGGCTGTTTCTAATGAGTCACTATGAGGAGGTGTAAGGCTGTTTCTAATGAGTCACTATGAGGAGGTCTAAGGCTGTTTCTAATGAGTCACTATGAGGAGGTGTAAGGCTGTTTCTAATGAGTCACTATGAGGAGGTGTAAGGCTGATTCTAATGAGTCACTATGAGGAGGTGTAAGGCTGTTTCTAATGAGTCACTATGAGGAGGTGTAAGGCTGTTTCTAATGAGTCACTATGAGGAGGTGTAAGGCTGTTTCTAATGAGTCACTATGAGGAGATGTTAGGCTGATTCGAATGAGTCACTATGAGGAGGTGTAAGGCTGTTTCTAATGACTCACTATGAGGAGGTGTAAGGTTGTTTCTAATATGTCACTATGAGGAGGTGTAAGGCTGTTTCTAATGAGTCACTATGAGGAGGTGTAAGGCTGTTTCTAATGCGTCACTATGAGGAGGTGTAAGGCTGTTTCTAATGAGTCACTATGAGGAGGTGTAAGGCTGTTTCTAATGAGTCACTATGAGGAGGTGTAAGGCTGTTTCTAATGAGTCACTATGAGGAGGTGTAAGGCTGATTTTAATGAGTCACTATGAGGAGGTGTAAGGCTGTTTCTAATGAGTCACTATGAGGAGGTGTAAGGCTGTTTCTAATTAGTCACTATGAGGAGGTGTAAGGCTGTTTCTAATGAGTCACTATGAGGAGGTGTAAGGCTGTTTCTAATGAGTCACTATGAGGAGATGTTAGGCTGATTCGAATGAGTCACTATGAGGAGGTGTAAGGCTGTTTCTAATGACTCACAATGAGGAGGTGTAAGGCTGTTTCTAATGACTCACTATGAGGAGGTGTAAGGCTGTTTCTAATGAGTCACTATGAGGAGGTGTAAGGCTGTTTCTAATGAGTCACTATGAGGAGGTGTAAGGCTGTTTCTAATGTGTCACTATGAGGAGGTGTAAGGCTTATTCTAATGAGTCACTATGAGGAGGTGTAAGGCTGTTTCTAATGAGTCACTATGAGGAGGTGTAAGGCTGATTCTAATGAGTCACTATGAGGAGGTGTAAAGCTGTTTCTAATGAGTCACTATGAGGAGGTGTAAGGCTGTTTCTAATGAGTCACTATGAGGAGGTGTAAGGCTGATTCTAATGAGTCAATATGAGGAGGTGTAAGGCTGTTTCTAATGAGTCACTATGAGGAGGTGTAAGGCTGTTTCTAATGAGTCACTATGAGGAGGTGTAAGGCTGTTTTTAATGAGTCACTATGAGGAGGTGTAAGGCTGTTTCTAATGAGTCACTATGAGGAGGTGTAAGGTTGTTTCTAATGAGTCACTATGAGGAGGTGTAATGCTGTTTCTAATGAGTCACTATGAGGAGGTGTAAGGCTGTTTCTAATGAGTCACTATGAGGAGGTGTAAGGCTGTTTCTAATGAGTCACTATGAGGAGGTGTAAGGCTGTTTCTAATGAGTCACTATGAGGAGGTGTAAGGCTGATTCTAATGAGTCAATATGAGGAGGTGTAAGGCTGTTTCTAATGAGTCACTATGAGGAGGTGTAAGGCTGTTTCTAATGAGTCACTATGAGGAGGTGTAAGGCTGATTCTAATGAGTCACTATGAGGAGGTGTAAGGCTGTTTCTAATGAGTCACTATGAGGAGGTGTAAGGCTGTTTCTAATGAGTCACTATGAGGAGGTGTAAGGCTGTTTCTAATGCGTCACTATGAGGAGGTGTAAGGCTGTTTCTAATGCTTCACTATGAGGAGGTGTAAGGCTGTTTCTTATGACTCACTATGAGGAGGTGTAAGGCTGTTTCTTATGACTCACTATGAGGAGGTGTAAGGCTGTTTCTAATGACTCACTATGAGGAGGTGTAAGGCTGTTTCTAATGAGTCACTATGAGGAGGTGTAAGGCTGTTTCCAATGACTCACTATGAGGAGGTGTAAGGCTGTTTCTAATGAGTCACTATGAGGAGGTGTAAGGCTGATTCTAATGAGTCACTATGAGGAGGTGTAAGGCTGTTTCTAATGAGTCACTATGAGGAGGTGTAAGGCTGTTTCTAATGAGTCACTATGAGGAGGTGTAAGGCTGATTCTAATGAGTCACTATGAGGAGATGTAAGGCTGTTTCTAATGAGTCACTATGAGGAGGTGTAAGGCTGTTTCTAATGAGTCACTATGAGGAGGTGTAAGGCTGTTTCTAATGAGTCACTATGAGGAGGTGTAAGGCTGTTTCTCCTCCAGTCCCACAGCTGATCTCTAATGCAACATAAGGGCTCTCACATTACAGATGTATAACATCACACACTCTGCCCTCCAGAAGGCTGGGCTCTGTTAGCTTTTGAGAGAAGATTCTTCTGCTCACTGCACAGTAAAACAATAATATTGTGAAATATTATTACACTTTAAAATAATGGTTCTGTTTGAATATGTATTTATTAGTGTCTCTACCTCAGAGCTGCAGCTCAAGTTCTTCTCTCACACAATGAAAACATTTTATTTGAAGTATTAATCTGAAAAATGTGTAGACAAGCTTCTATTGTTTATTGTTCTGGACCACTCCCTGTAAAAAGGAGTGATGAGGTAGACAACCAGCCATTGAGTGATGATAGTCTGCTAACTAAGTGGTGTCTGCAAAATAACATAGGGTTCATAGACAATTGTAAAAGTTTTTGGGGCAGACCTGACCTGTTGAAGAAGGATGGCATCCATCCCTCCTGGGGTGGTTCTGCTCTTCTCTCTAGTAATTTGGCACATAGTCTTAGAGCTAAACCTTGACTCACTATAGTCGGGGAGCCAAAGTCTCAAAAGCTCAATAAAATGGGTTGAACCTGACATGGTCTGCCATACTTTTTATTTGTGTTTTTTCTGTTAACTTTGACCCTAAGAACCAATAATTGGAGGGTCTGCTCTGCCGGAAATATCGCGAAAAAAAATTGTGGCCATTTTCATGTATGCACCCTTTATTTTTATCAGAAAAATGTGAAAAATGACTTTTTTCCTCAAATCCTCAGTGGGTTGGGTAGGCTGTCAATAAATGCATTCCAGATACACAGAACACATGTGCTGACAACATCCACTGAAAAAATAACTCTTAAAACACATTTCTACATGATTTTGCATCAATTTAATGCAAAAAATAGGCGTTTTCTCACTTTTTTTCTAATATTTCAATCTTTACTTTATTGGCAATCAACTATTCCCCCAAGTTATGACATCAGTCAATATGCCATTCTTTTCACCAAATAGTATACTCATTCCACAGAAAAATTTATAAAAATCCAATCAAAATCAATGGATCTGTGATGATTTCACTACTAGTTGGCGATCAACAAGCTCAGAACCTCAATAGAATTTTAAGCTACTCTCAAAATTATGAAAAACATGCTGGATATTTAGCATCACTTATGATCTTAGTAATTTGAATGAGTTTGGAACAGCCAACAAACGGTAACCAACGGTTACCAACGGACTTCGAAGCTGCTCATCATTGTCTGTGGTATGTGACAGGTCTGCCCCAGCATTTTGGGAAAAGAACGGTAGGCCTAATTAGGGCCCGAGCACCGATGGTGTGAGGACCCTATTGGATTTCGAAAGTTTTTTATTATTATTCTTCTTCTTCTTCTCCCAAATGAATCGCTTTTTTGGGGGCCTAAACACGCTCGAAAACTCACAAAACTTTCAAAACTCGTCCAAATTGGCGAAAATTTACGTCTGTTATGGTATTCAGAATTAGGCGTGGCAAAATGGCTCGACAGCGCCACCTAACGTAGTGCCCCTCCCGCTACGTTTCACGTACAGCTATGAAATTCAGTATACACATGTAACAGCCCAATACCTACAAAAAAGTCTCTACGTGCAAAATCTGAAAACCAACAGGAAGTCAGATATTTTTAATTTTTTGTTGCAAAATGTGCCATTTCCAGACGTTGTACTTTAACAAACTCCTCCTAGAGATTTAATCAGATCAACATCATATTTGGTCAGTCTAATCTAAAGGCCTTTGCGACGTTAAATTGCGAAGATCTTGAGTTTTCCCTGAAGGGCGTGTCCGTGGCGGCCTCGCAAAATCTGATGTTTCGCCATGAAAAAGGAAGTTGTTGTAACTCGGACATACAATGTCCGATCTGCCCCAAACTTCACATGTTTTATTAGAGTCTTTGCCTGAAGACATCAACATGCCAATATTTAGTGACAGTCATAGCGCCACCTGTGGGCAACAGGAAATGGCATGTTTTACGCTGTGATTAACTCCTCCTAGAGATTTAATCAGATCAACATCATATTTGGTCAGTCTAATCTAAATGCCTTGGTGATGTTATATTGTGAAGATCTTGAGTTTTCCCTGAAGGGCGTGTCCGTGGAGGCCTGTCAAAGTCTGATGTTTCGCCATGACAGAGGAAGCTGTTGTAAGTCAGGCATACAATGTCCGATCTGCCCCAAACTTCACATGTTTGATAAGAGTCCTGGCCTGAAGACATCTACATATAAGTTTCAGAATTAGGCGTGGCAAAATGGCTCCATAGCGCCACCTACAACATTTCAACTAAGTGCCCCTCCCGCTACGTTTCACGTACAGGTATGAAATTCGGTAGACACATGTAACAGCCCAATACCTACAAGAAAGTCTCTTGGTACGAAATCTGAAAACCAACAGGAAGTGAGATATTTTGATTTTTCTTTACTAAATTGTTGCAAATTTTCCCATTTCCAGATGTTGTACTTTAATCAACTCTGCATAGAGATTTAATCAGATCAACATCATATTTGGTCAGTCTAATTTAAAGGCCTTTGCAAGGTTAAATTGCGAAGCTCTTGAGTTTTCACCGAAGGGCTTGTCCGTGGCGGCCTCGCAAAATCTGATGTTTTGCCATGAAACAGGAAGTTGTTGTAAGTCAGGCATACAATGTCCAACCTGCCACAAACTTCATATGTTTGATGAGAGTCCTGGCCTGAAGACATCTACATATGAGTTTCAGAATTAGGCGTGGCCAAAATGGCTCCATAGCGCCACCTACAACATTTCAACTAAGTGCCCCTCCCGCTACGTTTCACGTACAGGTATGAAAGTCGGTAGACATATGTAACAGCCCAATACCTACAAAAAAGTCTCCTGGTACAAAATCTCAAAACCAACAGGAAGTGAGATATTTTGATTTTTCTTTACTAAATTGTTGCAAATTTTCCCATTTCCAGATGTTGTACTTTAATCAACTCTGCATAGAGATTTAATCAGATCAACATCATATTTGGTCAGTCTAATCTAAAGGCCTTTGCAACGTTAAATTGAGAAGATCTTGAGTTTTCCCTGAAGGGCTTGTCCGTGGCGGCCTCACAAAATCTGATGTTTTGCCATGAAACAGGAAGTTGTTGTAAGTCAGGCATACAATGTCCAACCTGCCACAAACTTCATATGTTTGATAAGAGTCCTGGCCTGAAGACATCTACATATAAGTTTCAGAATTAGGCGTGGCAAAATGGCTCCATAGCGCCACCTACAACATTTCAACTAAGTGCCCCTCCCACTACGTTTCACGTACATGTATGAAAGTCGGTACACATATGTAACAGCCCAATACCTACAAAAAAGTTCCCTGGTACGAAATCTGAAAAACCAACAGGAAGTGAGATATTTTGATTTTTCTTTACTAAATTGTTGCAAATTTTCCCATTTCCAGATGTTGTACTTTAATCAACTCCGCATATAGATTTAATCAGATCAACATCATATTTGGTCAGTCTAATCTAAAGGCCTTTGCAACGTTAAATTGCGAAGATCTTGAGTTTTCACTGAAGGGCGTGTCCGTGGCGGCCTCGCAAAATCTGATGTTTTGCCATGAAACAGGAAGTTGTTTTAACTGGGACATACAAATGTCCGATCTGCCCCAAACTTCACATGTTTTATTAGAGTCCTTGCCTAAAGACATCAACATGCCAATATTCAGTGACAGTCATAGCGCCACCTGTGGGCAACAGGAAATGGCATGTTTAACACTGTGATGAACTCCTTATTGAGATGTAACCAAAACAACATCCTATTTGGTCAGTCTAATCTAAAGGCCTTGGTGATGTTATATTGTGAAGATCTTGAGTTTTCCCTGAAGGGCGTGTCCGTGGTGGCCTGACAAAGTCTGATGTTTCGCCATGACACAGGAAGCTGTAGTAAGTCAGGCATACAATGTCCGATCTGCCCCAAACTTCACATGTTTGATAAGAGTCCTGACCTAAACCCATCTACATGCAAATATTCAGTAAGTCATAGCGCCACCTGCTGGCAACAGGAAATGGCATGCTTTATACTATAATTCACTCTCAGAAACACTTTTAAATATGCCATGAAATCCCAAACATGCTAGAAACACAATAAATCTTGCAACACATGGATACGTGCTACTGTATGTGATTTACGGTATTAAACAGGAAGTTGTTGTAACTCAGGTATACAATGTCCGATCTGCCTACAATTTCACATGTTTGATAATAGTCCTGACCTGAAGACTACATGGCAATATTCAGTTATAGTCGAAGCGCCACCTGCTGGCAGAAGGAAGTGTGGCACATTGAAGTGAGTTTGCCATATTTCTCCTATATTGACCCGCTTAAATGCATTTCGCCCACTATTCACTTTTTTCCTGAGGCCACCGGGTGGCGGTGCATGTGCGAGGGCCCTTTCATCGCTGCTAGCAGCTTTAATATGGATATTGTAATGGTAATTAACTGAAAGGACCACGCCAGTCTTCAAACAAGTATTTTTCTGTTGATTCCTCATCCCAAACGTATCCCTGTAGCAGCAGCAGAATTCATTCTCTACTAGTTTACTTAGCTAGCTTTAGCCGTTTTAGCTAATTTTGGTGGTTTCTTTAAACGGCCATAAGGAATGGGGTATTTTTTTTTAAAGTACGTCTACAACTGCTCCCTGCCGGTCAGCCGCTTCAGGGGGTCGGGAACGAGGCTCGGTTGACACCCGAGGCCAACCTCGAGAGGCTGGTTCCCTTAGCAGATTATCTCGGTGCATGGTTATGCCTTCCGAATATATCTTATATTACCCTCTCCTCAAGTTCAACTGGTTGGTCTGGACTGCAGTGGTCCCAGAGCAGGTTCGGGTAAGGGAACAGGAAGTTCACTCTTAGTTGGTAAAGGAGGCCATAGAACGTGTTCCTCCGCCAGACAAGGAGTACGGGTTCTACAGCCGGTACTTCATAGTTCCCAAGAAGGATGGGGGGGGGGGGGGGGGTTGCATCCAATTTTAGATCTGAGGTACTTGAATCGTTCTCTGAGGAGATTCAGATTTGAGATGCTCACAATTCCAACCATCGTAAGTCAGATCCAGTTTGAGGACTGGTTTGTCACGATACTTCCATGTATCCATCCTTCAGGAAGTTCCTGAGGTTTGTTTTCGGGGGGTGAAGCATACCATTATCAGGTTCTTTAGTTTGGCCTGGCTTTTCCCCCTTGCATGTTCACCAAGTGCATGGATGCAGCTCTGGCTCCAACTGAGTCTCAGAGGCATCCGTGTACTGAACTACATCGACGACTGGCTCATATTGGCCCAGTCGCGAGTAGTGGCAGTTCGGCATTGAGATGTCGTCCTTGGCCTTCTTGGCACATAAATTGCCTTAAAATGCTGGCGGTCTACAAAGCTCTGAGGAGCTTTTTCCCGAACCTCCGCGGCCACCATGTCTCATATCTAATTCATCAAGGGGGTCTGAGGTCGCAGTGGTCAGCCCTCTATGCAGACTGGCACACCAGATCCTCCTGTGGTCCCAAGGGAGACTGTTGAGCGATATATGTCCCCGGGGACCAAAATCAGGGAACAGACGTCCTGTCAAGGCAGGGGCTGAGGCCTGGGGAGTAGCGACTTTACCCAGAGGTGGTGAAAGCCATGTGCGAGAGGTTCGGCCCAGTGGAAGTGGATCTGTTCGCGTCTCGAGAGACATCCCACTGCCCTCTGTGGTTTTCTCTCAAGTGCAGACGTGGCTGCTGCGTCTATGCATTCACTCTGCTCCCGGGAGTCTTGGAGAGGGTCTGCCAAGAAGTGATCAGCCTACTTTTAATAGCAACCTGCTGGCCGACCCAGGTATGGTTCTCGAACATCGTAGCACTGCTAGCAGGCCTCCCGTCTCAGGCAGGGGGCACAATATTTCACCCCCGGCCAGAGCTGTGGAACCTTTGGGTCTGGCCCCTGAGGGGGCCTGGTACCTAGAGGCGGGCCTATCGGCAGGTGTAGTTGAGACCTTACTCAGCTCCAGGGCTCCTTCCACGAGGAGATAGTACAGCATGAAGTGGAATGTGTTTTCCACTTGGTGTAGAGAGCGTTAGGTGGACCCAGTCAACTGCCCAGTGGCTTCAGTGCTGGAGTTCGTCCAAGATGGTTTCTTCGCCGGTCTTACCCCATCCACACTTAAGGTGTACGTGGCTTCCATTGCAGCTTTCCACTCGTCTGTAGGTGATGGGCCTCGGGGTAAGCACCATTTGGTTGTATGTTTCCTCCATGGAGCTCGGAGGATGAGGACTGCGACTTAGTCCAGAGTCCCAACTTGGGATCTGGCAGTGGTTCTGGAAGGGTTGTCTGCGGCTCCCTTCGAACCGAGTCGGATGAGGCAAAGAACCTGACCTTTAACCCTCTCGAGTCGGCAATCACGCCGGGGTGATTGGCTTGCTTTTTTTCTTATCAGTGCCAAAGAGACTCAAATAACTGTCGTTTTTTATCATTCAGGCAAGTGTCATACATCATTATAATCTGTTAAATTCTATTTTTTTTTACTACAGTCACAATAAAAACAAATGGTTGTGCTTTTTGCAAAATAAAGAAATCAAACATGATGCGCAATCTGCAGCCTCTCTGTCAAAGACGTTCATTCAGATAGTCTTCAGAAAACGACCTCTATCTTATTGAATACTTGTCTGACAAACATGAGCCATAAGTCTAAAGAAAAGCTGAAATGTCAGGTTTTAAACACTGTAAACCAAATCAAAAACAAATATTCTGTGTTTATGTAATCCGTTTGAAAGCAGATCGATGTTAGTTGTTCCTGAGCGGCTCATTATAGACTAATGCGACCACGGCCACGAAGCATGCGCTCTATTGAGATTCAAATACTGAGGCGACGCCCACACACACATCAGCTCAAACACATTGTGCACAAGGGCGCACTGAAGAAGATATCTTCTTCATGCATGATATATATCTGCATGATATATATGTCAGGTATCACCATGTGACATTGACATAAACAGCTTCCAGAAATCGCTCTAACAATGTTAGACTAACATGCAGATAGACAAGTTTGAAGATAATAAACACACAATTGCAACAATATATGGCTTATCTGTGTTATTTATACCATGTTGGGTGTTTTCATAATAGATTATATATATAATGCAATGCTACTCGAGCTTTTATAATTATGCAGAATATTGTAAAATTAATTTCCGTCTGATTTTTTGATCCAAAGCCAAATGAGATCACATAAGGTTATTTAAAACAATTGGTGTAATAAATCAAATTATAGTTTAATAAATCATAAATTCTTGTGGCAGAGAATATAGATCCTTTGTTCTGTTGCTCTCTGTCACATAGGCCTACCTGCAGCTCATTCATTATGCAGCTCATTAATGCAAGTCCTTTGTTATCTCCGGTGCTATCTCATCATTATTCATTAGATACCACGCCTCCTCGCAGATTGGCTTTGTGAAGAGAAACTATCTTACAAATTTTAAATCAGTGTATTGTTTTATGTGAATGAGTAGGCTCAATGATTCTCACATCAGTATAAAGAAAAAACTCTATGCAAATACAGACAGGAGTCAAAAGTCTTGGGAACAGATATCTATTGTGTTTTGAGGCCTTAATTTTAAAACAATTTTTTTTGTTTTTTCAAAATCTATGCATAAACATTTTTCTCTCAAAAATACAAGCATGTACATACATGTTGCTCACATATTATAGTAGCCCAGTTTGTGCTGAATACAGTGTAATTACACTTTTGCCATTAATGTTTTTATAAGCAACTGAAAAAAACACAAATGTCAGAGCATGGCATAACTTCTAAAGGGCCCCAAAACAGCTCAGACTCCTTGGGGTTAAGGTGGCCTTTCTTCTTGCTATCACTTACTGAGGAGGGTGGGGGACCGGGGTCGGTTACGCCAACTTGCCTGGAGTTTGCCCCTGGCGGAGTTAAGGCCATCTTACTTCCAAGGCCGGGCTATGTGCCCAAGGTGCCATCGAGTGTGGCACGGTCAGTGGTTCTTTAGGCCTTCCATCCTCCACCTCACGTGACGGCGGAAGAAAGGAGACTTCACCTGCTCTGCCCGGTCAGAGCAGAGTTCTGGAAAAAAGAGTTTATCTGGAGAAGTCTTCACAGTGGAGGAAGTCAGACCAGTTGTTGGTGTGCTTTGGCTCATCCAAGAAAGGGCTGCCTGCGCCAAAACAGACAATCAGTAAGTGGATTGTCCAGGCTATAGCCACGACTTTAACAGGTGCGTAATATGCCTTCACTGATAGCCGTGAGGGCTCATTCCAGAGACATGGCATCCTCTGTGGCCCTCCTTTCTGGAATCTCGCTTCAGGAGGATCTGCGAGGCAGCCGGGTGGGCCACCCCGCACACCTTCATTAGATTCTACAATCTGCAACTCCCTGCGACGCCTGGCGCTAGGGTGCTCGCGTCCTAAGTGTGCCTGGGTTCCAGCTTCACACTAGGGTGGGCGTGATTCTCGTGTGGCCTAGTGGGTATTCGTTCCCCAAAGTGTCGTTAGATGCAGTGCGAGTTCCCTCGAAAGGGAACGTCTCGGGTTACAACTGTAACCCTTGTTCCCTGAGAAGGGAATGAGACGCATGGAGCGTCTGCTTGATCGCTATGCTTCAGAGCATCCCCAAAGTGTCGTTAGATGCAGTGTCTCGTTCCCTTTTCAGGGAACAAGGGTTACAGTCGTAACCCGAGATGATTTCTTTCACCTGAATGCACAATATTTCCCATTTGCAGATTTGGTTCTGATCTTATTTTAGGATTAAACAAGAGAGGAGAAGCGTGGAGGAGAGGAGGAGAAGAAAGAGGAGTGAACAGGAGAGAACAGGAGAGGAGTGATGTGAATTGGAGAAGAATGAAGGATGAAGCCTGAGTTCTCAACCAAACAGCTGAAGAGAAACCTGCTCAGTCCCAACTATACTGCTTGCATAATATGTCAGAAAACAGACAGTGACGCTGGTCCTCTTCAGAAACTGACAAATCAAGGCTACCCTTCCCTCCTATATGCTGTAACCAACAGAAAGGATGATGTCTCATACAGACTTGACAATGGGCTGAAACCTCAATGTGACTTTCTGAGGAGGAATACTTTGTGGCACACACAATGTTGTGCGAGGTACACAGATCGTAAAACTGTTGACCAGACGAGGAAAAAAGTTGAAAAGCCAGAAGTCAAGCTCTTTCATCCAGCTCATTTCAATTATTCCATGGTGACAATGCGGGCAGATCAGTAAAGCATGCACGACCAGGGGGAATAGATCCCTCATTTTGATCGCCACTTATGACAGACAGAATGTTTGGGAAAAAGCAAACAAACTTGAAGAGGAAGAGATACTACACAAGATTTGTGGTCCTGATGGAAACAAGTGTACTGATATAATTGCTGAGGTCTTCCGGTAACACAAGGAATGCATGACCAACTACCTGACAAAGCGTCTTCGTTCACAGGAAAGGACTAGTACTGCCACCACTCCATATGATGCTGCACTGAACCAACTCATATCTAGGATAGATGAGCCCTTTTTCAAAGAGCCATATTCTTAGTTACAGCTTTGAGGGATGAATTCTGTAAATACTTGGAAAGCCATGGAGTTCAGAATGTTACCTCATACAGATGTCAGTCCTTGATTGCCCGCCTTAGAAGGCACAATGAAGTAGGTGGCAATTGTAAAATAATGGTTGTTCCACAGAAAGTATGTTCTAGCCTGAATGTTCCAGCAGAAATTAATGTTGGCTGCATGCTCTCAAATTTGAAGGAACTTTAAGGGTTACTTCAGTGATTTAGCATTAAGCTTTGTATCAGTAGAAACCCGGTAGTATATTCAAATTATGGTACTTTCCCCCTCATATCCCCCTGAGACGAGAGAATTATGGATTTTATTTCTGGAAAAAATCCTCAGATGATGCAAATATCTGAGTTGACACCAGATGACACCATAGTCTCTTCCTACAACACTGCAAAGAGAATATGGAAGGACCTCCAAAACCAATGTAAGCAGATCCTGAAGGAAGCAAGAGAAGCCAGAACAGCTCAAGCCAGTGGAAGTCAGCAGATGCCTGGAAGTATGACTGAAGACCCGTCACTGCAGCTAGAGATATCATACCTGGACGCATCCCGAAGAGTGAGCTCTAACCTGTATAACCACCTGGCATGGATGATAACAGATGCAACTTCACAGTTAGGTGAGGACGACCGGGTGAAAGTCAGTCCTAAGCAGCAAGAACAAGTTCTCAACCTTGCCCAGGATGTCTGCCAAGCAGTTGCCAAGATCACAACACTCTTCCATTGGGAGAACAGGGTTATGTTGAAATTAAAAAAGATGCCTATACCATGATGTTTAATAATGTGGACATTAACAACCATGTTAAATATCCAGTATGTCTATCGGAATTTTGAGAGTAGCCTAAAATGCTATTGAGGTTCTGAGCTTGTTGATCGCCAACTAGTAGTGAAATCATCACAGATCCATTGATTTTGGTTGGATTTTTATAATTTTTTTCTGTGGAATGAGTATACTATTTGGTGAAAAGAATGGCATATTGACAGATGTCATAACTTGGGGGAATAGTTGATTGCCAATGAAGTAAAGATGAAAATACTGGGGAAAAAAGTGAGAAAACGCCTATTTTTTGCATTAAATTGATGCAAAATCATGTAGAAATGTGTTTTAAAAGTTATTTTTTCAGTGGATGTTGTCAGCACATGTGTTCTGTGTATCTGGAATACATTTATTAACAGCCTACCCAACCCACTGAGGATTTGAGGAAAAAAATCATTTTTCACATTTTTCTGATAAAAAATAAAGGGTGCATACTCTAAAATGGCCAAAAAAATTTTTCGCGATATTTCCGGCAGAGCAGACCCTCCAATTATTGGTTCTTAGGGTCAACGTTAAAAGAAAAAACACAAATAAAAAGTATGGCAGACCATGTCAGGTTCAACCCATTTTTGAGACTTTGGCTCCCCGACTACTAGGGCCCAGGTCAGGAAGCAGACAAACTGGCTAAACCGACCGTCTGCTAGCTGTCTCACGTTACCGGAGTCAGATAAATCCCAGCACATAGAGACTCTTTCACCTAGATATTATCATATAGAGACTGTTCCCCGAATTAGTAAATACAAAAAAAACATCAAAACCATTCAACAGTAAAAATGTAATTGATGTCCAACAAATAAACAAAAGATATAATACAGATGAACAATTGATAAAGCTTGGGTTGCTGAATATTAGATCCCTTTCCCCAAAAGCGCTTATTGTTAATGATATTATTACAGATAATAATCTAGATGTGCTGTGTTTGACAGAAACCTGGCTAAAACCTGACGACTACATTTCCTTAAATGAGTCCACCCCCCAAGATTATTGTTATAAACATGAGCCGCGTCTGAAAGGTAAAGGGGGAGGGGTTGCTGTAATTTATAATAATATCTTCAGTATTACTCAGAAGTCTAGTTTCAAATATAATTCCTTCGAAGTTTTGGTGCTTTATGTTACGCTATGTAGTGTACATGATAAAACCCGTTCAACATTTGTGTTAGCTACTGTATACAGGCCACCAGGGCATAATACAGACTTTATCAAAGAATTTGCTGATTTTCTATCAGAGTTAGTACTGGCTGTAGATAAAGTACTAATTGTTGGTGATTTTAATATCCATGTAGACAACGGAAAAGACGTATTGGGATTAGCATTTAAAGACACACTAAACTCTATTGGAGTTAGGCAACACGTGTCAGGAGCCACTCATCGCCATAATCATACTTTAGACCTAATAGTGTCACATGGAATAAATGTAGATACCGTTGAAATTCTGCAGCAGAGCGATGACATCTCAGCAGTGTTAATTTTGACAGCAAATGTTGATTTAGTTTTAGTCATAGTCTTTTGACTAAAATGCCATTTAGTTTTAGTCATATTTTAGTCACCAGAATTGTTTTTAGTTTTAGTCTAGTTTTAGTCGACTAAATCTACTGTAGATTTAGTCTCCTAAAATCTAACGAGTTTAGTTAAATTGTAATACATTAAGCATTTAAGCTGCATTTAATTTTTACATCATTTTGTTTTTGACATTAAAAATACACGAAAGAGAGCTCAATTCACTTTTTTTTTGTTTTTTAAAAACATCTATATAGTTTTTATAACTTTGTATTTCTTTTAGTTAGTAGGCCATATTAGGTAAAGCTAAAGCTTCAAATAAGTTTGTTTATTTATTTATTTTTTTAATTTCAGTTAACATTTATTTAATTTCAAGTAATTTTAAAAAAAAATGGTTTTAGTGAACTATTATAACCCTGATACTTTATTGAATATGTGTCAAATACTGGTCTTTCCTCCTGACTATGAATTAAATGGGAATTAAATGAAATACAGTTTATCGTGTCACCAAATACGAATATATAATGCGTGACTTTTAAATTATAAACAAGCTCGAAATACACCGGGACTCTTATTTTGAAATGTCTGCTACGCCTCTGTTGCAGTTGCAGCTGCTCATTCAAGTTCAGGAGATAAAATATGCATTGTTACAACCGTCTAAAACATATTACTATATAATCATCATAAAGGAAACATTGTCATTATTCATCAGCATTAGTTCATATATAATTGCGTGGCATAAATGTGTGTTATTGATTGATTGTGAGCCGCTCTGGAGTGCTGGATTGGGGATGCGTGAGCCTGTAGAACGTGCAACAGCGCAGTGTTTTCCAGCGGTTAGATCAGTTCAACTCAAATGTGCGCATCTGTTACACGGGACATCAGTTCTGACCCCATCTCTTCCCTAATCGACTCTCACTAACATTTTCGTCTCGTTTTTATTTGTTGACAAAAATGTTTTCGTCATAGTTTTAGTCATCCAACACTAGTTTTTATTTAGTTATCGTCTCGTTTTCATCAGTGAAAAAAGGTTGTTGACGAAAATTATGACGAAAATTATTCGTCAACGAAATTAACACTGCATCTCAGATCATTACCTAGAATAATTTATACTTAATTTAGCTAAGGCTGCAAAGCCGCCCCCTCGCTTCAAAAATGGCAGGACAATCACTGCCGCTACTAAAGATTGCTTTTTAAATAATCTCCCTCATCAGTATCATCTGCTCAGCATCCCAGATAGTATAGAAGAACTCGATGTTGCAACAGAAACTATTGACTCTCTCTTTTCCAGCACTTTAGACACAGTTGCTCCTCTGCGCTTAAAGAAGATGAAAGAAAATAGTCCAACGCCGTAGTCCAACGCCGTAGTACAACGAGCACACACACACACACACACACACACACACACACACACACACACACACACACACACACACACACACACACACACACACACTCGGGCCCTTAAAACAGCAGCCAGAAAAATGGAGCACAGCTGGAAGAAAACAAAACTAGAGGTCTTTCGTAATTCGTGGAAAGAGCGCATGATCGCATACAGAAAGGCTGTAAAAACAGGATCTGCTTATTTCTCGACTCTCTTAGAAGAAAACAAACACAACCCTAGGTATTTATTTGATACAGTGGCTAAATTAACCAAAAATAAAGCTTCAACTTCTGATGTTTGTAAACAGCACAGCAGTAATGACTTTATGAACTTCTTCACATGTAAGATTGATAATATTAGGAAGAAAATTTTAACCACGCAGCCGTCTACTACAGTATCACATCAGACAGAGCATTGTAGCGTCACTGAGGAAAAATTACACTCATTCACTGCTATAGGAGAAGACACACACACACACACACACACACACACACACACACACACACACTCATTCACTGCTATAGGAGAAGAAGAATTGGCTAAACACATTAAATCATCAAAATCAATAACATGTATGCTTGACCCTGTACCGACTAGGCTATTGAAAGAGATGCTACCAGAGGTCATAGATCCTCTTCTTAATATCATTAATTCATCTTTGTCATTAGGATATGTACCGAAAACTTTTAAGTTGGCTATTATTAAACCACTTATGAAAAAAACGCAACTTCAACGCAACGCAAATTCATTCAGAATTAGTCAATTATAGACCAATCTCTCAAATCTACCCTTTCTGTCAAAAATACTTGAAAAGGCAGTGTCTTCACAATTATGCTCCTTTTTAGAAAGAAATGGAATCTGTGAGGATTTCCAGTCAGGATTTAGACCGTATCATAGCACTGAGACTGCTCTCATCAGAGTTACACATGATTTACTCTTATCATCCGATCGTGGCTGTATCTCTCTATTAGTGTTACTCGATCTTAGCGCTGCATTCGATACTATCGACCACAACATTCTTCTGAATAGACTCGAAAATTATGTAGGTATTAGTGGAATTGCTTTATCATGGTTTAAATCATTCCTATGCGACCGTTATCAGTTTGTAGCAGTAAATGAAGAGATGTCACACCGATCACAAGTTCAGAATGGAGTACCACAAGGCTCAGTGCTAGGACCGCTACTCTTCACCCTGTACATGCTACCACTGGGAGATATCATTAGGAAGCATGGCGTTAGTTTTCATTATGCTGACGATACTCACCTCTATATTTCTTCACGCCCTGAAGAAATTTACCAATTCACAAGATTAACGGAATGCAGAGCTGATATAAAACATTGGATGACCAGTAATTTCCTGCAACTCAATTCAGAAAAAAATGATTTTTTAATTATTGGACAAAAAAGCTCCACAAGTAGTAACCTAGAATACTGTCTAACACTTGATGGCTGCTCTGTCAAGTCCTCGTCGTCAGTGAGGAACCTGGGTGTGCTCTTTGATACCAATCTTTCGTTTGAAAGCCACGTTTCTAGCATCTGTAAAACTGCTTTCTACCATCTTAAAAATATATCTAAATTACGGCACATGCTCTCAATGCAAAATGCTGAACAGTTAGTTCATGCATTCATGACCTCAAGGTTAGATTATTGTAATGCTCTACTGGGTGGTTGCCCTGCTCGCTTAATAAATAAACTCCAGCTGGTCCAAAACGCAGCAGCTCCAGTTCTTACTAGAACCAGGAAGTGTGACCATATTAGCCCAGTTCTGTCAACACTGCACTGGCTGCCTATTAAACATCGCATACATTTTAAAATCTTGCTTATTACTTACAAAGCACTAAATGGTTTATCTCCAATACTTGAGCGAGCTCTTAACATATTATACTCCATCACGTCTACTGCGCTCTCTAAACTCTGGCCAGTTGATCATACCGAGAATATCCAAATCAACTGCAGGCGGTTGATCCTTTTCCTATTTAGCACCTAAACTCTGGAACAGTCTTCCTAACATTGTTCGGGAAGCAGACACACTCTGTAAGTTTAAATCTAGACTAAAAACACATCTCTTTACTATGGCATACACATAAAACACTTTTTCAATGAAATGATTGTTAGGCTGCATTAACTAGGTCAGCCGGAACCGGGATGGCATCTACGCTAATGTTAGTCTCTCTGTTTTATCCCGAGGTTTACTGCAGTCAGCCGGATCCGGGCCGTATCCAGTTCAGATGTTGGACCTGCGCTCAGAGAAGACCAACACATGACCCTGAAGTGTCTGAGAGACCGTGATTAGACTCCCCCTGCAACTGCCTCATCGACACGGCATCTCAATAAACCCGTCTCTGGCGTGTTGACTCCGATCGTTCGAATATTGCAATTAAATAATACTTAAATCGATATGTCATCCTCAATAAACCCGTCTCCAGCGTGTTGCCTCCGATCATTCGAATATTGCACTTTAATAATTATTTAATCAACATCATCCTCAATAAACCCGTCTCCAGCGTGTTGCCTCCGATCCTTCGCATATTCCGATCTATTTTGACCTCTGACCTGTAAAGTTGCCAGAATAATAATCATACACTGTTTGTTAATTGGCCAGAGGAGAACTGCCCCTCCGACTGAGCCTGGTTTCTCCAGAGGTTTATTTTTCTCCATTAGGTCACCTAATGGGGTTTTGGTTCCCTTGCCACTGTTGCCTCTGGCTTGGCTTGCTCAGTTGGGGACACTAAATTTTTCTAAAATTTTCAACTAAATATCCAAATAAATCTAATTATTAAACTAAATTAACCATATAAAAAAAATTACTGATCTAATTATTGATCTAAAGCCCACACTGTCACTGTATGATAATTGAAATGAACTGATGACATCAGCGTTTTCTCCAGAATGGCTATACGGCTGAATAAAATTATGCTGCATTATTTTCCTGTTTAGCATTGTAAAGCTGCTTTGAAATCTGCATTGTTAAAAGCGCTATATAAATAAAGTTGACTTGACTTGACTATAATGAAAAAGAGTCTGTCAGTCTATGAACAGGTATAAAGTTGATGAAGTCATCCCATAATGCTCTTGCAGTGGTGTCCCTTATGAACACAGAAAGCAGGAGTCACATTTTCATGTCCTTTAGTCTCTGTTCACTAGAGTTCAGTTGTAGAAACATGTGACACCACTGGCTCCGCCCACACACACATTCCCTGCTTTGAGAAAGGACTGACAAACCTCGAGATGCAGGTAATCACTTTTACATTAAAGACACTGACTTTTGTCTCGCATAGTATAATGTGTAAATATGATATACAACACAAGTGCTGATTTTAGAGTGATTATGAGTGTGTGTGTGTAACTGCAGAAGCTGCAGAAACTGTATTTTTTCATATTAGTCAGAGAACCAACAACACAACACAAGATTGTGTGTCTTATATTCGGTATATTTCAAGTGCAAAATAATATAATATGCAGTATTGTATTCAGTGGTTATGAAGTGTAAAGGTCAAGCTTTTATTACTGTTGCCTACATTTTTATTTTTATTATTATTATTTTACAAATGTCTCGCACGGCTCTTGAAAGAGAAAGTGACATGTGAAGATCATGTGCGGTAACACAAACTCAGAATTCACACTGTATTCAACCCATTTAAGTTAGTGCACACACATTAGGAGCTGTGAACACACACACACACACACACACACACACACGGAGCAGTGGGCAGGCATTTTTACTGGTGCCCAGGGATTGTTTTGTGATTAGATCAGATATGTTCAGATATATCACTTTAGAATACTGCTCCTTCATTAATGAGTAACTACACAAGAACAAATAACACAATATTAACCTTTGCTCACTTGTTCCTGTAGTTACTCATTAATGACGGATCAGTATTCTGAAGAGTTATGATATATCTTGAGCGTATGATATGTCGATGCTCAGATCCACAGAAACGATCATTCAGTTTGTCTTAAAGGGGTGGTAAAATGCGATTTCACTTTTCTAACTTTAGCTAGTGTGTAAAGTTGCTGTTTGAGCATAAACAACACCTGCAAAGTTACAACGTTCAAAGTTTAAAGCAAAGGGAGATATTTGCTTTTAAAGAAATCAATTTTTTTATTTTTTTTATTATGCAAACAGAGAAGTACAATATTTACAAATGAGAAATTACTGTAGATGAAAATTACATAGACCAACAAAACATACATTATGGTCAGTATGATTTTGGTATATATGTGTGTGTGTGTGTGTGTTTGTGTGTGTGTGTGTGTGTGTGTGTGTGTGTGTGTGTGTGTGTTAGGGTTAGGGTTAGGGTTAGGGTTAGGGTTAGGGTTAGGTTAGGGTTAGGGTTAGGGTTAGGGTTAGGGTTAGGGTTAGTGTGTGTGTGTGTGTGTGTGTGGGCATGTTTTTGTGAAATATCAGGACACAAATGTGTATAGGCTCCTGTGTGATCGATTGCTCGCTGATCGATTGCTCCTGTCTGCCTGCTGTGTCTGTTGCTCTGTAGCTCAAGTCTGTAGCTCTGTAGAGCCTTGCTTACGTTTGAATCTTTATTTTGATATTTCCTCTTTCTTCTACTGCTAAATATAACTTACTCATCAGCATACATTGTTTAAAAATTGCCTATCACGTTAAATTTGACATCGCTAGCTTTTAATCTAAATCACCATCACACGTTAGCATTTTGCTAGCCTGTTAGCTTGTTATCTCTGCACCCGGGCCTCCCTTTTTCTGAGTTCATAACTTGGATTAGTAAATTGTGTCCAGCAAACGATTGTGGTAAGTGGTAAATTGGATTAATCAACAAACACGGTAAGTCATGTCTTCTCCTGTCATTATCACCTGCAGTGCATGCCACATGTTCAGTATAGGCTTCTCCGCTGGCGAAAAGGGCTTCACATGTGATAAATGTAAGGAGATAGTTAGGCTGACGGAGAAGATTTCAGAATTAGAAACACGCATCCATACTTTATCTGAGAGTAGTGAGGATGTAACAGCTTTAGACACTGATTTGGATGCGAATAGCTTAGTGAACTCTGTACATTCTTCGGTTCCGGCTGCAGGGCCCTCGCAGCAGGGAAACTGGGTAACAGTGAGGCAGCATAGTCGCAGACCAAAGAACCGCTTTTCCGTTCCGGTTAGAACATCAAACAGGTTCTCCCCTCTCAGTGAAGCACCCACTGAGTATCCTGTTGAAAGTGCCCTAGTCATTGGCGATTCTATTACACGGAACGTGAAGATAGAGACACCAGCTACCATAGTCACTTGTTTACCGGGAGCCAGAGCACCTGACATCAAAGCAAATTTAAAAGTGCTGGCTAAAGCTAATCGTAAATTCTCTAAGATTATTATTCACGTCGGCACTAATGATGTTCGACTTCGCCAGTCGGAGATCACCAAAATTAACATTAAAGAGGTGTGTGAACTCGCTAGTACGATGTCTGAGGCTGTTTTTTGTTCTGGACCGCTCCCGGTAAAAAGGAGTGATGAGATAGTTAGCAGACTATCATCACTCAATGGCTGGTTGTCTAAGTGGTGTCTGCAAAATAACATAGGGTTCATAGACAATTGGAAAAGTTTTTGGGGCAGACCTGACCTGTTGAAGAAGGATGGCATCCATCCCTCTTGGGGTGGTGCCGCTCTTCTCTCTAGTAATCTGGCACATAGTCTTAGAGCTAAACCTTGACTCACTAGGGCCCAGGTCAGGAAGCAGACAAACTGGCTAAACCGACCGTCTGCTAGCTGTCTCACGTTACCGGAGTCAGATAAATCCCAGCACATAGAGACTCTTTCACCTAGATATTATCATATAGAGACTGTGTCTGTTCCCCGAATTAGTAAATACAAAAAAACATCAAAACCATTCAACAGTAAAAATTTAATTGACGTCCAACAAATAAACAAAATATATAATACAGATGAACAATTGATAAAGCTTGGGTTGCTGAATATTAGATCCCTTTCCCCAAAAGCGCTTATTGTTAATGATATTATTACAGATAATAATCTAGATGTGCTCTGTTTGACAGAAACCTGGCTAAAACCTGACGACTACATTACCTTAAATGAGTCCACCCCCCAAGATTATTGTTATAAACATGAGCCGCGTCTGAAAGGTAAAGGGGGAGGGGTCGCTGTAATTTATAATAATATCTTCAGTATTACTCAGAAGTCTAGTTTCAAATATAATTCCTTCGAAGTTTTGGTGCTTTATGTAACGCTATGTAGTGTACATGATAAAACCCGTTCAACATTTGTGTTAGCTACTGTATACAGGCCACCTGGGCATAATACAGACTTTATCAAAGAATTTGCTGATTTTCTATCAGAGTTAGTACTGGCCGTAGATAAAGTACTAATTGTTGGTGATTTTAATATCCATGTAGACAACGAAAAAGACGTATTGGGATTAGCATTTAAAGACACACTAAACTCTATTGGAGTTAGGCAACACGTGTCAGGAGCCACTCATCGCCATAATCATACTTTAGACCTAATATTGTCACATGGAATAAATGTTGATACCGTTGAAATTCTGCAGCAGAGCGATGACATCTCAGATCATTACTTAGTATCATGTATACTTAATTTAGCTAAGGTTGCAAAGCCGCCCCCTCGCTTTAAAAATGGCAGGACAATCACTGCCGCTACTAAAGATTGCTTTTTAAATAATCTCCCTCATCAGTATCATCTGCTCAGCATCCCAGATAGTATAGAAGAACTCGATGTTGCAACAGAAACTATTGACTCTCTCTTTTGCAGTACTTTAGACACAGTTGCTCCTCTGCGCTTAAAGAAGATTAAAGAAAATAGTCCAACGCCGTGGTACAACGAGCACACCCGGGCCCTTAAAACAGCAGCCAGAAAAATGGAGCGCAGCTGGAAGAAAACAAAATTAGAGGTATTTCGTAATTCGTGGAAAGAGCACATGATCACATACAGAAAGGCTGTAAAAACTGCTAGATCTGCTTATTTCTCAACTCTCTTGGAAGAAAACAAACACAACCCAAGGTATTTATTCGATACAGTGGCTAAATTAACCAAAAATAAAGCTTCAACTTCTGATGATTGTAAACAGCACAGCAGTAATGACTTTATGAACTTCTTCACATGTAAGATTGATAATATTAGGAAAAAAATTTTAACCATGCAGCCGTCTAATACAGCATCACATCAGACAGAGCATTGTAGTGTCACTGAGGAAAAATTACACTCATTCACTGCTATAGGAGAAGAAGAATTGGCTAAACTCGTTAAATCATCAAAATCGACAACATGTATGCTCGACCCTATACCAACTAGGCTATTAAAAGAGATGCTACCAGAGGTCATAGATCCTCTTCTTAATATCATTAATTCATCTTTGTCATTAGGATATGTACCGAAAACTTTTAAGTTGGCAATTATTAAACCACTTATTAAAAAACCGCAACTTGATCCTACAGATTTAGTCAATTATAGACCAATCTCAAATCTACCCTTTCTGTCAAAAATACTTGAAAAGGCAGTGTCTTCACAATTATGTTCCTTTTTAGAAAGAAATGGTATCTGTGAGGATTTCCAGTCAGGATTTAGACCGTATCATAGCACTGAGACTGCTCTCGTCAGAGTTACAAATGATTTGCTCTTATCATCCGATCGTGGCTGTATCTCTCTATTAGTGTTACTCGATCTTAGCGCTGCATTTGATACTATCGACCACAACATTCTTTTGAATAGACTCGAAAATTATGTAGGTATTAGTGGAATTGCATTATCATGGTTTAAATCATACCTATGCGACCGTTATCAGTTTGTAGTAGTAAATGAAGATATGTCACACCGATCGCAAGTTCAGTATGGAGTACCGCAAGGCTCAGTGCTAGGACCGCTACTCTTCACCCTGTACATGCTACCACTGGGAGATATCATTAGGAAGCATGGCGTTAGTTTTCATTGTTATGCTGACGATACTCAGCTCTATATTTCTTCACGCCCTAAAGAAACTTACCAATCCACAAGATTAACGGAATGCATAGCTGATATAAAACATTGGATGACTGGTAATTTCCTGCAACTCAATTCAGAAAAAACTGAATTTTTAATTATTGGACAAAAAAGCTCCACAAGTAGTAACCTAGAATACTGTCTAACACTTGATGGCTGTTCTGTCAAGTCCTCGTCGTCAGTGAGGAACCTGGGTGTGCTCTTTGATACCAATCTTTCGTTTGAAAGCCACGTCTCTAGCATCTGTAAAACTGCTTTCTACCATCTTAAAAATATATCTAAATTACGGCACATGCTCTCAATGCAAAATGCTGAACAGTTAGTTCATGCGTTCATGACCTCAAGGTTAGATTATTGTAATGCTCTACTGGGTGGTTGCCCTGCTCGCTTAATAAATAAACTCCAGCTGGTCCAAAACGCAGCAGCTCGAGTTCTTACTAGAACCAGGAAGTATGACCATATTAGCCCAGTTCTGTCAACACTGCACTGGCTGCCTATTAAACATCGCATAAATTTTAAAATCTTACTTATTACTTACAAAGCACTAAATGGTTTAGCTCCCCAATACTTGAGCGAGCTCTTAACATATTATACTCCATCACGTCTACTGCGGTCTCAAAATTCTGGCCAGTTGATCATACCGAGAATATCCAAATCAACTGCAGGCGGTCGATCGTTTTCCTATTTAGCACCTAAACTCTGGAACAGTCTTCCTAACATTGTTCGGGAAGCAGACACACTCTGTCAGTTTAAATCTAGACTAAAAACACATCTCTTTACTGTGGCATACACATAAAACACTTTTTCAATGAAATGATTGTTAGGCTGCATTAACTAGGTCAGCCGGAACCGGGAACACTTCCCATAACACCTGATGTACTCGTTACATCATCAGAAGAATGGCATCTACGCTAATGTTAGTCTCTCTGTTTTATCCCGAGGTTTACTGCAGTCAGCTGGATCCGGGCCGTATCCAGATCAGATGGTGGACCTGCGCCCAGAGAAGACCAACACAGGACCCCGAAGTGTCTGGGAGACCGTGATTAGACTCCCCCTGAAACTGCCTCATCGACACGGCATCTCAATAAACCCGTCTCCTGCGTGTTGCCTCCGATCATTCGAATATTGCACTTTAATAATTATTTAATCAACATCATCCTCAATAAACCCGTCTCCAGCATGTTGCCCCCGGTCCCTCGAATATTCTGATCTATTATGACCTCCGAGCTGTAAAACTGCCAGAATAATAATAATAATACGCTGTTTGTTAATTGGCCAGAGGAGAACTGGCACCCCGACTGAGCCTGGTTTCTCCCAAGGTTTATTTTTCTCCATTAGGTCACCTAATGGGGTTTTGGTTTCCTTGCCACTGTTGCCTCTGGCTTGGCGTGCTCAGTTGGGGACACTAAATTTTTCAACTAAACATCAAAATACATCTAAATAATAAACTAAATTAACCATTTAAACTAAATTACTGATCAAATTATTAATCTAAAGCCCACACTGTCACTGTATGATACTTGAAATTTTTCCAGAATGGCTATACAGCTGAATAAAATTATGCTGCATTATTTTCCTGTTTAACACTGTAAAGCTGCTTTGAAACAATCTACATTGTTAAAAGCGCTATATAAATAAAGTTGACTTGACTTGACTTGACTAATGACATGGGTATGACATTGAGGACGTTCCCCATGTCCTCACTTTTCAAAATGCTTATAAATAAATGTTTTTGAGTTTTTTTTCACAGAAAGTAAACTGCACAGTATCCTGTGATGGGTAGGTTTAGGGGTAGGGGCAGTGTAAGGGCATAGAAAATACGGTTTGTACGGTTTAAAAACCATTACGCCTATGGAAAGTCCTCACATTTCACAAAAACAAACGTGTGTGTGTGTGTGTGTGTGTGTTTGTGTGTGTGTAACTGTAAGTGTAACTGGGTGTGGGAATGGAAAAATATTTGAATAAAGGAGCATGTAGGGAAGTACAACAGACATAACCAGAGTAAAAAATAAATAAATACATAAATAAATAATCATTTTAAATGACAATAATAATGATGAAGATAGTAATAGTATCCCCCCCAAAAATGGAAAATGGGTTATGAGGAAGGTGACAACAGCAAAAGTAATAGCAATATTAATAATAATAGTAATAATAATAATAACAACAAAAATAATAATGATAAATCAAATGAATAAGAAATGATAAATAGTAATAATAGTATTAGCAGTAGTAGTAATGATAAACATATGAACAAATATACTCATTTCATCCGGAATGATGGGGAGGTTAAAGGATCAGGAAGAGGACAAAAAAATAAAAATAATAATATTAATATTATTAATAATGGTAATATTGATACAGCCATTAATAATAAGGTGTTATAAAGCTGCCTCTGATACCCTCATGGCCATGGCACAGGATAGACTCCGCCAGCATCATATTGCAACGGGCTATCAAGGTGAGGTGCAGCGGGGCCCAGGGTCCCAAAATCCATACCCATCCCCAGCCGTCACACATATGCCACGCTTACCCTGTCTTTGTTTCCCCCCCCCCTTTTTTTCCTTTCTTTTCTAGAAATATGGCTACTTTCATTGTTATACTCATGATATGTTTATGTCGACTAGTGTATAATGCATTAAAAAAGCATGGCGTGTGGTATAGAACCAGCCCAGGTGCAAAGCCCAGGCCGCCATACCCACGCCTCACTTACCCTATGTGTGCCTTTTTTTTTCTTTTCTTTCTCTTTGCTTTAAACCTTGTTTTATGCTCCAAATGAATGTGTGTGTGCACCTCATCTAATATGTGAAGCATTAAAACAGCGAGACAAGTGCTGTGCCAGCCGGAGACAAGAAATCCCAGAAGTACAAGCCTTGATTGGATAGGTCTGAATGTGATAAGTGACGTAACATTGCATCTTCCTGCCAGAACTTGCGCATAAGCTTCATTTCTACCAGGAAGACTCGGGAGACCAGATAAAGTATGATAACACCACAAGTTTATTAGCAGACCAGCAAGTATTAAATTAGAGGTTCTTTGGCGTAGGCCCCGTCCGTAGCGCTCGTCACGAGGGTAACGGACTCTGCATTTCCTGCCTGAAGATGAAGGCAGGGGAGCAGCCGACCCCCAAAAATTGGTGGAGGAAATTAGTTCCTCCAGGACGGGACCTACTCACCCCCAAAAATTGTAAAAGAATTGTATACTCGCCCGTCGTAAATGCTGCGATTCCTTGAACGGCCACAGATGGGCCTTGATCAGCCAGGTAGAGACAAAAGCCTTGAACGGCCGCAGACAGGCCTTGATCAGCCAGGTAGAGACAAAAGCCTTGAACGGCCGCAGGCGGGCCTTGATCAGCCAGGTAGAGACGAAAGCCTTGAACGGCCACAGACGGGTCTTGATCAGCCAGGTAGAGACGAAAGCCTTGAACGGCCGTTTTTTTTTTTTTTTTTTGGAGACGAAGGCCACGTTAGGCCGCATGTAGACGAAGGCCACGTTAAGCCACCTGGAGACGAAGGCCACGTTAGGCCGCATGTAGACGAAGGCCACGTTAAGCCACCTGGAGACGAAGGCCACGTTAGGCCGCATGTAGACGAAGGCCACGTTAAGCCACCTGGAGACGAAGGCCACGTTAGGCCGCATGTAGACGAAGGCCACGTTAGGCCGCATGCAAACGAAGGCCACGTTAGGCCGCATGCAAACGAAGGCCACGTTAGGCCACCTGGAGACGAAGGCCACGTTAGGCCGCATGTAAACGAAGGCCACGTTAGGCCACCTGGAGACAAAGGCCACGTTAGGCAATTGACGAAGAATAAGAGCTATAGAGACTGACAAACGGCATGAGTAATAATCTGAGAATGTGACGCTGTGACACCACCACCAGTATTTGCATGAGAATTACTTAGGATATGGACATTGAACATGCGATAGATATGGATATTGACATAGGTGTTGACCAATAAACAGAGGGAATTGTTATGCTACTGCAAAAGCCACGTAGGCTGTATGAACTGCCACGTTGACCATATATTAACTGCCTCAATAGGCCGGGGTACGAAAAGCCACGTAGGCTGCATGTTCTGCCACGTTGGCCATATATTCACTGCCTCAATAGGCCGGGGTACAAAAAGCCACGTAGGCTGCATGTTCTGCCACATTGGCCATAAATTCACTGCCTCAATAGGCCATGGTACAGAGAGCTGCGTAGGCTGTATGATTGCCATGTTAGCCGTGTATACTGCCTCAATAGGCCGGAGTACGAAAAGCCGCGTAGGCTGTATGACTGCCACGTTAGGTCGTATATACTGCCACGAGAGGCCGGGGTACGAAAAGTTGCGTAGGCTGTATGGACTGCCACGTTAGGTCGTGTATACAGCCTTGATAGGAGAGGGTACAAGAAAGATGCGGTGACTGAGAATGATAAGCCGGTGCGCAGAGAAGTCTGCAATAGCCCATAGTGAAGAGAAGACAGCGTGGGTGCATGAGTTGGTCTCGATAGACCCCATGAAAAAGTATTAGGAGTTAAATGATAAACTGTAACTTACCTGATGCTTGTCAAGACACGTAGGCAATCTTGGATTACCTGAAGGTTTGCTCATTCTATAATATTAGAATGCTGACGACCATCTTGACCACCAAACGATCCTGCGTTCAGTTGCTGTTGTAGCAGCACATAACCCTGAATGAATGTCCGGTATACTGAGGAGATGGTCTGTAGGTCTGTCTCTAGGTGAGTTAACCACCTTGATATGGGAGAGCGTTGGGGAATAAAAAAAATTGCAGAATGATTAGGGGTGCAGGGATGTGCTGATGAAGCCGCAGTAGGCCACAGAGATGAAGGCTACAATAGGCCACCTGGACAGAGACCACGTTAGGCCACAGAGAAATTCATGAAAGGCATAGAGACTGATGAAAACAGGATTGATGAGTAGTAATGAAGGAGAAAACATGCCACCGCCAGTATTTGCATGAAAATTATTACTTGAAGTTGCTGAGTGTTGGAGTCAGATCTTGCTTGTACTATAATGCGGAGGATGACCATTTACACGGCACCTTGATAGAGTATGCGGACTCCACGCATTGAGCTGCGTTCGTAGCAGCCCCAATCCAAAGAGTGACCTAGGCATAGAGGAGTTGGGGAACTGCAGTTCTTAGCATCTGCAGTTGGAGGATTCGAAACCATTGGGCGTGACTCCAGCTCACAGCTAGATAGAACACCATCTAACCATCAGAACCTGTTGAGAGAACCCGCAGAAGAAGATAAACCAGAACAGCATGACAAATACATAACTGACAATTGAAAACCAAACAAATGCCCTTGCAGAAGGATAAGAATGTTTTAGAAGACGCTTTACTAGCTAATAAACCATAGCTGGCCATAGAACCCTGCAAAGCAACCGAATCAATGAAAAACATTAATCAATGTGAGAGTCATCGTTTGATAACCTGAGCCAAGTTCATACTGTATGAAATTATGAATTTTTTTTTTTTTTTTTGTCTGTCCACGTTTGGCAGTCTGAGACAAATATCGCAATCCTAAATTCTTTTGACCATAGGTTAAAATCTTGTGTCTTTGATAACATGTTTGACATACTGACCAACAGCCATGATAAAATTGTAACCTGAAGTAAATTAAACAAATGTGAGTGGGTTGATGTAACCTCCAGACAAATTCTTGTGCGTTTGATTATCATGCAGTCTGACATTAATGCAGCGGAGTTCCCACAGTGTGACATCAGGATCACAGTCTGAAAAGCAACGATTCACAATGATTATAAGCCGCACCGTGTGTGCCAGCTTTGGTGACGAGAAATACAAAAAGCTCACTGCGAGAGAGCTCGTCATTTGCAGAAATCAGTACGCATGTGCAGACTTTGTCAAACAGTCACACTATATTTACTCCCCGTATATTGTGTTAGTCTCGATAGACTGACAAATGTTGGTGTTTACAATGCGAGCATAGCCAGTCACAGACACGTCTTTCCTGAAGCTCAAACAGTAGAGCGTAGCACCAGCAACGCCAAGCCATGGGTTCGACTCCCAGGGAAAGCAAGATCCGACAAAATACCAAATGTGCACCCTAAATACGATGCAAGTCGCCCTGAACCAAAGCGTCCGCCAAATGCGTAAATGCAAATGTCTGTGGAGCGCTTGAATGCAATGGCCAATTGGAGGAGCCAACACAACACGGAACATACACAATCAGGATTGAATGGCTCAGCGCTTGTTCACTGACCAATTCTGCCTTCTAGTGCATACGTTTGACCAACGAAGAGTAGAACATGCTATAGATTCATGATTTGGTTTAGTCAGATTGACCAAAACGGTTTCCACTAGTGTCCGAGTTTAGTTGAACTGAAGCATTTGATGGTTTCATGCATTTATAAAGGAAACGCACTCTGCTCACTTACTATATTCATAAAAGATTTGAATATTTGTATTCCCGTGCTGCGATTTAGTTGCTGTACAGGATGCAATCTTTATGAGAAATGGGTCGGATTGAGTACGGAATTAAATTACTGCTATTGAATATCCAGTCAAACCTTGTTTATTAAGCAAACCTTACTTGACATATGGTGCTTTGAGTACTAGCGAGATACACTTTGTTTAATTCATAATTGTAACCATGTACAGAAGGACCGAATGAGACATAGCACTAAATTCTAACGTTCCTAAAAATAGACAGAGGCATCCAGATATCAGTAGCGGAATAAAACACGAATAGAGTCATATTAACTGGAGTAACGCAAAGACAAAAGCACAATTACTATACATGTTTGCTTTAATGAACTAATTTATGTATATGAAGCGCATATTTATAAAGCAATAAGCAACGGCACCTTTATAAGAGCACAGAACGCTACGGTTCTTCCTCATGGTAAAGGAAGCCATGTTGAATCACACAAGGAACCCAGACAGCAAGCCAACATTGAATAAATATTGATTTTCCATCTGAATCATCATTATGGTTGATATCGAAATTTCAATGCAAAATAAATGTTGAATCACCATTGCCATATCGATGAAACCTGACGTTATTAATGTTGATGGCAACAACATTGATCTATAGTTATCTTTATGATTGATTAAGCATTGATATTTGGTTTACCGAGCGATTGCCAATGTGTTGAAAAATCATCGACATATAGTTGACCGGGAAATATGATTGAAAATGCATCGGTGTTGGGTTGAGAACACGGACGACACCAGTGCGAGGAGCCGGCATATTTGCTATCTGGGAAGCCATTCCAACACTGGGTGCCCTGTATGTTTGAGCAAAATATGTACTCTGCTGGATGACAGGCCCATAACACTTCTAAGCTTGAAACTATGGTGTCAGTTTCAATTGCATTTTGTATGTGACGAACTCACAGCGCTTGCAAGATGAATAGCACCATTGAATGAGAACGGATCAAGCACTGATGTCGGTGCTGTACTTAAAAATATATGCTGAGCAAATTAGCATAGTTAATTCAACTTTAGCGATCTGATAACACTGAACCCATTCGCGATTTCAGCTTAACTTCTGTTAATCATGAAGCCCCGATTAATGGGTGCATGTCGCTTTAAAACCCGTGTTGGATCCCTTGCATTCGTGGGGAGAACGATAGAGGCGAATATGCTGTGCCAGCTGTTCGGTTTCAGCTTTTCTAAACAAAATACAATCGTTAACGGTAACCGGTGTCATGCGAATCATTTACGAGGCACTGTGGATAGTTTACAACACGAGCAAGCGATAACGAGCAACGCACAAGCAGGTGCGCGTCTCGTGCACGCATGCTTGCGACAATTTGAGAAAGAGAAAAATACTACACCCGATCGATATCGGAAATGCATAATCTATACATATCACTGTGATGAATGGTGATGAAGTGATGACGCCAGAATGGTGATGAAGATCATCCGTGTCTTTGATAACATGCCCAGATAGTCCTCCATTGAAAGTGATTGTTCCGCATCTAAACGCGTGTCTGTTGCCGCGACAGCCCAATGAACAGAATGATAGGCTGACATGGACTTTGAACGCCACTGTATTGCACATTAGGACCAGCGATCGACCGCCACGGAACGTCCGGATCGTCAACTGCAATGCTGGCGTCAGCATCTGTGAACTCAGACATGTGTTAATTACCGATCTTTTATACTCTGAGAATTATGACTTGATTGGATAGGTCTGAATGTGATAAGTGACGTAACATTGCATCTTCCTGCCAGAACTTGCGCATAAGCTTCATTTCATGAGGATAGTTTTCTTGGCGATAGTTAGAGCCACTAGGAGTAACTGACTGTTTGTACTGTTTAAATTGATTATGGATATGTCACCTAATATACAGAGAGAGAGAGACATCTGTTACAAACAGAGTTAGACACGGATAACAGAGGCAGGTGAAAGCAGAGTTTATTTTGGAACCAGGAAGTGAGCAGGTGCGGTAAGAGTCTGAGTGAGAGTATCTGGTAATGTTGGAATGGTTGGTAATACAATACGTCTTGGGATCTTGAACACAGGAACAATGGATCGAAGGAGACAAGGACCAGGAGACAGGACGAGACGAGGAGACACTCAGGGTACGTTGGAGATAAGGTAAGTAGTCAGGTGAGTCCGAGGAAGCAAGCATGTAGGGTCATGTGCAAACGATACCGGACAGTGACTGAGTGTGAGCGTGGGGCTTAAGTGCAGGTGGTGATTGCAGTGATGATGACGTGCAGGTGTGTGTGCTCAGTACTCAGGTGAAAGGGATTGTTGTGGTAGTGAGGGGGTGGAGCCTGGCGTGCATGCAACATTACCCCCCCCTCCACGGCCATCTCCTGAGGGCCGAGGACCCCGATGCCGTGGTGGTCGTCTCCTACCCCGTGGTGCCGGTCGATCAGGGCGGGTAGCGTGGAATGTCTCTAGTAGATTCGGATCAAGGATGTCGTGCCTGGGTACCCAAGATCTTTCTTCAGGGCCGTACCCCTCCTAGTCTACCAGGTACTGTAGTTGACCACCATGACGCCGGGAGTCCAAGATGTCCTGGACCTGATATGCTGCGCCGTCATCAACTAGCAGTGGAGGGGGAGTCCAGCCAGACCTTCTGCCCAACCTGGAATGTCGGAGCGGTGAAGGTCGGCTGTCAACCTGCGTCTGCAGAGTGCCCGTTGAAGTTGGTGATGGGCTGAGTCCCAGACCCTCTCACTCTCCCGGAACCAGTAGTCAACCGCAGGAACGTCGGAGGGTTCCCCAGACCAGGGGAAGAGGGGCGGTTGATAGCCGAGTACGCACTGGAAAGGTGTCAGGCCGGTGGTGGATTGTCGAAGTGAGTTCTGTGCGTACTCGGCCCATCCTAGGAACTGGTTCCAGGAGTCCTGGTGGCCGTGGCAGAAGGTACGGAGGAAACGGCCAATCTCATGGATCTTTCTTTCCGTCTGCCCGTTCGTCTGAGGATGGTATCCGGACGTGAGGCTGACGGTCACACCTAGGAGTGCAAAGAAGGCCTTCCATACCTTAGAAATGAATTGAGGACCTCTGTCAGATACGATATCTTCGGGAATGCCATAATACCGGAAGACGTGGTTAAACATGGCTTCCGCGGTCTCTAGGGGATACATGTGCAGTTCTCAGAATTGGGTAGGTCTGTAATGAAGTCCACCCCTAGGTGTGACCACGGACGGTTGGGAACGGGCAGAGGCAGGAGTTTCCCAGCTGGCAGGTGTCGAGGGCTTTTGGCCATGGCGCATTCCCGGCATCCCCTCACGTACCTTCTGACATCAGCTGGCATGTGTGGCCACCAGAAGCGCTGGCGTAGCAGCGAGAGGGTTTCATTGACCCCAGGGTGACCAGTGCCCAGTGATGTATGTGAGGAGTAAATCAGAGGGATGCGTTGTGCTCGAGTGATGTATTGCAAGCTCGGAGGACAGCCTGGCGGCACGTTGGTGGAGGCATTGGTAGAGGGCAGGGTCTCTTCTGACCATGTGATGGGACTGAGGAAGAGCTTCGTGGGGAGAATGGGTTCCTCTTCTTCCTCGGAACGTTCCTCTGGGCCGTGGATGCGGGAAAGGGCATCCGCCTTGATGTTCTTGGCCCCTGGCCGGTAGGAAATGTGGAAGTCGAACCTCGTGAAGAAGAGTGCCCAGCGAGCCTGTCGGGGGTTGAGTCGTCTTGCCTCTCGGAGATACCCCAGGTTCTTATGGTCAGTCAGGACCAGGAACGGATGTTTGGAGCCCTCTAGCCAGTGCCTCCACTCCTCCAGTGCGAGCTTGATGGCAAGGAGCTCTCGATTGCCGATGTCATATTTAATCTCCGCCGGGCTGAGCTTGCGGGAGAAGAAGGCACATGGATGGAGACGGCTGGGGTTCCCCTGCTGCTGAGATAGGACCCCACCCACCCCGGTGGTGGATGCGTCCACCTCCACGACAAAGGGAAGCTCGGGATCAGGATGGACCAGGAGGGGAGCTGTCGTGAAGGTGTCCTTTAGGGTCTGGAAGGCTTGGGTGGCGGATGGGGTCCAGGACAGAGACTTGGGCTTGTTGCGGAGCAGGCTGGTGAGGGGACTGGCAATGGAGCTGTAGTTTTGTATGAAGCGTCGATAGAAATTTGCGAAACCCAGGAAGCGTTGTAGTTCCTTCACGGAGGTGGGAGTTGGCCAAGACCGGATGGCTTCCACCTTCCTCTAATCCATCCGGATGCCACTGTGATCTATGTTGTACCCGAGGAACTGCACAGTGGGCTGATGGCATGAGCACTTCTCGGCCTTGAGGTAGAGCTGGTAGTTCCTCAGGCGTTGTAGGACCTCCGCAACGTGATGGTCGGTCATGCTCCGGGAGTAGATCAAGATGTCATCTATATATACCAGCACGAACATGTGGAGACACTCCCGTGGATGAAGCACCCCGTGGATGAAGTCCTGGAATACGGAGGGGGCGTTGGCGAGTCCATAGGGCATCACTAAATACTCGTAGTGACCAGTGGGCATGGCAAAGGCGGTCTTCCACTCGTCCCCCTCACGTATCCGGATGAGGTTGTAAGCGCTGCGGAGGTCCAACTTCGTGAACACAGTGGCACCACGGAGATGTTCCAGGGCAGCTGGGCAGCAACATGTAAAATGTACATGCGACAACCCACAAGGTTGGATAGTGAGTCAGTGACTTTTTCCCAGAATTTTTTTACTGAGGTGCAATGCCAAATAGCGTGTAAATAGGTGTCTGGGGTGTTTTCTGTGCAATGTGAGCATGTTTCTGAGGTAAACCCCATTTTAAATAATTTCTGTCCAGTTAGGTAGACTCTATGAAGTACTTTATACTGTATAAGTTGTAAATTGGCGTTTTTTGTCATGAAGTAGATATTTTTACAGATTTGTGTCCAAAAAGCGGCATTGGGAGCAATGGATAAGTCCGATTCCGATTTAGCATTGGGCAGGCTTAATGTGTTGTCTGATTTGGATATTATTTTATATATTTTGGAGAGTAGTTTTTTGGGGGGGGAGGTTATATTAATTAGCTCTAGATTGGAGGGGGAAGGTCTAGATTAATTGTCTGAGTGTCGATTTTTGATTGAATAGATGATTTGGTTTGTAAATATTCCAAAAAGCAATTACTCCCAATGCCGTATTTCTGGACCAAGTGGGAAAATGGTGCCAAGTTGTTATTAAGGAGGATGTGTTGAAGTTGTGTGATGCCCTTATCTACCCATGTGCGTAAATTGAGTGGCTTCTTGTTAACTATAAAATCTGGGTTATTCCAGATCGGGGTGTATTTTGATGGTGCAAGAGGGGTGTTTGTGATTTGATGAAATTTCCACCAGGCTGTCAGAGCTGCGGCTGTTGATGGTGTTTTAAAACAGTGATGCTTTTTGATTGTCTGATTATAGAAAGGTAATTCTGAAATGTTAATGTCTTTACAAATTGACTGTTCAACATCCATCCATGTGCTTTCTGATGGGTTAGGATGAATCCATTTGTAAATATTTTGGAGCTGATTGGCCAAAAAGTAGTGGTAGAAATGTGCTTCCAGTCCTCCTTGAAACGCTGTTATTTTCATCCGGATTGCACGTCCACTTTGTTCAGCCTTCCAAGGGACAGGGGGAGTTAGGGATCAATGGTTAACATTTATTTTTAACTCGGTCCCTCATAATTCTTACCCAAATCTCGCTCTCTGTGCTGCACATCTCACGGAGGAAAGCTTCCACAATCTTTGCGAGTTCAATGCAGGATTCGCACAACGGCTTGTCCTGAAAGATGGATTTAAAAACAGAAGCTGTTTACGGGCCACATCCTGTAAGTGTGATTTATTTTTCGTCGATGTGTTTTCCTGTAATAGTTTGTATTGATAATTGTGCAAGGAAGTAAACAGATGACAACACTGTTCTGCAAACCAGTCTGTTAAATGCTCATTCATACTTAACGTTATCCGACAAACACCTAACGTTACAAACTTTTTAAAAATCTCAACAGCGAACTTGGCATTAGTGTAAATGATTCTTTGATTAGAGCTTTTATGTATTGTTTATCTACAGGCATGCTAAACATGGTTCTGTGTGTGATTTGGCTACTAGTAAAGCCAGTGTTTAGTGTTAGTTTTGGGTTAATAGTTCTTGCAACGGATGTTTGGCTATAATCGTTCTAAAAATACAAAAGTAACCGTGCCATTCAGTAGCGATCACTATAGATCCGCACTCTTTGCTCAAAAAATCCCTTTGAGGACTGTAGTAGGCTACAGCAGCAACAAAAAAACAAATCATTCTGAAACGTCGTTTAACAGCCGTTCTTGAACAGGTTCTGCTCGATCATCTTCACTAAAATTGTCTGGGTCTGATTCGGGCTCAAATTGGTATGGTTTTATTGACGCCATTGTTTCTAATACTGACCAAAGCACAGTCTACCGGTAAAGGTAAGGGGTGTGACGTTTCCGACAAACGTGCACTAGGCGGTTAGCGAATCACAACACACTGGGCCAGCTGACCAATCAGAGCCCACTGCGTATTTTTGAGGGACCGGCTTCATACAACCCGGAAACCATCAGACCGTTTTACAAGGAGGGACAGAGCAGTGTAGAATAAAGGTCAAATATATGAAAAATAATGACATTTTTTAAAAACCAGGCATGAAAACATGTTACAGTGCACCCCACAAACACAATCAAGCCTTCAAAAGAATGTGTTTTACCACCCCTTTAATGTGTGTGAAAAACAACTTCCATACAAAACATAAATGGGTGACACTTTATTTTAAGGGTCCAGAATAATGCATTAATTAAGCATTAATAAACTAATAATTCATGATTTACTTGTTAACAACTATGCATTAGGCATGGACACAACAGTAATGAACTTAACATATAGTAAGGGCATATTAGCCATTATTTACAAATTATTAAACATTTGAAAGATATACATTTTTATTAATACAAAAATCACATTAAAACAAACTGAGCATACCAGGCAAGACACGCCACACGCTGACAGTTATTTTGTCAGAAGAGGAATATGTTCATTCAAAAGTCAGTCACCACAGATTTAACCTCATTCAAAAGCTTTGGCTGAGGGCTAATGGGCAAGGAATACCCAGACACTTTGGAGTAAACTCTTATCACTCACACACAACATCCTGCACACAGCACCCAGTGTTCAAACCACCACCAGCATGCAGAGGAAACAATGGAGGATTCCTGCCTGAAGCCCTCAGCACCTGGCAAAAGAAGTTTGCAATTTCTCAAGCACACACACAAACACACAAAATCAGAAATCACAATTAGAGAATAAATCAAGTCAATATAAACACAGCAGAACAATATAGTAATAATAATAATCATAAACAAAAAAATAACACTTGACTGAAAACTACAATTCCTCTTAATAAATAATCTCAAAACAAGGAAAAACAAAACAAATGAATAGCACCATCATTCAACTCACATATAACGAGTGTAATCTCTCACAGGAAGATGAACAGACAGACGTCAGGAGTCAGAGAAGATCAGCGTCTGAAGACTGAAGACACAACATCATCATGGCCAGCAGAGAAAGCAGAGGTGAGAGACTGCTCTATATATTAATAGTTGAATCAACAGCAGCCATCTCTTCTGAATAATGGCCTGATAGTTTAAACGAAACATGTGGATGATGTATGGAGGTTAGTTTGCTGTATACAGTGACACTTCAGATACGAGCGTCTGCTGAATGAATGCATGTGGATCCTGTGAAGAACATCTGAAGTTCAGTTACGCTCCAGGGGTCTCAAACTCAATTTACCTGGGGGCCGGTGGAGGTAGACTCTGGGTCAGGCTGGGCCGCATCAAGTATTACATGATGTTTTAGTAACAAAGTTCGGGAGAAGCACGTTCAGATAATTGACACAGGTGGAGAGCACTCAGGTAATCAACAATAGAGGTATATATACAAGCAGCAGTCCTACCTCCATTTGTTGACAGTTATCAGCAACCCTTCCACCACCCCTTCGCCACACCTTTAACTCTAAAACCACTTACATATACGGGGGGTACTCTGGGTTCGGGCCTAATTCCGAGCTCGAAGCCCCCCCCCCCCGGACAGCTCGCCAAATACGCATTGAATTACGCTCTATAAATTATATGTAAGTGGAAACTCGTGAAACATAAATCTTCTCAATCTTTATTATTCAGTTCTTCAACATGAATGTTTCTTCTGAACATGAACTGTTCCTCTGAATTTGAACTTTCCTTCTGAACATGAATGGTTCTTCATGAAGGCTTCTCTTGCCTACTCTATTTTTTTTAAATATAGCCTATAGAAATTAAATCATTATGTAATAATGAATGATTTTAATTTTATTTAAAATAATAGACTAATTCAAAGCAAGGCCATACCCAGGTCAAACAGAACAGTGAACGAAATTCTAGGTCTAATTCTAGCTGGGAAATAATCTATTTGGGACTATTTGCAAACAATATTTGGATTAATTTGTGTCAAATATATTATTAATCCCGAGATTCTTCACATGAGTGATTAAATACATAGATTCGCTACATATATTTGAGTTTCCAGGTGGTTTAGTGGTAGAATTTTAGTAAACCGTCTGGGTTCCGAGTTCTAATCCCCTCTCATATAGTTTTTTTTCTTCTTCATGAATATCAAAGATGTTCATCAATGATTGTATATTAAGAGCATGGACATGTTGCGTTTTGTGTGCATTTGTGTGTGTGCATTTTGTTTTTTGATTTCACCAGAAAGAATATAGTCTCTACGAAGTGACACTAGCACAGCACACGCAACGACTCAGCAAAAAGGTGCTTTTCAGAACAATGCGTGGGCCGCACTAACACTAAACTTTGATTTCAAGTAGGGGGCCACAAAATATCATCTTGAGACCCCTGATCTAGCCTTCCGCTGAAGCTGCCATTTTCCATTGGATCATAACTTTGACTGACGTGGGTCATCAGCCAATCAGATTTTGATGTGTAGTGATAACACACCTCAGATGCCCAGCGATGTGTCGGCGCTACCCCCCGCTGATGTCATCAGCCGTTTGAACTTTTGGCGGGTTGTGAGCGATCAATGTGAAATAAGCTATGGCCTCTGCGGATGACGGGCTGCGTGAGCTTCGTGTGAATCCTGTTGACAAGCCGGTAATGTTAGCTGACGAGCTGTTCTTTTTCAGAGTTTCAGAGTTCAGTGTTTCTTTTGATGTTCTTGTTGGTCCGTGTTTTTGTTTGTTTGTTTGTTTTAGAGTTTTCTGTGTCAGTTGATTTTGATTAATTTCACCAGTTGCCTAAACGGTGGAGCGTGAGTGCAGTGGTATCAATAAATAGTTAAATTGTTGTTTTGTCTTGCGTGTCCTTTCATGTTGCTTGTGACCTTCCCAACGAGCACTTTGAAAGCGGGATTCGTAACAGTAGTGCATGCAGTGCATGATTGTATTTTGTATGTATCGGTGTGTGTGGTGTTATGGCAGCGGCGTGGGGTGTGTTGATTGTTAGTTAAGGCCCTGACTGAAACCCCACGGTACGCTACTGATTCTAATATGAATAAAAATATGCTAATTCATCTCTTCAGTTACGTCACACCAGTAGTAATGTTATGTTCTTCTTCGCGGCAATATCCGGATTCGATTCCAACTAGCAGCGCCTTTTTTGTTATAAAAAAAATGGCTAAACTGCCATTTATGACACTTAAGAAAGAAACACCTCTTGACAAAGATGACAGGACACCATAACACTTTTGTCGTTTGAACTGATAAGTGATATTCATCCACTTTCTGCAGACGCCACTGCTGTCAACACTCCCGTTTTTGCCGGGAGTCTGCCGTATTTCACCGCCCTCCTCCCGCTTAGTTATTTCTCCCGGGAATCTCCCGTAATTTGTATGGCCCAAAACTCGTTATATGAAAAATCACGGCAATATATTATTCCAAGGTTGTTCAGTGGCCAGATCTTGAATGAAACGCCTACTTATACGATCGACACGTCCATAGCCTGATTTCAACCCATTTGTGACCTCGACCTGCCGACCTACAAGTTACCCAGGTGCGCTGTTGATCTCTGCGCAGGACGCAGGCGCGGGAAGTTGAATAGAGCATCACTGGTCGAAATGGGAGGAGGGAGAAGACTCAGGTGGTAAATATTTAACGCAGCATCTGTTTTTTTCTGTCATCCTTTGCCTAGTGTTACATTAACGTTATATGATCAAGCTCTTATTCATGCAAATTCAAAAGCGACAAGGCAAAGAGAACGCGCAATCTGTGAAACACACGACGCACAGAATCGAGTTCACTTTCACGCTTTAGCTAACAATAACACAATTATGCCAAAATGCCAGTTTGGTTGAGTATCCTCATAAGAGCAGTCTTAAATGAGTTAAATAACGTCTTAAATTAACCTAAAGAGATGTGAGGAAATGAGACACATGCGAGATCTGCTTCATGTGCGACAGCGGAAGATCTTAAAGTGACAGTAACCAGTAATGATGACATTAATGTATAGAACAAAAGTAATTACTCACTGCTCTTGACTAAAGAAAAGTATTAAAAAAGATAGTATTTAAAATATTCTTTCTTTATGTTGTTTCTACATTAATCTTGAGATTAACATTAACTGTGAAATTATTACATTATGAAATATATTAAAATATTAAGTGTTTTAATGGCGATTAATCAGGATTAATCACAGAAAAATATGTGATTTATCTAATCTGATTAATCTCTTTATTAAAAAATTATGTATTTTATGCTGGTGGCAATGTGGTAAAACAGGCGACCATACACATATATTTTGGGACTGTCCAGTAATCCTTGTGTATTGGAAAAACATTAAAGAAGAGTTGGAGAAAATTGTAAAAGGAGAAGTTCCCTCAAATGTAAGTTTTTTCTTACTGGGTGTTATACCAGTTGATATTTTCAGTGCTGACCAAAGATATATTTTACATGTATTACTACCATAGACCGTAAAAAAATATGGACGACGCGACTTCATTGACTTCCGCTTACCATAGTTGAAGCTTTCGTAAGCCGCTCACGGCGCTGACATCTTGGGACCGAGTCTGCGCAGTAGAAGAGCAGGAAGTAGAGGCGCGATTATCAAAAGCCCGCCCACACTCACACAAATGCAGAACAATTAATTATGATGGTGTGAAATAAACAGTTATGGAAATGTAGAAATGAAAGCTAAAGCTCCAATCTCCTCCCAAAAATCCCGAAAAAATTCCGTTAGTGCCTCAGTGACAACTTCACTCAGAGAAACCGTCAATCTCAGCTGTCAATCACGACGTCACACCCCTCGATTTTATAGCATCAAAATAACTCACTAAAACTAAACTTATTTAAAAAACGAACACTTGAAATGAAATCAGTGTGATAAAAACTGCCTACAATGACAGAAACCATCTTTTGGAAACAATTATTTGAAGTGTAATTGAATTGTTTAGTTTGTCTCGTGTCCATTGAAATACATGGAGAGGTGGAGTTTATGAGCTATACTGGGACCGGCCACTGGGGGGCGATCGAGGCGCAGAAGCTTCAGTTTCTGAGAGGAGCACTACAGGCTTGATTACTACTAGTTGCCAAAAAAAAACATTACTGCTAATTAGAAGTCTGTGAAATTACCAACTGTAATTGAATGGAAACAGAGACTAAAACAGATTTATATGATGGAAAAAATGACTACATCATTACAATTGAAAACTGACCTTTTTAATCAGAGATGGCACATGGTTAAAAAATATTTAAATTTATAAATTAAAATAAGTTTATATATATATATATATATATATATATATATATATATATATATATATATATATATATATATATAATTATATGGCTGTATATTATTGTATCATGTTTGTTGAGATGTGAACACTCATATTAGGTACAGCAATATATTTATACAGAATATTTTTATTTAGTATTATTATTATCTTTCTCTTTATTATTCTAGTTATTTTATCACTTGTCTCAGAAATTGTTTTCCAAAGTTCAAAAATAAAAAAAAATATGTATTAACATAACAATGGTCAATAAGTAGTAAACTATGGAGTCAGAATAGACTCATTAATAATTCACGCAAAAAACACGATGCACACATGCATAGCTGATTTCACATGCATGAAACCAAATTCACGTGCACAAAAATCAATTCACGTGCGCAAAATAAAATTATATATTCATAAAATACATTTCACAAATGCAAAACACAGTTCGTAGATTTACAACTGTGCACAAAAACTTTTGAATGTTTAAAATGTACACGTTCATCCTGTAATGCGAATGTGCAAATCGTCATTCACGTGTGTGAATTGCCTTGGATGTGTGTGTGTGTTTTTGAGACTTTCCTGGCAGCGCAATCCTCCCTACACAGAGGAGTCGTACTCTTTAGCCAATCAGATTTAAGCTCATCAATCGGCCAATCATAACCGCGTGAGGGCGGGCCCACCTGAATGTTACGTCATCAGCGTTCGACCACAGTTAGAGATCATGGCTAAGCAGCAGAGGTATGTATGTGCAGTTTGATCGGTTCATTTCTGTGTTTACTGAAACTAAGAACTTAGCAGTTAAGAAACTATCACTTCAACTGATCTCTGTGTGAAAATAAACATTTAGTAGTATTGATGGATTCTTATGTTTACTTCATAAAGAATTACGCATATGCACACCATACAAATGTAGGATTTTTAGATTCATAAACTCCATAGAAAGCATAACAATGGTTTGAATGATGAGAAATAGTGTATATAAATAGACGAATTAGATACATTGATATTTTTCACGTGGTCTTTTATTTAACTATTATTTAATTAGGAAAGAGCAGTCACAACAGTGTGTTTGTACCTGCATGTCATGTCCACCACACATTCAACTGATGATAATAATTTATGTAATGAAGTGCATACAATGGAGACCTTTTATATTTAATCTATGCTTTGTTTTAACTTTAAGCTGCACATATATGCAGTTTTATTGTTTCAGATTTGCAAGACAGATGATGTATGAAGTTGCAGAGACCAGTACCTTGACCTTAGCATTCCTACTGTAATTCTTTCAAAACAGTCATTGCATCCCTTCATTTTGACTGTTGTTTCAACAAGAGGCTGAAAGTCATGCATTGTTACTGTATTAATGTACACACTCAAGGAATAAAGCGCTGCTATGCATTATTAAATGTTCTTGTTTTATGACAGAATTAAAAGATTCAAAGATATTTGCTACAGTTGATGTATACGGTTTATTAGTTTGAAAGTTTCTGAATCCTTTGGGAATAAAACCTATATGAAATGACTTGGCCATGATTAAAGAGAGTTCACCCAAAACAGTTTTTTTTATTCATTTACTCACCCTCAAGTTGCTCCAAACCTATATGAAGTATATAGGTTGAGTTTTGTTTGTTCTGCTGAACACAAAGGAAGATATTTGTACGAATGTTTGTAACAAAGCACATCTGTGCAGCCATTGACTAACATAGTAGGGAGAAAAATACTATGTTAGTCAATGGCTGCAGAGATTTGCTTTGTTACATTCTTCTAAATAACTTCCTTTGTGTTCAGCAGAACAAACAAAACTCAGTACAGGTTTGGAATAACTTGAGGATGAGTAAATGATGAAGAAGCACAACATGTAGTACAGAGGAAAAAAAAAATATATATATATATATATATATATATATATATATATATATATATATATATATATATATATATATATATATATATATATAAAATATCTAAATATATTCTGTAGTTGTGAGATTGGCTGATTAACAGTTTGAAGCTGGGCTAGTTCTTCAGTCACAGGGCACTGGAAACTCAATGTCATTGCATGGCTGGTCAGGGATGTTGGTAGTGTTCCAGTCAGTGTCTTCTTTTCTTTTAAAGTAGATAAATGTTTATCTCCAAATGATACATTTAAGTGCAATACATCAGGTAAAAAGTTAACAAATGAAATGTGTTCAATCTAGCCGCCACTAGCCCTTTCTCTGCCAGAACACATCAGATTTTGGTTTGATATTTAAAGCAGTCAGCACGTAGTGCAAGAGACAGAGGAAGAGCAGGAAGCAGGAGATGAAGTGATGGTAATATCATTTAATATAGTTTACTGAGTAATCTTAGTAGTATGATGTTAATTGCATCTTTGTCTGATCAGCATAAAAACTGCTTTTTTTGCCAGGCAAAGTAAAATTAATGCTTCACAACATTGTCCTGTGACATTAAAAAATTACAATACAGCACAGAACATGAAAGTACATGTGTACTGAATAGATTAAGACATTAATACAAAGTATAAAAGAGAATAAGGAAACATGAATTTAGATGTTTGTGACTGCTATCCAGATGTCACGCCAAAGGTGTGTAATCCTGAAAAATACAAAGGAACAATAAGTGTGTAATAATTTAACACTGTATACTGTTGCACAAATGGCAAAATATCTTCATCACTAAACAATGAGTGCTCATAAAAAAAATTGTACTTAGTGAAAAAATATCTCGATGAGGCCAGTGCTAAATGGGAGCTATTGGCCACACAGATTATTGTTTTACAATCATTTGTGTGATTGTAACTGAGAGAGATGTCTGTCTCTGTACCTGCTGCTAAAATACAACAAAACATGCATCATTTCCTCTTCATATGGGACATCTGATCACCACAGCAATTGCTTACATCTGTTAATATTGAATAAACTATCACTTCAACTGATCTCTAAGTCCTTAGTTTCAGTAAACACAGAAATGAACCGATCAAACTGCACATACATACCTCTGCTGCTTAGCCATGATCTCTAACTGTGGTCGAACGCTGATGACGTAACATTCAGGTGGGCCCGCCCTCACGCGGTTATGATTGGCCGATTGATGAGCTTAAATCTGATTGGCTAAAGAGTACGACTCCTCTGTGTAGGGAGGATTGCGCTGCCAGGAAAGTCTCAAAAACACACACACACATCCAAGGCAATTCACACACGTGAATGACGATTTGCACATTCGCATTACAGGATGAACGTGTACATTTTAAACATTCAAAAGTTTTTGTGCACAGTTGTAAATCTACGAACTGTGTTTTGCATTTGTGAAATGTATTTTATGAATATATAATTTTATTTTGCGCACGTGAATTGATTTTTGTGCACGTGAATTTGGTTTCATGCATGTGAAATCAGCTATGCATGTGTGCATCGTGTTTTTTGCGTGAATTATTAATGAGTCTATTCTGACTCCATAGTAAACCAATAAGAAACTGGATTCAGCCCCATCAAAAACAAATTCCCACAGGAGTCGTCTAATTGATGAACACCTTCACTGAATCTGACCCCAGACACTGATGAAGCGCTCAGGATGAGATGCCAAGTATCTGGCTTAGACTAGTGTGCATCACAGAGCAGCGAGCTGAGCTTAAATCTACGTTTCCTTTTTGCACTTTTTTTCTTGCCACAACATGGCATGTTTGTTTTTTCTTTGAAGGAAACTGTTTTTATCTGTTGTTGGCCTGTGGAAAAATGTAATCATAAAAAATCACTGCGGAAAAGCTGCAAATAGAGCCATAAGAAATAAATGCAACTGATTTTAATGTATTTAATGTTTAATGTTGTTTTTATAGGCAATAACTTAAGCTTTGTTAGTTCCAAGTTTAATATGTGCAATAAGTTTCTTTCAATAAGTTTTGCAATAAACATTGAACCAGTCCGGCCCTCAACTTGTACATATTTTTTATTCTGGCCCACTGTGTTTGAGTTTGACACCTCTGTCCTGGAGAATCAACACATCTGATCTCGTTTGACTTGTTTTCATTCATGTTTTGTAAAAGAAGAGTTAAATGTGGAGTTATTGTGTCGAATCTTCAAGTTGTAAATGTGTTTGTGTCTGCAGGTGTTGCTCGCGGTTCTTCTCACAGGAGAGATCAGAGCCAAGAGAAACCACCTAACTGTAAGTGCTGATGAACACTGATTACCCCTGGGCAATATGGGGTTATTATGGGCTGTCCCTATAAAACAAAACTGTCAAATTCAGATCTTGAAAGCAGCTCCTGCTGATGGGCTTCAGTTTCTATTTAAGAATTCAACATTTAAATATACAAAACTCAAACAATTGTTCATAAACAAGGTCAAAGGTCAATCTTCAGTGTGCCACAGGAAATGTAGATTATTAAACTAACACAATTCTCTGGAGCAGTGAAGCTGAAAGTGTTGCTGTAATTTAATAATCTCACTCATACACAGTTTTTAGGGTGAATCAATATAATAATCTGATGGAATAATACAGGCATATGCACATTATTTACATAAATGTATGAAATTAAAAAATAATCTCTGATATCTGGCTGAAGTAAAGTGTCATCATTTCACTACAGGTGTGGGGTAAGTTGTGCCAAAGCTTAGAAAGTATTTTAGCTATGCAAAAAAAAAATGACAAAACACTTTCAGTTTGAATTGGTATTAAAAAATGACTCAAAATAACGAAACCAGTGAACAGTGGCACAACTTACCCCAGGTCCTGTTGATCTTGTCACTTGAAAGAATGAAGATGCTTTCTTTTATTTAGTATGGTTTTTTAAATGCTTTTTGTCAGTTTCTGGAGAAAGCTCAGATGAACTGAGGATTCTGCTGCTGGGAAAAACGAGAGCTGGGAAGAGTGAGACAGGAAACACAATCTTAGGAAGAGAAGTGTTTAGGACAGGATGGTCTGCACTATCAGAAGTGTTTGCAGCATTATTATATCCACAGTCAGTCACTCGAGAGTGTCAGAGAGAATCAGCTGAAATCAACGGCCGACACGTCACTGTGATCGACACTCCAGGACTGTTTAATCTTTATCTTACTAAAGAGGAGATCCAGAGGAAAATCAGCAACTGCATCCCCATGACCCAGCCTGGACCTCATGTGTTCATCATTGTGCTCACTATAGGACAACAATTCACTGAAGTAGAAGCAGCATCAGTGAAGATCATCAGAGAGATGTTAGGAGAGAAGTGTTTAATGTACACCATGCTGCTCTTCACCAGAGGAGACGATCTAAAAGACAGAACTATTAAACAGATTCTGGAAGATGAACCTCGTTTGATGGAGCTGGCTGAAGCGTGTGGAAACAGATTTCATGTGTTCAATAATCGAGAGTCTGGAGACCGAACACAGGTGTGTGATCTACTGGAGAAGATAGACAACATGGTGAAGACAAACGGAGGAGGTTTCTACTCAAATGAGATGTTATACAGACTGATGAACAAAGAACAACTAGAACAACAGATGAAGATCATGATGGACAGAGTCAGAGAAAGAGGAGAAGTGATCAACAAACTAGAAGAAGAGAAAGATAGAATGAAGATGAAGATGGAGAAACTGAAAAGAGAGAGAGAAGAACTGATGAAGAAACATGAAGAAGAGAAAGAGAGAATGAAGATGATGATGGAGGAAGAAAGACATGAGCAACACAAACTCATCAGACGGCATCAGACTGCAGAACCTGGACACACACACACACACACACACAGTGAGTAGAGATGATGATATTACCCTTGTGTACGCACACACACACACACACACACACACACACACACACACAGTGAGTAGAGATGATGATATTACCCTTGTGTACGCGCACACACACACACACACACACACACACACACACACACAGTGAGTAGAGATGATGATACAACCCTTGTGTACGCACACACACACACACACACACACACACACACACACACACACACACACACACACACACACACACACACACACACACACACACACACACACACACACACACACACACACACAGTGAGTAGAGATGATGATATTACCCTTGTGTACGCGCACACACACACACACACACACACACACACACACACACACACACACACACACACACACACACACACACACACACACACACACACACAGACACAGAGTGAGTAGAGATGATGATACAACCCTTGTGTACGCACACACACACACACACACACACACACACACACACACACACACTCACACACACACACACACACACACACACACACACACACACACACACACACACACACACACACACACACACACACACACACACACAGTGAGTAGAGATGATGATATTTGAGCTCTTCTGAGATCCTGTAATCGAGCGCTCACAGTCACAGGCCTGATGTGTAAACACTGTGCACAGACACCACACACACACACACACACACACACACGGACACTAGACTGGAGTGAGTGAAGTAATGAAGTAACTGAATGATTTAAACTCTGTTCATCTGATATACGGACGCTCTACACCAGGGGTCTTCAACGGTTCTCAGGGCAAGGACCCCTAAAGGTCTGTTCACACCGGGTCGATTATCAGGAGTGTTTATCGCCGATGTTTGACGCCTGGTGACTAAACTAAGGGCACTAATGTGAGTGTGTGCACACCGATGCGCAAAACATCAGGAGTAAAAGCGGCATTTAAAAAACGCCTTGGGTTTGTTGTTTTTGTTTTGACGCAGTGGGTTAACTGTCCGACCAATGAGATTTAGTTGACGTGCCTGAGCTGCTGAAGTTACAGTAAAACACCACTTGGTGGCGCTCAAGAACAAAATGCTCTTGCCGAGCACACACTGAAGAGGAAGTAAGCATAGGGGGAGTTTGGGGGGAGCAGACCAGAGCCAATGATTTTGTCTGAGTAAAATAATATAATTAATATTTTCTCATTTTATTTGTCTTATCTTATCCTTTTAGTGTAGAATTAGTGTTTTTAGGATGACAAAAAAAAAAAAGTTCTTAGGCTGCTCTACCTCAGTGGTCTAACAGCGCTCATCAATGTCAAAAAGACGTTCTCTGCCGATCCATTAGTCAATATTGTGTGATAATAATTATTACCTTACGATGTCTGCAAACTTCTGCGTCTCATTATACATTTATTCGTTTGTTATTATATATAATATCTGTCACAATAGAGTGAGCTTTGAGCAGAAACATTGCATTAATCTCATACTGGCACTCTGAAGTAGATTAATGGTGCGCGGCTGACTGCATGGATTGAGGCACGTGAAACCGGAGACGCGTCTCTAAACGGGTCATTATTATTATTATTTATAATAATATAAATTATACCCAAGGCGCCAAACAGAGCTACATATTAAACATATCAAAAGAAACTAACTATATTGTGAATAACAGACTTCCCATGACAGCGCTAGTCAATGCATGTGTAAGTTGTGTCTTAAGGAGTTGTTTAAAGTAAAAACAATGACCTTGTTTCCTTGTTTCAGTGTCTTTCAATATACCAGTCTTTGCTCCTGACTCACTCATAAAGACAGTCTTTGCTGCCATCTGATGGTGTAAACATATTTACATAACTGTCACTGGAGTCCAAATCACAATCAATAAAGCCGCCACACACTACAAGATAATCGGGACAATTTTGGGCCTATGTCTCCTCTCCCAGTTATCCTGATGGTTCTACAGATGATCTGATGTTTATACAGTATCTCACAAAAGTGAGTTCACCCCTCACATTTCACAACTATTTTAGTATGTAAACTTCCATTCATTAGCCCAAAAAACGAAAACTAATGACGTGGTCAAAAGGAATTCTGCGTGTAAGCCTTTTCAGCCTTTCGGTGAAGTTCTTTTAATTTATTGATATCTCATTTCAAATCTGACTCCATTAATAATTTTATCTGACTCCAATTCTAAGTGACTTCATAAAGTGTGCTACATTTACAGTTTATCAGCTGATTTTACGATTAGTTGCGATTTAATTTAGATTGTTGATTTTCTTTATATCTTCCTAGTTTTTATATTCGTTCATCGAGAGACCCTAAATCGCACAGAGACATAACGCGTCCGGATTTCGCGCGCTCACGGGCACAAAACGGTTACTTCTGTGATTAGTCAGAGGATGCAGGGTGAATATTTTACCTTTAAGTGGTTGCACATGCTCACTCAACAAAAAGTGTAATTTTAGTAATATTCACGGACTACAACGTGCTAACCCAGCGATAGTCAGAAATCGGAATATCGTGTACGCTGCGCTCCATGCTTCAGTCGTACCGTCATCGGTGTGATCTATCATAACCCTAGATTTTGTGGTAATAAAGGACTCTACATCGATCCATACTAGAATAACGATTTCGGAACCATACAAGAGAAATCAAGGTTAACATTTATTTTGGCCAGACAGGAAAAGTAAATACGTAAGCAAGAATCCATGGTACACAACTGATCAGCGTAAAAACATAAAACACAATTGCAAAGCAATATGAAAATAATTGAAAAGAGTCATCATGTCTGGCACATCTACATGCAGTTTGCACGGGGGGTCTGATTGCAGAATATTCCCCCCAGAGAGTTAGAACATCCAGCCTTAAATACTCCAACTAGAACAAAAGGTTTGTAAATATTTGCAACACCCCCACCTGGTTTTGGGGGAGTGGATCAGATATCTTTGAAGAGACTACTCAAAGGAGAACTGAATTCTCATTAGTTTTCCAATCTTTCTAATACTACCAGTGACTGCAGTGAAACTGAGACCATTTTACCATTCGCACTGAGACCTTTAAAAAGACATCAAACATGAAAAGGATAAAACAATAAATTTACAAATAACATCATCCCTGATATATCTGCATTTGGTGACTTGAAACCAGGACAAGGAGAGGGCAAAATGGGGAGGGGGGAGAAATGTTTGTCAGGGTGTTGTCACAGTTTCTGTGAGATCTTTTCCTCAAGATTAGTGACTTTTATTGTTCAATTGCTGAGGTGCGTATCTCAGCTTTTGTCTTAGCACCAAAACCGACTCTTACAGACGGCCCCTGGCCAATTGGGACAAATTCAGATTAGTTCCCAAGGGGACATACTTGGACATTCCTTGTTTCCATATTTTGGATGTAATTTCCAAAGTGTTCATGGTGCTGATCCTGGAGTTAACAGCACAAGTCAATGGGTGCCGGATTCAAGCAGTCACCTGAAATAACAACATTAAGACAGGCTGAACATGAAGATGAAAACACTGCTGAAATACACCTCAGCGGCACAGTCAGGCACACATGATTGTGAGGGTTTTCAGTCTGTAGAATGACTTGTTGTCCCAAGTCAGTTGCGTTAGTAAGCATGAGCAGAAAGTGTCAGTGGAAAGGGTCTTTACACTTTGAGGAAACATCTGTGTCCTCCCCAGGATTCTTATCAATAGCTGACCCTTAGAGAAATCCTCGGTCACCTTCAAGCAGAAGGTTTGGTTTGCCGGGCAGGTCAGATCTCCATGGGTGAAGGAATCATTTCACTGATGATGCTCCATCGTGTGCTAGACACCTGAACAAATTCTGAATAACCATGCAATAATTGAACACCGATGACTTTGTGGTTATTGTGAGATGAAAAAAGAGAGTTGTTGGATAATCACAAGAACATCAAAATAACAACACATGATAAACTCCTCTCAGAAGTGCGAGTGGTAAAAACGGTCTCATTTCTCAGTGTCATATATTTAGTGAGCAAGTCTCATTTGATCGCCAGATTCTTCAATACCACTAGTGATATTGAAGTGGAATTTAAACATGGTCTGGATGAATTGAAGGAAGGGTATCAAAACCATCAATAGAACAGTAGGTTTACCAGCAGTATGCATAATTAAAATATATCACATAATTAAACATGGAAATACACAATTGGATAATTGCCATTATAAAATTGTTTGTATCAGTTGTTTTGAATGCAAATCATTATTGAATTCTTATGTTTCAATCAGATTACTTAGAGAATGAGATTTACAGAAAAAGAGATTTAAAATCTTTAGTTAAACTTTGGCACTCATCTTCTGCGCATTTGATGTACAGGCGGAGTCACACTCAATGATGCAGGTCTGACTGAGAATTGTTTACTTAATTTATAGAAATGCCTGCATCCCAGATCTAAGTCTTTAGATATATTTTATTGTCATTAGTCATATGTTGGAAACTAGGGGCCCTTCCAGTTTTCAACAATGCTAAGGACTGGACATATTAAACATTTTGTCCATCAGTTTACTGATCAATTAAATGTCCATTAATTAATGTGTGACAAAGCCATGCACATGTTTTATGCATCTTGCAGTGTTTACATACAGGAAGTTGACATGGCTGTAAGCCGTAAAATTATTCAAACCAAATAAAAAGGTAATTATGAAAATAAAATTGTTCAAACCAAATAAAAAGGGAATTATGAAAATAATTCAATTTGTCCTGTATGTATGAAGATTAATAGTGTATGATAAATTTTCATTATGTGTATGATTTTGGCCTGGATAGTCCCATGATCTATGCCAGGAAAAATGTGTTGTGCGGTGATAGGATTAAGGATGTGTGTTGTGTATGGATGTGTATAGGAGATGGGTGGTGTCTATCCTACCATAATTTGTGTTGTATAATTTTATTCCAGTTTTTATACTGGGAAGCCATGTAACTATGTGTGCTGTGAAGTGTGAATGGCTTCATGAAGTCTTTTCACACCCATCTCCTAGATGTGAAGTTGTGTGTGTGTGTCCTGACTTCAGACCCAGTGGAATCTGGATCTGAAGGGTGGCAGCCATTCACCTGAAAGGAAAACAAGCACAGAGCGAAATACAGTTTAATCTTGAACCTTTACACAAATTTAATTAGGATAGATGAGGCTATCTTATTTTTTCTTTACTGGTCTTTAGCCAGATAGTTGTTGTAGATGGCTTTAACCTGTTACAGTTTTATGCCATTAGGAGAAAATTTGTTGTATTTTACAAAGACATGTATCATTATCATGTTTCTGTGAAGAAAAGGTCAGATAAACTGATTTATAATGGTCAGATCTGACTGTGTGTAAATGCAGTCAGACCAGTTGCACCTTAAGTTGCTGTTGCAGTTGTGTTTACACAATCTGCTGCATTGTGATTTTATCACACCCAGGTCCCCTGGGGCAATCTCATTAAATGATGCTGTTTATACAAGTCAGATCTGTTGTTTAGAGCATTCGGTCACCAGGTGTTTATGGTGTCATTTGAACTCTTGACCCTTTGGATCTCTGTGATGTGTGACCCCTGTAGAGTGAATGCCTCAAGTTAACATAACACACAACTTTCATTACATTCCCAGTAAAATGACTTCCCCAATCAGGTTCCCTGTAATCTGCTGCTCCCAGAGAGGAATTTGCTAACACTTGCGAGTTTCTTTGCAATGGAAAACTTGTACCTCCCCTTTCTCATTGGGTTGAGATCAATGAAATGTAAATTGTTAGGCCTTGCCTGAATTCAACTTATTCAAGTTACAACAATCAGGTTACTCATTTAACTGGGCATTGTAATTTTTCTCATTTAAATTCTTGCACAAATAGAAGGAACATGGCTCTTTCTCTTTAGGTTTTTTCCCTCTTCAGTTTCTTCCTTCACAATTCTTTCCTTAACCATTTATATTCTCCTTCCCATCATTTCAACACTAATAGTGCTCTTGCCACCCTACTGGTACATCTTCTAATCCTTTTCATACTTTCCCAACCTTCTTTCCTCTTCTAAATAATGCTGAATTATCCTGAGATTAAAACCATTTCTGGCATTTATAATATAATTTACACTATAATCATAATATAAATCATATTATATTAAAATAGTATGAATTAAATAATCATTTTATTTGCTGGTCTCAAGAGGAGTCATTTGTCCAGAATAATCTGTTATCATCTCACTGGTCTTTAGATTGGCCCTGCAGCTGCTGCTGCTGTGCTGGCCTGATCATTGGGTGCACAGCAATAAGACCAAACTGGAAGCCAGTTATAAACTCAGTTGCTGTGAACGTCCAATAAACTGCAAACACTGAGAGCACAGATCAAATTATTGCTCAATTCAAAGATTTTTGTGACTACACAATATAGAATTGGGCACAATTTTCTTGTTTCAGGCTGAGAAGTTATCAATTGCATTCTTTGGAGAATCTATTTGCATATGAAAAGGAAGGTTTGACAAACACAGGTCTGATGGAGAAAGCCAAAGGTTCTCTTTGGTCTGTTAATTTTCTCAGTCTCTTCTGAGACATTAATAAACACACAAAAGTGCAGTGATTGCAAAGTCTGAAGTAAGACCATAGTAAAACGCTATATTTTATAAGACATTTATAATTGTGACATCAGACCTGAACCAGTTTTGTCCACCTTCACATTTTACACACAAAGGATTCCAGTGAGATCTTTTCAATTATATTTTAGCTCATTTACTCACAAGATTTCATTCACAAGTTAACGTGACCATTTGTTCTTTTTCTTTGTCGCGTTGTTGCAGCAAAGCAAATGAACAAATGTAACTGGACATTTTCCTCAGAATTCGAGGTTTTAATTTACAGAGCTCTCTTGAGTACAGAAATAAAATTTCCTCTCTTGCTGCGTGTGCAAACAAGGAGAATTTTAAAGCAAGGGATATCATTTCTACTCTACGCTGTTGCTTTCATGTCCCTGATAAGCAATATGGTTGTCTTCTTTTCACGCCCCATCAGATTTATACAGTATTCAGTACTATACACTCCCAACATTTCTAAAAGGCAAATAAGAATGGACTTACCATAACAGCTGAAGAAAGAGAAGAAGATCAAACCTCTCACTTGTGGCATCCCAATATTTAGCTGAAAAGACACTCGCCACCGGGAGATCACGTCGAGGTCACCAACTGTAAACTTCCATTCATTAGCCCAAAAACCGAAAACTAATGACGTGGTCAAAAGGAATTCTGCGTGTAAGCCTTTTCAGCCTTTCGGTGAAGTTCTTTTAATTTATTGATATCTCATTTCAAATCTGACTCCATTAATAATTTTATCTGACTCCAATTCTAAGTGACTCCATAAAGTGTGCTACATTTAGAGTTTATCAGCTGATTTTACGATTAGTTGCGATTTAATTTAGATTGTTGATTTTCTTTATATCTTCCTAGTTTTTATATTCGTTCATCGAGAGACCCTAAATCGCACAGAGACATAACGCGTCCGGATTTCGCGCGCTCACGGGCACAAAACGGTTACTTCTGTGATTAGTCAGAGGATGCAGGGTGAATATTTTACCTTTAAGTGGTTGCACATGCTCACTCAACAAAAAGTGTAATTTTAGTAATATTCACGGACTACAACGTGCTAACCCAGCGATAGTCAGAAATCGGAATATAGTGTACGCTGCGCTCCATGCTTCAGTCGTACCGTCATCGGTGTGATCTATCATAACCCTAGATTTTGTGGTAATAAAGGACTCTACATCGATCCATACTAGAATAACGATTTCGGAACCATACAAGAGAAATCAAGGTTAACATTTATTTTGGCCAGACAGGAAAAGTAAATACGTAAGCAAGAATCCATGGTACACAACTGATCAGCGTAAAAACATAAAACACAATTGCAAAGCAATATGAAAATAATTGAAAAGAGTCATCATGTCTGGCACATCTACATGCAGTTTGCACGGGGGGTCTGATTGCAGAATATTCCCCCAGAGAGTTAGAACATCCAGCCTTAAATACTCCAACTAGAACAAAAGGTTTGTAAATATTTGCAACACCCCCACCTGGTTTTGGGGGAGTGGATCAGATATCTTTGAAGAGACTACTCAAAGGAGAACTGAATTCTCATTAGTTTTCCAATCTTTCTAATACTACCAGTGACTGCAGTGAAACTGAGACCATTTTACCATTCGCACTGAGACCTCTAAAAAGACATCAAACATGAAAAGGATAAAACAATAAATTTACAAATAACATCATCCCTGATATATCTGCATTTGGTGACTTGAAACCAGGACAAGGAGAGGGCAAAATGGGGAGGGGGAAGGAATGTTTGTCAGGGTGTTGTCACAGTTTCTGTGAGATCTTTTCCTCAAGATTAGTGACTTTTATTGTTCAATTGCTGAGGTGCGTATCTCAGCTTTTGTCTTAGCACCAAAACCGACTCTTACAAGTATATCTTCTCAAGGGACAATACTATAGAAATGAAACTTGGATATATTTTAGAGTAGTCAGTGTGTCTGTCCAGTACTGTCCTCTAAAGATAACTTAACATACAGCCATTATTATCAAAATAGCTGGCAACAAAAGTGAGTACACCCTAAGTTTTAATAGCGAACTCTCTGAGGATTTGAGAATTAGAATTGTTGCTCTCCACAAAGATGGCCTGGGCTATAAGAAGATCGGTGACAGTTACAGTCCAGTGGCCAGGGCCATACTGAGGTTTTCCAAGACTGGTTCCACTCAGAACAGGTCTCGCAAGGGTCAATCAAACAAGTTGAGTCCTCATGCTGTGCATCAGGTGCAGAAGCTGGCTTCATAACACAGACTCATGAGAGCTGCCAGAATTGCTTTAAAGGTTGCAGAAGCTGGAGGTCTGCGTGTCAATGCTCAGACCATACGCCGCACACTGCAACAAGTAGATATGCATGGCCGTGCTCCCAGAAGGAAGCCTCTTCTGAAGCTGGCTCACAAGAAAGCCTGCAAACAGTTTGCTGAAGACATCCTGTTCAAGAGCATGAATTACTGGTACCATGCCCTGTGGTCTGATGAGACCAAGATAAACTTGTTTGGCTCAGAGGGTGTCCAGCATGTGTGGTGATGCCCTGGTGAGCACTACCAAGAAAAGCGTGTCTTGCCTACAGTCAAGCATGGTGGTGGCAGCATCATGATGTGGGGCTGCATGAGTGCTGCTGGGACTGGGGAGCTGCGCTTCATTGAGGGAAACATGGATTCCCACATGTACTGTGACATTCTGAAGCAGAACATGATGGCCTCCCTTCAGATAAGCAGTCGACCCCAAACACACCGCCAAGAAGACCATGGCCTTGCTGAGGAAGCTGGAGATGAAGGTGATGGAGTCTCCACCCTATTGAGCACCTGATGGGCGTCCTCAAGCAGAAGGTGGAGAAGCCCCATGTGTCTAACATCCAGCAGCTCCATGATGTCATTATGGAGGAGTGGAAGAGAATCCCAGTAAAAGCCTGTGCAGCTCTGGTGAACTCATGCCCAGGAGGATTAAGGCAGTGCTAGATATCAACGGTTCTCACACAAAATATTGACACTTTGGACAGAGTTTTGACATGTTCACTCAGGGTGTACTCACTTTTATTGCCAGCTATTGTGACAGGAAGGGCTGTATGTGAAGTTATTTTCAGTAAATCTATACTCTATACAGGCAGCACACGGACTACTATACAACATATCCACGTTTCATTTCTATAGTATTGTCCCTTGAGAAGATATACTAAAATGGCTGCTGAAATGTGAGGGGTGAACTCACTTTTGTGAGATACTGTATATGAGTCACATATATGAGCTCCAAATAATTACATTTTTACTTAAAGAACTCTTAAAACAAAATTTTCGAGACACAACAACAGTAATATTTGTAAAATTATGCTCGACTGCAAGCGGAGTGATACAAATGTTGAAACTGGGGGAATATCACACAGCTGGAAAAGGCTCTCAGCCAATCAGATTCCAGAACCAAAATTTCTTTTTTTTTAATGTAAATCACAGATTTGATATAGATTGAAAAACTCTCTGTTTAAATCTGTATGATATTAATATATATAAATCTTCCACCATGATTTTCAGGTGCTGAAGGTGAAGCAGATGATCTGGAGCAGCTGAGGATTGTGCTGATCGGGAGGACAGGAAGTGGAAAGAGTGCAACAGGAAACAGTATTCTGGGAAGAGATGAGTTTGTGAGTCAGCTGAGCATGAGCTCCGTGACGACTGACTGTCAGAAGGGAGTTTCTGAAGCTGATGGTCGATCAGTGGCTGTTGTTGATACTCTAGGTCTCTTTGACATGACATTGCCAAATGATCAAGTGATTGAAAACCTAATGAAATGTGTTTCAATGTCAGCACCTGGACCTCATGTGTTCGTCATTGTGTTGAGTTTGGGAAGATTTCATAGACACGAGATGGACACTGTGGATCTGATCAAGAGGATCTTTGGTCCAAAAACTGCTCAGTTCAGCATCGTTCTGTTCACTGGAGGAGACGGACTCGGGGATGAGTCTGTAGAAGATTATGTGAACAGAAGTGAGTCTGCTGAACTCAAGAAACTGATCAGAGATTGTGGAGACCGATTCCTGGCTTTCAATAACAGAGAAAAACGAGATAGAACTCAAGTGATTCGGCTGTTGAAAATGATAGAAGAGCTGAAACACACGAGTGAGGGTCGATACTTCACTAACAGCATGTTTGAGGAGGCAGAGATGTCCATTAAAAAGAGAACGAAGGAAATAATGAACGAGAACGAGAGAGAAATTAAGACTCAACATGAGGCATTAAATACCAAACATGAGATGGAAATGAAAAACATGATGAAGAGACTCGAGGAAGAGAAACGAAGAGCTGATGAGGAAAGAATGAAAACACAGAATCAACTGAGGGAAAAAGAGGAAAAACTCAGAAAAGAGTTTGAAGAAAAAGAGAGAAGAGAACAAATGAAACAAGAGACTGAAAACCAGAAACGATTAGAAGAGGAAAAACAGAAAAAAGCTGAACATCATAAAAAAATCGAAGAGTTGAAGAGAGAGATTGAAAATCAGAGATTACAGTATGAAAAACAGCAGAAAGAAAGAGAAGAAGATAGAAAAAGAGAAGAGAAATACAGACGAGATCAGGAAACGATGGGAAATGAGCACGAGCGTATTATAGCAGAGTTACAGATGAGATATGAAGAGGAAATAAAGAGGAGAGATTTGGAGAAGCAAAGGAGGAATGAAGAAGAAGAGGAGGAGAGACAGAGATGGAGAGGGAGAATAAAAGAGGCTGAAAATGACAGAAAAGAGATTCAAGAGGAAATGAAACAACAGCAGAGAGAGTGGGAGGAGGAAAAGAAACAACAGATGAGAGAACGAGAGGAAGAAGAAAGACGGAAAAAGGAGAAACATGAGGAACAGCTGAGAGAAAAACAAGAAGAACTGGAGAAAATGAGAGAGAGATTTGAAAGAGAGAGAGAAGAAGAAAGACGGAAGATAGAGGAGGAGAGACAGAAACAAAGAAGAGAAAGAGAAGATAAAGAGAGAGAATATGATGAAAAGATACATGAAATGAAAAGACTGGAACAAGAGAGAGAAGAGGAGTGGGAGAAAAGAAAACGAGAAGGTGATGAGAGACGAGAGGAAGAGAGAAAGAGATGGACGAAAATGATTGAAGATGTGAAACGAGAACAAGAAGAGGAGATCAAGAGAAGAGAGGAAGAGGAGAAGGAGAGAAAAGAAAGAGAAGAGAAAGAGCGAGATGAAATGAAACAGAAACATGAAGAGGAAATAAGAGTCCTGAAGAAGAGTCATGAAGAAGAAGCCAGAAGACAAGCAGAACGGACAGATTTCAGAGAGAGAAAAGAGCTTGAGCACGTTCAGCAGATGCTGGAGGAACGACAGAAACAACATGAACTCCTGGAAGAACTGCACGAGCAGAAAAAAGAAGAGATAAAAGAGCAACGGCAAGAAAACGGAAGACTGAATAATAGAAGCTGCTGCGCCATTCTGTGATAAACATGAGTGTTAAATTACAATATTAATGCTTCTTGTTTTATGTATTTTAGTTATTAACCTGAATGATCCTAACCCTTCTAAAGCAGTATTTAAGAAAATTATCAAATGTTTTTATCAATTCTGTTTTTTATTCCAGAGAAAATAATGTTTTTCCTGCAGACGTTCCTTCTAAACGCCCTTACGAAAAAGAAGTGTATTCAAGTGCTCTATTAGTATACTTCTTTTAAACTATAAATAAGAAAGTATACTTTCAGTCTACTTTTTATATACTTCTCTGAAATATACTTCATGTAATTCTCAGAAATATATTAAAATTGCACTTAAGTATACTTGACTTATACTGACAGTATATTTGGTCTATACTTGTACTCAATCTTTTGATCGAGATATACTTAAAAGTATAAATAAGTATTCAAAGTATACTTGGCTTGTAATTGTGTTTAATCTTTTGATTGAGTAGCCTATTAAATATACTTTATAATTTTGTATTTATTTATATCTTTTGGACATGTTTTGCGTATCTGAATGTTTGTGTAGGCTAGTCCACTGGTAGTGTACATATGAATTTACTTCACTCTTTCCAACCATTGATTGAATTTTCCAGCTATCCATGTTTTCACTGTTGTACGGTAGGGGGCGCTATGACACATCCTCTAGTACAGAATCTCCAGATCAAAACACAGGAGAAGAAGAAGCTGAAACAAGTGATAGAAGATTTCTCACGCAAATGTAAAATAACACAATCTTCAAACGTTAAACAGCACGTAAATTGATAGGTTTTTATATACATCTCAGCATTAATCTTTTAGTTAATCAACCACATTATCCTCATTATTTTAATCCACTTCGTATGAATATAAGTGTGGCCCTTTTTCCTTTGTCTTCTCTCTCTTTCTCTCTCTCTCTCTCTCTCTCTCTCTCTCTCTCTCTCTCTCTCTCTCTCTCTCTCTCTCTCTCTCTCTCTCTTTAAGTGAAACATACCCTAGACAAATGTTTTTCATATACGAAGGCTCTCTTTGCTCGAATGGAGAAGAGGGTCCCACAGTTTCTCTATTGAATGGAGTAGTGGGACCCTGGTGTTTGGCCGGTGGAAATAATGATTACCAGATGTGTTGTATACATTATCACGTGTCTCACGTTCCTATAACATGAGATATATATGATGTAATTCTTTTCCATTGGATAAGTCTGTTCTCCACCTCTTTCTTCCTGTTATATCTATCTGGACAATCTATAATAAAGACTGAAGATTTTGCTTCCCTCAGATCTGAGAAGTCATTGTCTTTGAATCACCGATAAATGCTGAGAAGGGCACGAAAACGGGACAAATTAATTGGACTCTTCCAATTTGGAGGCTCGCATCCGGGATCATAAAACAAACAGGTGAGAATACAATTTAAGCTTGTTTCTGCCTGTTTGTTGAGAAATTGATCCTTATATTTTCGTGCCGTATTTTTTTTGAGGTCATCCTCGTATTTTTTTGATACGGGAAGAATGGAAGCAGTATCTTCCATTATATGCTGAATGAATATCCTCGTACTTTTGATAAGGCGGGAAGAATGAAAGAATAGCTACTTTCATTGTACTATTTTTGTTGATTATCCTCACGTTTTTTGTGCGTGGGAAGAAAATAGATGGTTTTGAGTTGAAGATTTTCTCTCTAAAACACTATTTTAAGTGAGATATCCTCAGCTGTTTGTCGGTGATTGAAGGATAATACTGAGTTTAATTTTTTTTTTCTCTCCTTCTCTCCCTTTCCTTTTTCTTGTTTCCCTCTTAATTGGCAAAACCAAAAAGTTAATATAAGACTGCAGTCTCTATTATTTTCATTCTATTTGGACATTTCCTAAATATTGTAAAGGGTTGCATTTAAAACAAAGGAGAGATCTTTGTTGGCTGTTCCAAATGGGTGAAACAATTAGTCGGCCAGCAAGAGGCGAAAGCCCTAAAGACTTTATGAACCGTAATAATAAAGCGTTTTACACGGAACCCTATCTCTCAAACCTTGCGGGTTGGTCTGAAGGAAAAACACAATTAGATCCGTTTCCCCGCGATGGTTCGTTTAAGGATGAACATTTTCGTTTGGCAAAAGATATGATTTTTTCTGGCTGGGGTGACCCATTATGGGATGAAAATTATATGAAGGATTCTTTTAAAACTTGGAAACGCATGAAAAAATTTTGGGATAAGGGTCCAGATAAAAATAGCTCTGTTTCTGTGAGTGCATCTGCCTCGTCAGTCCAGTTGAAAACTGACATGCCAGAGCAGGTTGGGGAGGGCCATGCGGCCCCTCCTTCTCCTCCACAGGAAAAAAGTCCGCCGCTGCTGGGTTTAGACTGTTCTAAGTCTTTTTCCCAAGCAAATCATAAATCTGAAAATTCTTTGCCATCCTACGATGCAATTGTTGCGGCAGCCCCACAGCCTGCAATTAATCGCTTATACCCGCAATTACCAAACACAGAGACGTTCCCTTTTATACAGGTCCCTGATGGATTTAAAATAACCCCCCTGAGTGCAACTGAGGCAATGGCAATTTGCAAAGACCTACCAGATCCATCAAAATTTCCGCATAAGTTCGTGCTCATGATGAAACGGCTAACGTCATATAGTCAATTGACAGGGCGAGATTATCGCCTGATTTTGACTAAAACATTGCCTGCTGAAATTACGGAGGATGAAATGATCGGAGAAATTGAGTACTTAAACCCAATCTATGATACACCACCGGTTCGGCGACTTCTTAAACCATCAGATTCGAAGCCAATTGATATGTCTAAAAAATCACTTCTATTTGCTGATTCTGATGATGACAATGTTGATGATACTGAATGGGTGTGGGCAAGTGCAGATAAACTGAAAGTTTTCTTCAAGCAATTGACGGCATTTTTGCTCAAAGTGTCTTCTGCGAAACAAGATTTGTCTTTTGTTGCAAACACGATGCAAAACGCGGGCGAAAACCCTGTTGCGTTTTTTAATCGTTTTAGGCATGCATGGGTTGAAGAATCTGTTATCCCTGTTGATCAAAATTGCCCGTTGTTCTTGAATACGTTCCTGAATAACATGAACAAAGACACTGCGCAGTTAATAAGGATAACGACTCCAAATATTACCACAATTTCTGTTGATGAATTGGGGCGACGCTTGCGTGAGCTCTCTTCAGCTGGAGCATTTGAAAATTCCAGGGGGAAGCCTGCAATACTTCAAATGAACGCTGCAGGTGACCCGAAAACTTACCAAGCTGATGAAAACAAATGCTGTTTTTATTGTGGTAAATCTGGACATTTTGAGCGACAATGTAGGAAAAAAGTCTATGACTTACAGAAATCAGGAAGGCAGAGGAGGGGCCTTGGGGGCTTCACACAAAGACCGATGGCGCCCTTTTCTGCTAAAACTGACAAACTGAATCCAGCATACCCTTCCTCTTGGAAAAATAAATGACTAAATCATAGTGCAGTTACATCAGCTTGTGATAATTTTTCACAGATTTCCTTGCATTATCCAAATGTATCAACTGTTTTGCCCTTTTTCGAGTTAAATGTTGACCATAAATCTTATGCCTTTCTCCTTGATACAGGCGCGATAATCTCATCGCTTTCTTCACTCGTTTATGAAGGCCCGATTACAGGAAAACATGTAAATTCTGTGGGAATAACTGGTACGGCTGTGAAGTGTGAAATGACGCCAAGTCTTCCGGTTACTTCTAATGATGTTCCATCATTGTTTAAAATGCATGCTTTTGCAAAAATACCCGATTCCCCGTTTTGTCTTATGGGAAGAGATTTGATGCATAAATTAGGTATTCAGCTCCACTTTCACAATGATTCTCTGCAACTTCTGTTTCCTGCAGCCTACTCTCTCACAGTTGATACAGGAAGTGCTCTCCTCGAAGACCAGTCTGCAACTGAGCTCAAACAGGAAATTGAGGGAGTCAACCCTAAGCTGTGGGCGGAACATAAGGAGGAAGCAGGATTCATTGATGTCCAGCCCTATTTTGCTAAGCTAAAAACACACAAGCCTGTGTATCAAAAACAGTATCCCCTTTCCAAAGACAAGGTGGATGGAATTCTTCCTGTTATTGATAAATTATTGGCTCAAGGCATTTTGGTCCGAACTCATTCACCTTATAATACTCCAATTAATCCAATTAAGAAAGCAAATGGTTCTTGGCGTTTAACTCAAGATTTGAGAAAAATTAATGAGTTAGTAACACAATTGGCTCCAATTGTACCTGATGTGCAAACTATAATTAATTCTATTCCTTCTGAGCACTCATTTTTTACTGTTGTGGATCTTTGCAGTGCCTTCTTCAGCATTCCTGTTGATCGCCGAACGCAGCCACTGTTCGCCTTTACCTTGGAGGGTTCGCAGCTGACGTGGACACGGCTTCCTCAAGGGTTCAGTGATTCTCCAGCTGTTTTCTCTGCTGTGGTGCACTCAACGCTTAAAGATGCTCAACTTCCTCCAGACACCTGTTTGCTTCAATATGCGGACGATATCCTCATTACTGGGGCATCAAAAGACATGTGTGCTGCTGCTTCCAAGATTGTCTGCAACATTTTAGCGGAAGCTGGTTTCAAGGCATCTAGAGAGAAACTGCAGTGGGTTCAGAGGAGGGTCAATTACCTCGGCCATGAACTGTCGCAGGGCCAGGTGCAACTGTCTGCGGACAGAGTGAAAGCTATCGCAACCTTCAAGCACCCAAAGACACGGAAGCAAATGCAAAGCTTCCTAGGGCTCGTTAATTACTGCCGCGCGTGGGTGCCCAACTGCTCCCTCCACGACAAGATCCTACGAACTGCTACTCTGGGAGACTCAGAGAACATTACATGGACATCTGAAATGGACCAAGCATTCAGACACTTGAAATCCTCCTTGACGAGACCTCCTGCACTCGGACTCCCAAACTACAAACAAGCGTTCCATCTCTATGTGTACCAGAGCGGCGAGACAGCTGCTGCAATCCTCGCCCAGGAAAAAACAAAAAGTGTCCTGCGTCCGATTGCATACCTCGCCAAAACTCTCGACCCAGTTGCCAGGGGACTCCCGGCTTGTTTGCGTGCGGTGGCTGCCACGGCGATCATGGTACAGGATGCTGAACGAATTGTACTGTCACACAAATTAATTGTGCATACTTCACATCAGGTAGGAGCTATTATGAGTAACATTTCTACACAACATATGACCGCCCAGCGACGCTCGGGCTATGAGGCTATATTATTAGCTTCTGCTAATTTGATTTTGAAACCCACTTCTGTTGTTCATGGTCCTACTGTACATTTGCACAGGTTACTGACGCAAGGTGAATTTGAGAGTGACGACCACGAGTGCCTGGCCAGAATTGAGACATCAACATCTTGCAGGCCAGATGTTTCTACATCTGTCCTGGAGGAGGGGCTACATTGGTATATTGACGGGTCCTGCTTCAAACCAAATGACAATACATACTTAACTGGCTATGCTATTGTTGAATTACCTGATCGTGTAATGGAAGCATACTCTTTGCCATACAAATCAGCACAAGTGGCAGAATTAATTGCGTTGACAAGAGCTTGTCAACTGGCAAAAGATCAGTGTGTTAATATATACACTGATTCTAAATATGCATATGGCATAGTCCATGATTTTGCTAAATTGTGGGAAGAAAGAGATTTTAAGACTTCAGCTGGAAAGCCAATAGCTCATCATAGCATTGTAGCTGAGCTCATTCGTGCAGCACAACAGCCATCAAAACTCGCTGTTATCAAAGTAGCAGGACATGCTGCAGGACAAACAGATGAAGCCAAAGGAAACAGATTTGCAGATGAAGTTGCGAAATGGGCTGCTAAAGAAGTAACATTAAGTCCACATGTAAGCGAAGGAGGCACAGAGGTGCCTATGATGAATTCATCACTGACTAATGATTTGGACATCAAAATATTGCAAGCTAATCCTACACAAGCTGATTTAACTCATTGGACAGACAATGAAGTAAAACCAGATCAAGCTGGAATATTGAGAGACAAACAGGGTAGACTTGCACTCCCTGCATCTGCAATTGTGATGCTATGTCGACACTATCATGGTGTATCACATGTATCAAAAAAGAAAGTGATACAAATGTTGAATCGATCTTACTGCATAGCAAATGCTCGAAGAAATACTCTGTTGATATTAGATGCTTGTTTGGTGTGTGCTCAAACCAACAGACACAAGCCAACTAAATATGACGCTTTACCACACCCTGAGTTACCATTCCAACATTTGCAAATTGATTTTACACATATGCCTCCTTGTGGGAATAATAAATATTTGCTTGTGATTGTTGACAGGTTCTCCAAGTGGCCAGAAGCCTTTCCGTGTGGAAGAGAAAATGCACAGACGGTAGTGAAAGCTTTGGCTAAAGAAATTATACCGCGTTTTGGTATACCGTCGGTCATAGACAGTGACAATGGGACACCGTTTGTTTCCAAAGTTACGCAATTATTAGCCAAAGAACTTAATATTACCTGGAAGCTACACATGCCCTATTCACCGACATCAAGCGGACAAGTAGAATGCATGAACAAGATTATCAAAGATCGAATTAATAAGGCGTGTATTGATACAGGCAGAAATTGGGTTGACCTGCTGCCTGCCGTATTGACCGAAATTAGAATGTCACCATCAGCAACAACAAAGATGTCCCCCTTTGAAATTCTTATGGGTAGACCTTTCCCGACCCCATGGGTCAAAGGTCGCGCTGGCAATCTCTCCACAGGTGACACGGAGGTGATCGTCACGGATTACGTGGATTCCCTATTCAAAACTTTGAATAGCATCAATGGTGATGTCTCTCTCTCTCTCCCTCTTCCTTCAGAAAACCCCACTCATCCTTTCGTCCCAGGACAACAGGTGTTGATAAGGAGCCTGAAGCCCACTAAACTGGGAGAGCCAAGGTATCTAGGGCCTGCCGTGGTGATAGCTGTGACGAGGACAGGTGTTCTGACTGACTTCCAGCCGCAGTGGATCCATGCAAGTCGACTGAAAGCAGCTCCAGCCCAAGGAAGCATCCTGGTAGATGTCAAGGAGGTGGGAGCCACTGAGCCAAGGAAAGAGCCGACGGAAGGGGAAGCAAGAGCTTCTAAGAGGAGACGACGAAAGAAATCGCAAAAGAGCTAGAATCATCTCAGTGAAAGCTCTTGAGCCATGATGATGAAAGTTATATTTTATCTAGTGGTCCTAATAAATATATTTGTTCGTGTACAAGCTACAGTCAACACGGGCAATGAGACTTGGGTATATCATGATGACAACGCCCACCACGCTTTTGCCGAAAACATGTGGTGGCGTCTCGCGAAATACACAGCTAGACATGCAGGAAAAACTGACGACTGTTATGTTTGCACAAAAATGCCACATAGTGCCTCTGGACCACGTGTAGAAGTTAACTCACCAATGACAGAGGAAGAATTGGAGTGTCCACTTGTTGTTAGCGTTACTGGAATGATGGCTCCAAATAAAACTATAGCATGGGGTTGCGCAACAGCTAGATTGATGCTCGCACCTCAGGTACAAGCAAAAGTGGCAACCATTGCCACTATTCCAGACTCACTGTTGTGTATGGAAGGACAATTTGGAACAGTGAGGATGGGAGAAATTCCTGAAAGTAAATGTAATCGAACATTCCAGCATTGTGAGATACAAAATATGCCATGTTGCATGGAATGTCTTTTGAATGGACAGACTAGTATAGATGATTGTTCGACAAAAAAACCACAGCCAATATCTACTTTAATTGCTCATGGATGGGCTAGTCCTTTCGTACAAAACAGATGTCAAAGTTATTGTGAACTTGCACCAGGTCAAAATTGTCACATATATGCTCCTTCAGCAAGAGGGACTAGAGCTCTCCAAGATTGGTTTTGGTTGTGTGGACATAAAATCTATACTAGTCTTCCAAAAGATTGGAGTGGAAGATGTGCTCTGGTAACTCTGGAAGAGTATTCCATGGTTATTAGAGCACCTAAATCTGATGATATGATAAAACAAAAACATAAAAAGAAACGCTCCCTCTCTGGCCGCAGTTCATCTAGTAGTATGGATAGAGATAACCCAGTTCCAAAGCAACATAGACTTTGGACGGGTACTGAAAAATTCTTTGAAGCACTGTTCCCCTGGGTTGGTACTACTAGTCTTCAGATTGAAGTAGAAGTTACAAGATATGAATTAATCTAATTTATTAATACCACAAGAGACACCTTGGCCGGTGTCCAACAGGAACTGCAAGGGCTTCGTTTAACTGCCCTGCAAAACAGGCTGGTCTTAGATCAATTAACTGCGGCGAGAGGAGGAGTGTGTGTTATAGTAGGAACTTCATGTTGTACGTACATTCCTGAAAATGATGCAGATGGTCATTTAATCGCAGAAGGTTTAAAGAATATGACTAGAATTGCTCAAGAATTGGAAAGACGAGAGGTTGATGACAAGCAAGATGGTTTCTTAGCATGGCTTACAGGATGGCAACAAATGCTTGTATCTGCCTTAATTCCTATAGGTGTAATCCTATTAATCCTTGCATTTATTATCTGTTGTATTATTCCATTTATCAGAGCCTTGATTAATCGTGCTATGAATAACTTTGTATCCTCTCAATATGCTTTGATGAATAGAACTGTTAAGTGTCCTTAATTTCAAAAGAAGGTAAAGGAAATGTTTGTATTTTGTGTATAAGACAGATAATGCTGAGATTTGGGTGTGGCAATTTTATTGCCAGAGGAGGGATTGATAGGTTTTTATATACATCTCAGCATTAATCTTTTAGTTAATCAACCACATTATCCTCATTATTTTAATCCACTTCGTATGAATATAAGTGTGGCCCTTTTTCCTTTGTCTCTCTCTCTCTCTCTCTCTCTCTCTCACTTCCGGTGTGACTGTTGGGAGTGTTGGTGTGGAGACTGATTGCGGCTCTGAGAGCGTTTGTGAAAAGCCTTAATTTATCTTAAACCTATGTTTTGTTTTGTTTTTTTTCTTTTTGCCTTACCCCTCGTTATTGTTTTTTGACTTAATTTAAGGATAGGTTTTCATCGTGTGCCCGTGGAATTTTAGACGCCGGGATGGCGTCAATTCCCGGGCAAACGTCACCTAATCTATCACTCAGAAATGGGTGCAGGTGTGTACCAGAGCCCGGTGTGACAATAGAGGAATTACTTGTAGTTGTTGGAGAAATAGTAGGTTTTGAAAATATAGTTTCAGCTTCACGCATGAACAAAGCCGTTGTTGTTTTTTTGAGTTCTGAAACGCTAATAAATCAGCTGACTGTGAGCGGAATATGGGTAAAGGAAATGTTTGTCCCGATTAATCCACTATCCGCTCCAGCAACAAAAATAACGATTTCGAATGTTCCACCTTTTATTAGTAATGATGCCATAACGAAAGAGTTGCTAAGATTCGGAAAAATAGCAAGTCCAGTAAGAATGATTCCTTTAGGCTGTAAAAACATCGCGCTGAAACACGTCACATCTTTTCGCCGCCAAGTTTTTATGTTTCTGACTTCGCCGGAGCGTACTTTGGAAGTTTCGTTCCGAGTTAATCAAGGAGAGAACTCGTACATGATTTACGCAAGCACTGAAAATCTGAAGTGCTTTGACTGTGGTGACCTAGGACACAAACGTTTTACATGCCCACACAAAGACGATCAGAGGCCATCTACATCGAGTGGAGATGTTAATAATGCGAAACAATATCAGCAGGACACAGAACAGAGAACGGAGACACAGGTGAAAGCAGCCTCAGAAGAGGTGAGTGATGTTCATTTAAATACTGGTGGTATGGAGCAGCTGGCTTGCGTTGCTGAGAATAGAACTGATGTAACTGATGACAGTGAAGGTCAGGGATGTGATGAAGAATTGTGCGAACTCAAAGAAATACCAGTAGGTGTTTCTGAGGAAAATATGACTGATGAGTTAGATGCAATGTCCCAATGTACTGATGCTAGTTTGAGAAATGAAGAACAGTGGTCCGATACATCTGATATGGCAAAAGTGGCTGAAAAGGATATGTATAATCTTGAACAGATCAATTCTTTTTTAGATGAAACAAAAGGAAAAACAGGTGTAGAGGTCAGTGACTTTTTTCCAGATCTTGAAAAGTTTATTGCCTCTGTTGTATGGGCAAGGAAAACATATAGCATTGAGGAACTTTCACAGCAAAAGAGGTTTCGGTTAAAAAAGCACATAACTGTTATTAGACAAGGAAAACAAACAGGGAAGGAACGTATAACGAGGGGAAAGGCAAAAGGAAAACGCAATAATAATGAGGACTGCTAAATCTTTTTTTCTCTGTACTTTTTCTTTCTTTCTCTCTCTCTTTCTCATGGAAGTTTTGCAGGTGGGATCTCTAAATGTTAATGGGATGAGAGATGGTAGAAAGAATAGGTTACTTTCAGAGATTATACGTTTGAAAGATATAGGTGTGGTTTTGTTACAGGAGACTCACAGTGATCAAAGTAATGAGGCTGAATGGGGCCTATGGTGGGAAGGAGAGAAAGTTCCCCTTCAAGGGAACTCGAGCTACGTCACCGCTTTGGGAACGCCCCTGCGTGATTGCGTCGTGAAGCACATATGTCATCAGTCCAATAGAGAGACGGAGCGTCATAGGCGGGTGACGTCATAGACCCGGAAGCTATAAAGCACACCGGCAAACACACGCCGTTAGCTTCTGTTGCCTTCAACAAGCGCTCTGTGTAAATCTGTCCAAAGTGTCTTTGTGTTGTGTCTGAGTTCAGACTGTTTTGTTCGTTTGCACTCTCACCACATTGATCAGGAGAAAAAAAAAAGAAAAAAAAAAGTATGACGAGCGAACAGCGTTACAGACAGTGTGTTCCTCCCTGCTCACGCTACATCCCGAGCGGGGATACACACTTGATGTGCGTTGTTTGTTTGGGAGAGCAGCACGCGCAGTCGGCACTCGAGGGTGCCGGCTGCGAGCATTGTGAGGCTCTGCCTCTTCGCGTGCTGCGATCCCGCCGGGCGCTCTTCGAGGAGGGCGTCCCGGTTAACGCTCCCCACGGCACGGGTCCCGCTGCTGCTGAGGCTCAGCGGCGACTCATGTCGTGGGGTTCGCAAAAGGATCTGACGGAGGGGATGGAGACGGGCCCCGCCCTATCTCTTCCTTCACCCGCCAGATCCAGCGCTGCCTCTCTGGGATCGGGAGCCCGCTCTGCGGCTTCTCCCGCCCGGGGAGCGGCCGCGATACTGCAGCTATCTTCCTCCGAGGAGGTTGATGTCTGTAGCATCGATGCAGGGGGTGGAGACTCGTCACTTCATTCCCCTGCAAGTGAGGAGCTCATGGAGGTGCTGAGCAGAGCGGTGGCCAGACTTCACATTGACTGGCCACATGAACATCATGAGCGAGCTGCTGTAAAAAGCAGACTCTGCGTTGAGCGTTGCCTCAATTACATCGACGACTGGCTGATACTAGCACAGTCAGCGCGTCTCGCGGTTCAGCATCGAGATGTTGTTCTCGCGCATATGAGGAGGTTGGGGCTGAGGCTCAACTCCAAGAAGAGTGTTCTCTCTCCTGTGCAGAAGATCACTTATCTCGGGGTGAGTTGGGATTCGGTCGCTATGCAGGCTCGTCTGTCGGAGCCTCGCGTGGGGTCAATCCTCTCAGCCGTGAAAGGGGTGAAGCTAGACCAGCCGCTCACTGTAAAGCAGTTTCAGAGACTGTTGGGTCTGATGGCAGCCGCGTCCAACGTTATTCCTTCGGGCCTGCTGTTCATGAGGCCGCTACAGTGGTGGCTCAAGACCAGGGGTTTTTCCCCGAGGGGGAACCCCTTTCGCGTAATCAAGGCAACGCGGCGGTGTCTCCGCACCTTGGTTATGTGGAAGGACCCCAGGTTCCTGACCCAGGGCCCGTCGCTGGGGGCACCGTGTCAGCGTACTTCTCTGACCACGGATGCCTCCCTGACGGGCTGGGGGGCGACCATGAGTGGTCGCTCGGCCCAGGGTCTGTGGCAGGAGCACCAGCGTTCATGGCATATAAATTGCCTGGAAATGTTGGCGGTGTTTCAGGCTCTGAAGCACTTCCTGCCGCATCTCAGGGGCCATCATGTGCTTGTACGCACAGACAGCACATCGGTGGTCTCCTACATCAACCATCAGGGGGGTTTGAGGTCTCGTCGCTTATACAAGCTGGCGCGCCTTATCCTCCTCTGGGCTCAGGGAAAATTGCTGTCAGTCAGGGCTATGTACATTCCTGGGCGGTTGAACGTGGAAGCAGACATCCTGTCGAGGCAGGGGCCAAGGCCCGGGGAGTGGAGACTCCACACCGATGTGGTGGAGCTCCTTTGGGAGAAGTTTGGCAGGGCCCAAGTGGACCTGTTCGCCACCCACGAGAACTCTCATTGTCATCTGTGGTTCTCCCTGTCGCCTCCAGCTCCTCTCGGACTGGATGCGATGGTACAGGAGTGGCCGAGGCTGCCCCTGTACGCTTTCCCCCCGATCGCTCTGCTTCCGGGAGTTCTAGAGAGAGTGCGCCGGGACGGGGCCCGTCTCCTTCTAGTAGCCCCGTTCTGGCCGGGCCGGGTATGGTTCTCGGATCTGGTGTCTCTCCTCGACGGCTCTCCCCTGGAGATTCCGTTCCGGAGGACCTTCTCTCTCAGGCGGGCGGAGTTTTTGTTCACCCCCGCCCGGAGTTGTGGAAACTGTGGGCTTGGCCTCTGAGGGGGCCCAGCTCATAAGTTCCGGTCTCTCAACTGAGGTTGTTGAGACCATTCTACACTCCAGAGCTCCTTCTACGAGGAAACTTTACTACCTAAAGTGGAGACTCTTCACCTTATGGTGTCGAGATCGCCTGCGGGATCCAGTTAACTGCCCTGCGAGCGTGGTGCTGGAGTTCCTGCAGGAGAGATTCTCTGCTGGGTTAGCCCCCTCCACACTAAAGGTGTACGTGGCGGCCATAGCTGCTTACCACACTCCTTTGAGTGGTGTTTCATTAGGGCGACACCCTCTAGTAACTCGTTTCCTCCGTGGAACCTTGAGGCTGAGACCTGTGACACGCACCAGGGTGCCGGCCTGGGACTTATCCATAGTCCTTCGAGGCCTTTCCGAGGCTCCCTTCGAGCCGCTCGAGGAAGTTCCTGAGAAATTTCTCACTTTCAAAACTATTTTTCTTCTTGCTATTTCTTCTCTTAAAAGAATTGGGGACTTGCAAGCCCTCTCTGTCGCACCCTCGTGCTTGGAGTTTGCCCCGGGTATGGCTAAGGCCTTTCTCTCTCCGAGGCCCGGGTATATTCCTAAGGTCCTCACTAATCCTGTGAGACCTATTGTGCTCCAGGCCTTCTGTCCTCCTCCCTTTGTGACGTCAGACCAGGAAAAGTTAAATCTGCTTTGTCCAGTTCGCGCCTTAGACGCCTATGTCCACAGAGCTGCCCTGTGGAGAAAAACTGATCAGTTGTTTGTTTGCTACGGACCTCCATCCCGTGGGGGTCCGGTGTCAAAGCAGAGGATGAGCAAGTGGGTAGTCGAGGCTATCTCACTGGCTTATGTGGCGGCCGGACAGCCCTCTCCTTTGGCTGTTCGGTCCCATTCCACTAGGAGTATGGCTGCTTCTAAAGCTCTCTTGGCAGGGGCCTCCCTGCAGGAAGTGTGTGATGCGGCGGGGTGGTCCTCGCCGCATACCTTTGTCAGGTTCTATGAACTAGATGTTTCTGCTACTCCGGGGTCTCGGGTGCTCGCCTCGTAGCTGTTACAGGCGGGCATCCAGACTCGCATGGGGACGTGGGTATTCTCGTTCCCAAAGCGGTGACGCAGCTCGAGTTCCCTTGAAGGGGAACGTCTCGGTTACGACTGTAACCTTAGTTCCCTGATGGGAACGAGACGCTGCGTCACCCGGCCATACTCCTCGCATGCCCGCAAGCGCCTTGTTTCAGGCCTTCTTCAGAAGCTAACGGCGTGTGTTTGCCGGTGTGCTTTATAGCTTCCGGGTCTATGACGTCACCCGCCTATGACGTTCCGTCTCTCTATTGGACTGATGACATACGTGCTTCACGACGCAATCACGCAGGGGCGTTCCCACAGCGGTGACGCAGCGTCTCGTTCCCATCAGGGAACTAAGGTTACAGTCGTAACCGAGACGTTTTTAGTCATGGGTCCAATTTGAGTGCTGGAGTGGCAGTACTTTTTTCCCCTATAGTTAAAGTGAAAATCTTGTCAAAAAATGAAGTTGTTCCAGGGAGATTGCTGATTGTGAGGGCAGAAATTAGTAATCTTATTTTTCTTTTTGTGAATATTTATGCTCCAAATATAGGTGCAGAGAGAATACAATTGTTCAATAAATTAGAGTTTTTTTTAAGACAACAACATGAAGGAGATCTCATTATTTTAGGGGGAGATTTCAATTGTACATTGGATTTTACAAAGGACAGGAACGGTGAGGAACCTCATTTAAGGAGTGCATTGTGCTTAGCCAATGTGATTAAAAATCTTAACCTATCTGATGTATGGAGAGAGTATAATCTGTTAACGCGTCAGTATACATGGGTGAAGATTAGTAATGAGACGATTTCTGCTGCACGGTTGGATAGACTTTATACGTCACGTAACATGAGGAATAGAGTTACAAATGCAACTATTTTTCCCACTTCAGTGTCTGATCATAAATTCGTTACTATTGAGTGTACTTTATTAAAAAAAAATGCATAAAAGTTATTATTGGCATTTTAATAATAAATTATTAGAAGATGTTGTTTTTTTGGATAATTTTAAGTCTTTTTGGGAGTCTTGGAAGAGTGAGAAGAATTGCTATGAAAATTGTATTCAATGGTGGGAAATAGGGAAGGTACAAATAAGGAATTTCTGTCAACAATATTTATCATATTCTTCATTTTGTATAAAAAAGTCTTTGGAATGTCTTGAAAAAGAAATTATTGGTATTGAGCAAAGTATGATTACAAATGACTCTGTAAATCTGAAAGATTTGTGGACTGGAAAAAATAACCTGTTGAGCTCAATTTTGAATGAAAGAGTGAAGGGTGCTCTTGTAAGGAGTCGTTTTACAACAACAAGAGATATGGACGCTCCTACTTCTTTTTTTTCAATCTAGAGCGTAAAAAAGGACAAGAAAAATTGATGTACTGTTCAAAAGACTGTAATGGTCAAGATATTTCTGATCAAACAGAGATGCGAAAAATTGCTGTGAATTTCTATTCAAGTTTATACACCTCTGAGGAATCAGAAGAACAATGTAGAAAATAACTGCTTTTTGACCTTCCGGTTTTAACCCCGAAGCATAACATTTTTTTAGAGACTGAACTCACTTATGAAGAAGTCAAGGCTGCTGTTATGGGGCTCTCTGTAGGTCGTGCACCCGGGATAGATGGACTGACTGCTGATTTCTATAAGACTTTCTGGCATGTTATTGGTCATGATTACTTTGAAGTTCTGCAAAAAAGTGTCACTGAAAGAATTCTTCCGACGAGCTTTCAGCGTGCAGTGCTCACACTAATCCCTAAGAAGGGAGATCTAACACTCTTAAAGAACTGGAGGCCTGTGGCAGTTTTGTGTTCGGATTATAAAATCATTTCCAAATGTTTGGCCACAAGATTAAGTAATGTACTGCATGAAATCATACATGAAGATCAATCTTATTGCATAAAAGATAGATCTATTGTAGATTTGTATGACTATGCTTTTGATAATAAGATTGAAATGGGTTTTTTATCATTAGACCAAGAGAAAGCTTTCGATCGGGTGGATCACATTTTTCTCTTTGATGCTCTAAAGGCCTTTGGTTTTGGTGATAATTTTATTTCAATGATACGGTTATTGTACACCGAAGCCACATGTATGATAAAAATGGCTGGAGGCCTAAGCATCCCTGTGAAAGTACAGAGGGGAATTAGACAGGGTTGTCCCCTTTCGGGCCAACTTTATAGCATAATTATAGAACCGCTGTTATGTAAATTAAGGAAAGACTTAGCAGGTCTACAGATTAATTTTCAAAATTCCCAGCAATCTGTCAAATTATCTGCATATGCAGATGATATAACAGTTTTAATTAGGGGAGATAGAGATGTTGATGTGGTAAAGCCTGCTCTAGAATGTTATGGAAAGGCATCATCTGCCAAAGTTAACTGGTATAAAAGCGATGCGGTGTGGTGTGGACAAATTGTAAATAGTCCACCACTTCCTGGTGGTCTACAATGGGGAAGGGCAGGGTTTAAATATCTGGGAGTTTTTTTGGGGACAATTGAATATAGAAAGCAAAATTGGGAGGGCCTGTTGGAGAAAGTATGTGCACGGTTGTCTCATTGGAAATGGTTGCTGCCCCAGCTGTCCTACAGGGGAAGGGTGCTGATATGTAACAACCTTGTAGCCTCTTCCCTTTGGCACAGAATTATGATCCTTGAACCTCCAGAAGAACTTGTGAGACAAATTCAGAGATGTCTGGTGGATTTTTTCTGGTCGGGACAGCATTGGCTGAAAGCTCCATTGTTGTCTCTGCCCAGACAGGAAGGAGGACAAGGCCTAGTGGACATCAGATCCAGACTAAAGACTTTCAGGCTTCAAGTGGCTCAGAGACTCCTCTATGGGAAGGACGTGAGCTGGGCTGGGATAGTGTGCACCCTATTGAGGAAAGCAGGGAATATGGGACTGGATCGCCACTTGTTCCTGATGGACATAAATAGGTTGGATCTTGCAGGATTAACATCGTTTTACAGATCACTCCTAAAAGCATGGACACTTTTTAAGATTTCTCGGGAGGCAAGCAATGCACATAGTTTGTGGCAGAAAGAAGAACCATTGCTTTTTAACTCTGCATTGAATCTGGACATTTTGAAAGACCTATCACTCAGGAAAAGTCTGTGGGCTGCAAAAATTACAAAAATTGGACACTTAATACCTGAAGGTGAATGGATATCAGCTGAGATTTTTGCTGAAAAAATGGACATAAGATCTATTCGAGTGGCAAAGAAAATTTTGACTCGGATAGTTGAGTTTTTGCCACAGAGTTACAGACTCTCATTAGAAACGTATAATGGAGAACTGAATATATGTGATTTCCCAGAAGTAAACATTGCAGCTGAGACTGGAAGCTGGGAAGAAGCTGAGGGTGGACTATTAACTTTCACGACACCTCAGTTGGGACTTTTCAGCGAAACGGATAAAAAATCATTGTACACATTGTGTGTCAAGATACTGCATTTTCAGGCTCTTATGAGTTTAAAAGAGTCTAAATGGCAAGAGGTGTTTGGAGTAGGTGCCTCCCCCAAGGGCAGCTGGAGGACCTTGTACAAACCTCCCATTGAAAAACGGGCTGGAGATCTTCAGTGGAGGTTAGTGCATGGTATAATAGCTACGAACAGACACAGAGCACGTCTTGATCCACAGGTGAGGGAGGGATGTCCTTTCTGTGGGATACCAGAAACTGTTTTTCATTTATTTTTAGACTGTACTAGATTACAACGTTTGTTTCCAACAATAGAAGGGTGGTGTCAGGACTTGGGAGAAGTTTTCTCACCTATGGTTTTCATATATGGTCTGAAGTATAAAAAGAGTAAAAAAGAGGCCCATGTCTTAATGAATTTTTTATGTGGGCAAGCTAAAATGGCTATTTGGGTGTCACGGAAAGAAAAAATGAATGGTAATGAGTCTTGTGATGTTGAATCTGTCATAAGGCGGTTAATAAGGTCACGATTAAAAATTGAGTACACTTATTACAAATTGGTTAATGACATTGAAACGTTTAAATATAAGTGGGGTGTGAATCAATGTATTTGTGATGTTGATTATGATGGAAATTTAATTTTGTGTTAGTTTTTTTTTTTTTTTTTTATCCCTCAGTGTCTGTATAATTGTTTAGAATAGAAGAAGGGAAAGGAAGGAAATTTTTTACTTTTGTATTAAAGTGATTGTTAAAGTCAAAAAAGTCTCTCTCTCTCTCTCTCTCTCTCTCTCTCTCTCTCTCACTCACTCTCTCTCTCTCTCTCTCCCTCTCTCTCTCTCTCTCTCTCCCTCTCTCTCTCTCTCTCTCTGAGTGAATGGTGAGACTGAGCGTGTAGAGCGCGTAGAGCGCGTGGTGGTGTGAGTGAATTTTCAGTCTTTTTTTCTCTTTTTTCTCTCTTTATTTTTCTTTGTTTCTTTGTGATATTTAGGGCTGGTGTTAGTGAGTTGTTTGTGGAGCAGCGGCTGCAGCATGGCTGCGGGCGATCAGCTCGGTTTGTCCAAGCTCACGCGCCGGCACGCTATTAAGCTGTCTCCGCCGGCCGGTTGTTCGGTAGAGGACTGTAGTTTAGCGGTCGGCGAAGAAGTTGGTTATGGAAGCATTAGATCAGCCTCGCGGATGAACGGCGCTGTGGTGATTTTTTTGGATGACATTGATAAAGCAAATCAGTTAATTGAGAATGGAGTGGTAATTCAAGGTACTTTTATACCTGTTCTCTCTTTGGTGAATCCTGCTAAAAAGATTATAATTTCTAACGTTCCTCCTTTTCTCAAAAATGAAGTTTTGGCTAAAGAGTTACAGAGACACGGACAGCTAGTAACTCCAATTAAACTGATCCCCATGAGCTGTAAATCACCTCATTTAAAACATGTTATGTCTTTTAGGAGGCAGGTACTTATGGTGCTTAAAAATAATGATGAGGAGCTGAATTTGGTGTTTAAGTTCAAGATTGATGGTTATGATTATACCGTACATGTAACATCAGAGTTGATGAAGTGTTTTGGGTGCGGAACTGTAGGCCACCTGATCCGCTCGTGCCCGGAGAGGGTAACGGTAGCTGAGACAAACGCTAACGGGGTGGAGCAGCGGAGCACAAGCGGAGTCGCCGCTTCAGTTACAAGATCAGGAAACACACGCACTGCAAGGGAGGAAAGTGAGGCTAGGAATCTTGAGAAGGAAGTTTTGAAAGAGTCAACGAGTAAGCAAACAGAGTTGGAAGTTCAACGAGACCCAAAGGTAGGCGCTACTGTTCATATTGCTACTAGAATAGCTGAAGCAGCGCTGTTTGAGGAGGAGAATGTGCTGGGTGATAAAGATATGGCCAAACAATCGATTAAAAGAAAAGAGTTAGACAATAAGACGAACACAGATCAGGCTAGTAAAGTATCAAAGTTGATTTTAGCGCAGGGTTCGCAGTCTGAAGAGAGGTCAATGGACACACAGGAGAGTGTGTGTGAGTTTGGTGCTGTTGACACACAGGAGAGTGTGTGTGAGTTTGGTGCTGCTGACACACAGGTGGATGCAGAGAGCGTTTACCCTTTCACTAGACTCCGTTCATTCTTACAGGACACTAAAGGCATGAGGTCAGTTAGAGTGGAGGAGTTTTTCCCGGATTTAAAGATGTTTCTTGATTCAGTCAAGTTGTTTATGAAAAACACTGATAGGTCTGATCACCCCCTTTTCAGTGATCAAGAAATTTATCGTCTCAAGAAACTGATGCTTAAAGTTAGATCGCAAATAGCCAATGATGGTTAACTGTTTTTTGTCCTTCTCTTTCCTATGGTTGATTCTCTCTGGGTTGTTTAAATGGCAATCCCAATGCATTTACTTACTTAATATGTGTGAAGTAAAGCTAGGATCCCTTAACATTAATGGGGCCAGGGAGGATGTAAAGAGAGCTGCTCTTTTTAATCTACTTAAAGTGAAACAACTCAATGTGGTATTCCTGCAAGAAACACATAGTACAGTAGATAACGAAGCAGATTGGAAGAAGGAATGGGATGGAGAAGTGTGTCTTAGTCATAAAAGCAATAACAGTGGTGGAGTTGGCATCTTGTTTGCTAAAGATTTTACACCAATTTCTTTTGATATTGAGGAAATTATTAAGGGTAGGTTGTTGAAAATAAACGCTTGCTTTGAAAATGTAAAGTTAATCTTTATTAATGTGTATGTTCCAGCTGTGGGGACTGAAAGGGTGCTTTTTCTTAACATTTTAGACAATGTGATAAGGAATTGTTCTGATGACTGTAATATGATCCTGGGGGGGGACTTCAACTGTACTGCTGCTAATGTCGATAGGAATCACATAGAGCCTCATGGTCCCAGCAGAAAATGTTTGATCAAGTTAATTGAATCAAACGGTTTATGTGATATTTGGAGGTTTTTCTATCCTTCTCAGCGACAATACACCTGGGCTCATGTTAAGGATAATTATCTGTCTCTAGCTAGACTGGATAGATTTTATTGTTTCAAAAATCAAACAAATGTATTGAGAAATTGTTCAATACATCCTGTCGGTATTTCTGATCATTCTCTTGTCCAATGTTGTATTTTTATCAAAGATGTGAAATGTAAAAGTGCTTTTTGGCATTTTAATGTTGCTCTGCTTGATGACAATGTATTCAGGGATACTTTTAAGTTTTTTTGGGATGGTTTTAAAAATACAAAATCTGAATATGTTTCTTTGCAGCAGTGGTGGGACATAGGAAAGAGTAAAATCAAACAGCTTTGTTTACAATATACGTTAAATGTTACAAAAGATATGTCCAGATCAATGAAAGATTTAGAGAGCGAAATATTGGAGTTGCAAGAGTTGGCAGACTCCACAGGAGAAAAAGAACACATTAAAGTCCTCAAAAAGAAAAAAGTAGCTCTGTCTAGCCTGTTAGGTTTTTCTGCTCAAGGCGCTCTGGTTCGTTCACGTTTTCGAAACGTGGTCAAAATGGATGCTCCTTCTCATTTTTTTTTCGCCCTAGAACGAAAAAATGGGCAAAAGAGGCTAATGCATTCTTTGCGAGACAACACTGGACAACTTTTAAATGAATCTGCAGAGATTCGGAAATGTGCTGTTGATTTTTATGAAAAATTGTTTAAGAAAGAGTCTCAAGAGGTACCAGAAGTAGCGCAGTCCTTTTATGAGGGCTTACCACAGGTTTCAGAGGAGACTAACATAGAGCTGGGTGCTCCAATCTCTGAAGCTGAATTATACACAGCATTGCAGAGCCTGGAGAGTGGCAAGGCTCCAGGCATGGATGGGATTCCCGTGGATTTTTACAAAGTTTTTTGGAAAGAAATCAGCAAAGACTTGTCACTTGTACTAATGAACAGCCTTGAAAAAGGATTCTTACCATTAAGCTGCAGGAGGGCAATCCTTACTCTGCTTCCTAAGAAAGGTGACCTGCAAGAGATTAAGAATTGGCGACCAGTAGCTTTACTGTCGTCTGATTATAAGCTACTTTCTAAAGTATTAGCAATGAGATTGAAAAAAGCAATGGAGCAAATTATACATGTGGACCAGACCTATTGTATTCCAAACAGGTTGATATCTGACAATATAAGTTTAATTCGCTATGTTTTGGACCTCTCTAATTCTAAGGGTTGTGAACTTGGTTTAATTTCAATAGACCAAGAAAAGGCGTTTGACCGAGTGGAGCATCAGTATTTGTGGCAAACGATGGAAGTATTTGGTTTTATATTTGTATACTAGTTTTATAGCCATGATCCAGGCTTTATACAGGGATATTGAGAGTTTATTAAAGATAAATGGGGGGTTAAGTGCTCCTTTTAAAGTTCAGAGGGGAATCAGGCAGGGTTGTTCTCTCTCTGGGATGCTTTATTCTGTAGCTATTGAACCTTTCCTAAATAAACTAAGAAGACTTATCCCAGGGGTAACTATTCCTGGATGTAATTCAGTGTTTAAACTTTCTGCCTACGCTGATGATGTGGTTGTTTTTGTTAAGAATCAAGATGACATTAATATTCTTGTTGAATGTATAAATGATTTCACTGTTTTGTCATCTGCAAAAATCAACTGGGGGAAAAGTGAGGCCATAACTCTTTGTGCTGAGTTAGAAAAAAAGGCTGTTTTACCAAATGGGTTATCTTGGGTTAAGGGTGGTTTTAAGTATCTTGGTGTGTTTTTAGGAGACAGTTCAGTTGTGTGCAAAAATTGGGATAATGTTTTAGAAAAAATCGAAGGACGTCTTAAAAAATGGAAGTGGATTCTACCACATATGTCTTTTAAGGGACGTGTATTAGTGATTAACAACTTGGTGTCTGCTATGTTATGGCATCGTTTGATGTGTGTAGATCCTCCGCCACAGCTGCTGGCAAAAATACAAGCTGTTTTAGTTAATTTTTTTTGGGATCACTTACATTGGGTTCCACAATGTCTTTTGTTTTTGCCAAAGGAAGAAGGAGGTCATGGACTAATTCATCTCGCTAGCAGAGGTGCTACTTTCAGACTACAATTTATACAGAGACTGCTTGTTGGACCAGAAAACCTTGTCTGGAGACCCGTGGCCCATACTATATTGAGCCAAGGTGGAAATTTGGGTCTAGTTCAGTCTTTGTTTTTAATGGATCTGAAGACTCACAAACTTTGTAATCTTCCTAAGTTTTATCAAGGGCTGTTTACTGTGTGGGGAATGTTTCAGAAATCAAGGACAAGCATCGATTCACTGTTTTGGTTGTTGAAAGAACCAGTGCTGTATGGGACACGATTTGACGTAGAACACTTAACTGGATCGTTTATGGCACAGCGATTTATTTCAGCAGGAACTGTTACTCTGAAACATGTCTTGGATCTGACGGGGACAAACTTGTCTAACGCTGAAAAATTGGCCTCTCATATAGGGGTCTGTTCTGTCAGGACTGTAAAGCATTTGCTTAACAACTGGAAAAGTAAACTCGCACAGACTGAACTCTCCTTGTGTAATGATTACTGCAATGGATCTTGTCAACCCAACTGTAATGATATTTTCCCTTCATTAATTCTTGCTCCTGATTTTAAAAACTGCACTGGTCCTTTGCTAGAGTTAAACGGAAATCTTACAAACAACATGGTCACAATGTCAAGTAAATCCATGTATATGTCTTTTGTTAAGATTTTAAACAAAGATAAACTGAATGGTCGAGTGGATACTCCCTGGAGAGCTCATTTTGGGCTTGACAAGGAAGTCAAGCCTGTGTGGAGAGCTCTATATAAATTACCGCTGACAAAAAAAGTTGGGGATTTACAATGGAGAGTGTTACATGGAATTGTGGCTGTTAATGCTTTTATTTCCGTTATTAATTCTAATGTAAATGAAAAGTGTCCTTTCTGTGTGGAAAGGGAAACAGTGTTTCATTGTTTTTCAGAATGTAGCAGACTTTGTCAATTTTTTGCACTGTTACAACGACTGTTTTTAATGTTTGATGAAGTATTTACTAAAGAAATGTTTATTCTTGGATATAGATACAGTCAGAAATACCGACAGAGATGCCAGCTTTTTAATTTTGTTTTAGGCCAAGCAAAAATGGCCATTTATATTAGTAGGAGAAATAAGGTAGATGGGTCTCTTGATTGTGATGCAAGCATGTTGTTTATCAGAATGTTGAAAGCCAGATTGAAGGTTGATTTTAATTTCTATATGTCCACAAATAATGTTGAGGAATTCATTTTCATCTGGTGTTATAAAGATGTGTTGTGTTCTGTTGTTGACAATATGTTGTATTTTGGAGATGTTTGGAGTTAAATGTTTTTTTAAATCACTCAGAATTTTTTACAATGGTTTAAAAAACAACCATTGAGTGAAGAAAAAAAAAAAAAAAAGAAAAAAAGGAAAAAGAAAGAAAGAGATTTTAAATATTATGTTGTAAACAAATTTTGTTTGTATAATTAAAGAGATTTAAAATTCAATTCTCTCTCTCTCTCACTCTCTCTCTCTCTCTCTCTCTCTCTCTCTCTCTCTCTCTCCCTCTCTCTCTCTCTCTCTCTCTCTCTCTCTCTCTCTCTCTCTCTCTCTCTCTCTCTCTCCCTCTCTCTCTCTCTCTCTCTCTCTCTCTCTCTCCCTCTCAAGTCAAGTCAAGTCAACTTTATTTATATAGCGCTTTTAACAATGTAGATTGTTTCAAAGCAGCTTTACAGTGTTAAACAGGAAAATAATGCAGCATAATTTTATTCAGCTGTATAGCCATTCTGGAAAAATTTCAAGTATCATACAGTGACAGTGTGGGCTTTAGATTAATAATTTGATCAGTAATTTAGTTTAAATGGTTAATTTAGTTTATTATTTAGATGTATTTTGATGTTTAGTTGAAAAATTTAGTGTCCCCAACTGAGCACGCCAAGCCAGAGGCAACAGTGGCAAGGAAACCAAAACCCCATTAGGTGACCTAATGGAGAAAAATAAACCTTGGGAGAAACCAGGCTCAGTCGGGGTGCCAGTTCTCCTCTGGCCAATTAACAAACAGCGTATTATTATTATTATTCTGGCAGTTTTACAGCTCGGAGGTCATAATAGATCAGAATATTCGAGGGACCGGGGGCAACATGCTGGAGACGGGTTTATTGAGGATGATGTTGATTAAATAATTATTAAAGTGCAATATTCGAATGATCGGAGGCAACACGCAGGAGACGGGTTTATTGAGATGCCGTGTCGATGAGGCAGTTTCAGGGGGAGTCTAATCACGGTCTCCCAGACACTTCGGGGTCCTGTGTTGGTCTTCTCTGGGCGCAGGTCCACCATCTGATCTGGATACGGCCCGGATCCAGCTGACTGCAGTAAACCTCGGGATAAAACAGAGAGACTAACATTAGCGTAGATGCCATTCTTCTGATGATGTAACGAGTACATCAGGTGTTATGGGAAGTGTTCCCGGTTCCGGCTGACCTAGTTAATGCAGCCTAACAATCATTTCATTGAAAAAGTGTTTTATGTGTATGCCACAGTAAAGAGATGTGTTTTTAGTCTAGATTTAAACTGACAGAGTGTGTCTGCTTCCCGAACAATGTTAGGAAGACTGTTCCAGAGTTTAGGTGCTAAATAGGAAAACGATCGACCGCCTGCAGTTGATTTGGATATTCTCGGTATGATCAACTGGCCAGAATTTTGAGACCGCAGTAGACGTGATGGAGTATAATATGTTAAGAGCTCGCTCAAGTATTGGGGAGCTAAACCATTTAGTGCTTTGTAAGTAATAAGTAAGATTTTAAAATTTATGCGATGTTTAATAGGCAGCCAGTGCAGTGTTGACAGAACTGGGCTAATATGGTCATACTTCCTGGTTCTAGTAAGAACTCGAGCTGCTGCGTTTTGGACCAGCTGGAGTTTATTTATTAAGCGAGCAGGGCAACCACCCAGTAGAGCATTACAATAATCTAACCTTGAGGTCATGAACGCATGAACTAACTGTTCAGCATTTTGCATTGAGAGCATGTGCCGTAATTTAGATATATTTTTAAGATGGTAGAAAGCAGTTTTACAGATGCTAGAGACGTGGCTTTCAAACGAAAGATTGGTATCAAAGAGCACACCCAGGTTCCTCACTGACGACGAGGACTTGACAGAACAGCCATCAAGTGTTAGACAGTATTCTAGGTTACTACTTGTGGAGCTTTTTTGTCCAATAATTAAAAATTCAGTTTTTTCTGAATTGAGTTGCAGGAAATTACCAGTCATCCAATGTTTTATATCAGCTATGCATTCCGTTAATCTTGTGGATTGGTAAGTTTCTTTAGGGCGTGAAGAAATATAGAGCTGAGTATCGTCAGCATAACAATGAAAACTAACGCCATGCTTCCTAATGATATCTCCCAGTGGTAGCATGTACAGGGTGAAGAGTAGCGGTCCTAGCACTGAGCCTTGCGGTACTCCATACTGAACTTGCGATCGGTGTGACATATCTTCATTTACTACTACAAACTGATAACGGTCGCATAGGTATGATTTAAACCATGATAATGCAATTCCACTAATACCTACATAATTTTCGAGTCTATTCAAAAGAATGTTGTGGTCGATAGTATCAAATGCAGCGCTAAGATCGAGTAACACTAATAGAGAGATACAGCCACGATCGGATGATAAGAGCAAATCATTTGTAACTCTGACGAGAGCAGTCTCAGTGCTATGATACGGTCTAAATCCTGACTGGAAATCCTCACAGATACCATTTCTTTCTAAAAAGGAACATAATTGTGAAGACACTGCCTTTTCAAGTATTTTTGACAGAAAGGGTAGATTTGAGATTGGTCTATAATTGACTAAATCTGTAGGATCAAGTTGCGGTTTTTTAATAAGTGGTTTAATAATTGCCAACTTAAAAGTTTTCGGTACATATCCTAATGACAAAGATGAATTAATGATATTAAGAAGAGGATCTATGACCTCTGGTAGCATCTCTTTTAATAGCCTAGTTGGTATAGGGTCGAGCATACATGTTGTCGATTTTGATGATTTAACGAGTTTAGCCAATTCTTCTTCTCCTATAGCAGTGAATGAGTGTAATTTTTCCTCAGTGACACTACAATGCTCTGTCTGATGTGATGCTGTATTAGACGGCTGCATGGTTAAAATTTTTTTCCTAATATTATCAATCTTACATGTGAAGAAGTTCATAAAGTCATTACTGCTGTGCTGTTTACAATCATCAGAAGTTGAAGCTTTATTTTTGGTTAATTTAGCCACTGTATCGAATAAATACCTTGGGTTGTGTTTGTTTTCTTCCAAGAGAGTTGAGAAATAAGCAGATCTAGCAGTTTTTACAGCCTTTCTGTATGTGATCATGTGCTCTTTCCACGAATTACGAAATACCTCTAATTTTGTTTTCTTCCAGCTGCGCTCCATTTTTCTGGCTGCTGTTTTAAGGGCCCGGGTGTGCTCGTTGTACCACGGCGTTGGACTATTTTCTTTAATCTTCTTTAAGCGCAGAGGAGCAACTGTGTCTAAAGTACTGCAAAAGAGAGAGTCAATAGTTTCTGTTGCAACATCGAGTTCTTCTATACTATCTGGGATGCTGAGCAGATGATACTGATGAGGGAGATTATTTAAAAAGCAATCTTTAGTAGCGGCAGTGATTGTCCTGCCATTTTTAAAGCGAGGGGGCGGCTTTGCAACCTTAGCTAAATTAAGTATACATGATACTAAGTAATGATCTGAGATGTCATCGCTCTGCTGCAGAATTTCAACGGTATCAACATTTATTCCATGTGACAATATTAGGTCTAAAGTATGATTATGGCGATGAGTGGCTCCTGACACGTGTTGCCTAACTCCAATAGAGTTTAGTGTGTCTTTAAATGCTAATCCCAATACGTCTTTTCCGTTGTCAACATGGATATTAAAATCACCAACAATTAGTACTTTATCTACGGCCAGTACTAACTCTGATAGAAAATCAGCAAATTCTTTGATAAAGTCTGTATTATGCCCAGGTGGCCTGTATACAGTAGCTAACACAAATGTTGAACGGGTTTTATCATGTACACTACATAGCGTTACATAAAGCACCAAAACTTCGAAGGAATTATATTTGAAACTAGACTTCTGAGTAATACTGAAGATATTATTATAAATTACAGCGACCCCTCCCCCTTTACCTTTCAGACGCGGCTCATGTTTATAACAATAATCTTGGGGGGTGGACTCATTTAAGGTAATGTAGTCGTCAGGTTTTAGCCAGGTTTCTGTCAAACAGAGCACATCTAGATTATTATCTGTAATAATATCATTAACAATAAGCGCTTTTGGGGAAAGGGATCTAATATTCAGCAACCCAAGCTTTATCAATTGTTCATCTGTATTATATATTTTGTTTATTTGTTGGACGTCAATTAAATTTTTACTGTTGAATGGTTTTGATGTTTTTTTGTATTTACTAATTCGGGGAACAGACACAGTCTCTATATGATAATATCTAGGTGAAAGAGTCTCTATGTGCTGGGATTTATCTGACTCCGGTAACGTGAGACAGCTAGCAGACGGTCGGTTTAGCCAGTTTGTCTGCTTCCTGACCTGGGCCCTAGTGAGTCAAGGTTTAGCTCTAAGACTATGTGCCAGATTACTAGAGAGAAGAGCGGCACCACCCCAAGAGGGATGGATGCCATCCTTCTTCAACAGGTCAGGTCTGCCCCAAAAACTTTTCCAATTGTCTATGAACCCTATGTTATTTTGCAGACACCACTTAGACAACCAGCCATTGAGTGATGATAGTCTGCTAACTATCTCATCACTCCTTTTTACCGGGAGCGGTCCAGAACAAAAAACAGCCTCAGACATCGTACTAGCGAGTTCACACACCTCTTTAATGTTAATTTTGGTGATCTCCGACTGGCGAAGTCGAACATCATTAGTGCCGACGTGAATAATAATCTTAGAGAATTTACGATTAGCTTTAGCCAGCACTTTTAAATTTGCTAAATTTGGTATCAAGCTCTCCCCCTCTCTCTCTCTCTCTCTCTCTCTCTCTCTCTCTCTCTCTCTCTCTCTCTGTGCGCATGTGCGGGCGTTTGTTGAGCTGAGTGAGTGAAGTGAGTGCGTGGTTTCATACTGTTTCTGTTTGAAAGTTTTTTGGAGTATATCTTTTCTAAGTTTGAGATTGTATAAAATAGGGTAGGTAGAGTATTTTTGGGTGAACGGAGAGCCGCTGTTATCCAGCGTTTGCTGGGTGGCAATGGCATCTTCAAAGCGCGTGGGTTTGGACCGGTTGTCGCGTAGACACGGTATCAAGCTCGCGCCTGTGTTTAATGTTTCGGTAGAACAATGTGCTTTGGCTGTAGGAGAAGTTGTCGGTTTTGACAGTATATTATCAGCGTCGCGAATGAACAGTGCTGTTGTTGTTTTTCTGGACACTATTGAAAAAGTAAACAGTGTTGTGCAGAATGGCGTTGTTATACAGGATACTTTCATTCCTGTAATGCCGCTGCTTCAACCGGCAAAAAAAGTTATTCTGTCCAACGTTCCCCCGTTCATTAAAGATGAACTCTTGCTTGCAGAGCTTTCAAGGCATGGCAAAGTAGTGTCCCAAATGAAAAAGATCCCGCTTGGCTGTAAATCACCGTTACTAAAGCATGTCGTTTGTTTTAGACGTCAGGTTTATATGGTTTTGAAGAACGATGCAGAGGAATTGAGTGTGGTTTTCAAATTTAGAATTGATGGACATGATTATGTGGTTTTTGCCACCTCTGATATTTTGAAATGTTTTCGATGTGGAAAAGAGGGCCACGTTAGGAATACTTGTACTGCGAATGTTAATGATGAAGAAATGATGGATAATGAAAGGATGGATGATGGGAGTGCTGGAGCTGGGACTAGTGCTGCTTCTGGTAGGGAAGTTGAGCGTGTGGAGGATGGGAGAAGTGCTGAGAATGAGGACACTTCGGTGATAGGTGCAAGAAATGTAGAAAATGAAACTGATGTGTCTCAGGAGGATGTATCTGCTGTAGCAGAAGCTATTGAGGCTGAAGACAGTTTGGATATGGTGAGGGAGGAAGCACTTTTTAAAACTCCCTCTATTAAAAGAAAAAGACCAAAGAAAAGCCCAAAGAGAATGGGCGCTGGTCAGGAGACAGTAGACTCAGAAAATAAAAATGATGACACTGAATGTAGCACACTTGAGGATTCTGATGGTGAGGCAACAGTTAGCATGAGTACACCAGAATGCCAAGGTGGTTACACTTTTGGAAAAATAAGATTATTCCTACAAAAAACGAAGAATATGAAAAATGTCCAGGTGGAGGAATATTTTCCTGACCGCAAAATGTTCATAGACTCTGTTGTAACAATGATGAGGGGTGATAGTGAGGATCATTTCACTTCTCAGGAAGTGTTCAGGTTGAAGAAATTTGTTTCTAAATTGAAACTGAAACAAAAAAATGAGGATGGTTTTGAAACTACATAAGATCTTTTGCTCGTTTAAGATAATGGTTGCCGCATATCTTTTTATATACATTCTAATGAGTGCGATAAGAATGGGCACTCTGAATCTGAATGGTGCAAGAGATATAAAGAAAAGGGCATTACTCTTTGAATTAATTAGACAGAAAAGCTTGGATGTTATATTTGTTCAAGAAACTCACAGTGACAGTCTAAATGAAACTGATTACAAAAAGGAGTGGGGCGGGGAAGTTGTGCTTACTCATATGAGTTCAGTCAGCGGAGGGTTGGCTGTTCTTTTTGCAAAACAATTCTTGCCTGTTTCATATGAATTGAAGCAGGTAATACCAGGTAGACTAATGCTTTTAAAAGCAAAATTTGAAAGATTTAATTTTGTTTTTCTGAATATATATGCTCCAACGAATGGGACTGAAAGAGTTCTTTTTTTTAACAGTGTTAATAGTATCTTGCAGAACTGTGATTGTGATGATTATTTGTTTTTTGGGGGAGATTTTAATTGCACGGAGAATTATGTATTGGATCGGAATCATGTAGAGCCACATGCTGCTTCAGCTCGTGTGATATGTGAGCTGGTTGAGACTCATGGTTTATGTGATATTTGGCGGGGTCTTAATAATGATGTCAGACAGTACACATGGGCACATGCAAGAGGAAGTCTTATATCCCTTGCCCGAATCGATAGATTTTATTGTTATAAGCACCACTTTAATATAATGAAAAAATGTGTAATTGCTCCAGTAGGTTTTTCGGATCATTGCTTAGTTACATGTCAAGTTTTTATAGCGAATATAAAGGCTAGAAGTGCCTATTGGCATTTCAACATATCTTTGTTAAATGATAAACATTTTAGGGATGTTTTTTGTTTTTTTTGTGATAATTTTAAAATAAGAAAACAGGAATTTGTAAATCTGCGGCAGTGGTGGGATGTTGGTAAGGTTAAAATAATGATGTTTTGTAAACAATACACTTTCAATGTTACCAGGGACATGACACGATCTATGAAAAAGTTAGAAAGTGAAATAGTTGAATTACAGGATTTGGCAGATGTTACCAAAGATCAGAGACATTTGGAGACTCTTAAATCCCAAAAATCTATTCTCATAGATCTATTAGGAATCAGGCCACAAGGAGCATTGGTTCGATCTCGGTTTTTAAATCTTTCACAAATGGATGCCCCATCTAAGTTCTTTTTCAGTCTTGAGCGAACGAATGGTCAGAGTCGTTGCATTCACTGCTTATACTCCGAAAATGGGCAGGAGCTAACAGAACCCTCTGAGATAAGAGGGAGAGCAGTACGGTTCTATGCTGGACTGTACAGCAGCGAATATGCTGAGAATGATGGTCTGTCTGCTCAATTCTGCGAAGGTCTACCCAGTGTTTCAGAGAGCTCAAAAGCGGATCTGAAGAGGCCGCTGAGTGAGCAGGAGCTGTTCAATGCTCTGAAAGAAATGGAGGGGGGCAAAGCCCCTGGCATGGATGGACTCCCTGTGGAGTTTTACAGGGAGTTCTGGCCGGTTATGGGTAATGACCTGTTGGGTGTTCTCAATGAGAGCCTAACTGAGGGGCTTTTGCCCTTAAGCTGCAGAAGAGCAGTGATTACCTTACTGCCAAAAAAAGGAAATCTACAAGAAATAAAGAACTGGAGACCAGTGAGCTTGCTATGCTCTGACCTGAAAATATTTTCAAAAACTTTGGCTAATAGGCTGAAAAAGGTGATGGGGGAAGTCATTCATGTGGATCAAACATATTGTGTTCCAGAAAGGTCTATTTTAGATAATGTTTGCCTTATACGGGATATTTTAAATGTTTGTAATCTTTCTAATACTGATTTGGGTCTTGTTGCTATTGATCAAGAGAAAGCATTTGACAGAGTCGAGCACAGATATCTCTGGAAAATTTTAGATGCTTTTGATTTTGGATTAGATTTTATTAAAATGATCAAAGTTATGTACCAGGACGTTGAAAGTGTTTTGAAAATCAATGGTGGTTTGAGTGCCCCTTTTAAGGTTTTTAGGGGTATTAGACAGGGTTGTGCACTATCGGGAATGTTATATTCTCTGGCTATTGAGCCTCTGTTGAATAAAGTGCGTTCAAAAATTGAAGGTTTTTCTTTTGGCAATGTACACCATCAGGTCTCAGCATATGCTGATGATATTGTAATTATGGTTAAAGGACAGCGAGATATTAGCCAAATGGCGGCTATTTTAAAAGATTTTGGAACCATCTCAGCTGCGAAAGTCAATTGGGATAAGAGTGAGGCATTGGTTTTAGGAAAATGGGATCAGGGTCTCCCAATTTTACCTGATAAATTAACTTGGAAAAGGGGAGGTTTTAAGTATCTGGGAGTGTATCTTGGGGATACAGTTATGCAGCAAAGAAACTGGGATGGAATGGTAGAGCAAATGGTGGGTAGATTGGCTAAATGGAAGTGGATTCATTCACAACTATCCTTTAGGGGAAGAGTGTTGATAGTGAATAATTTGGTAGCCTCAACACTCTGGCATAAGTTGTTTTGTGTAGATCCCCCCATAGGGCTATTATCTCGGCTGCAAAGAATTTTTGTGGATTTTTTTTGGGATCGCTTGCACTGGATTCCACAAGGTGTATGTTTTTTATCTAAAGATGAAGGTGGACAAGGTTTGGTGCATCTACCAAGCAGAATGGCAGCATTTCGTTTACAATTCATCCAGAGATTTTTAACAGGACCTGATGACTTGGTGTGGAGGAATGTGACCAAGGTTATTTTACAAAGAGTGGAGGGACTTGGACTTGATGTAGGACTCTTCTTTGTGGATTACAGGAAGCTGCACCTGAATGGCATATCTACTTTTTACTGTGGACTTTTTAAAGCATGGGGACTCTTTACTTTTGAAAAAAAGGACAGTTTGGAATCGCTTTTTTGGCTTTTGGAGGAGCCTCTTGTCAAGGGGGCTCGTCTGGACTTGGCGGATGAAGTGCCGGGTCTCACTCAGACATTGTGTGCCTCAGGAACTGTGAAGCTGAGGCAAATTGTCAGGGTAGCTGGCCCTGACTTAAGTGACATTACAGCAGTAGCCCTTTTGCTGGGGTACAGGTCGGTTCGCCAGGCAGGAAAAGTAGTAGAGATGTGGAAGAAGAGGCTTACAGATGGGGAAATCGCACTGCTTTTGGACTGTGATGGAGGCTTTGAGGTTCCTGCTACAAAAGATCTTGTTCCAAACATCAGGATTACTCCAGACTTGAAGGGCATGTCAGGTCCATTGTTGGACCTTCACGAGTTACAAGATTTGGATTTGGATAAAGTGAAGGGGAAGGTTTTATATCAATGTTGTGTTAAAGTTTTTAATAGAGTTGTTTTAAATGGGAGAGTTGATACTGTCTGGAAGGAAAAATTGGGGATGGGTGAAAAAGCCAAACCATTTTGGAGAGTGTTTTATAAACCACCATTGATTAAGAAATCTGGAGATTTACAATGGCGAATCTTACACGGTGCTGTGGCAGTTAATGCTTTTATTTCTGTTATTAATCCGAGTGTCAGTGATCAGTGTGTGTTTTGTGGTTTAAGGGAAACAGTTTTTCATTGTTTTTTAGAATGCGAAAGACTGAAATCAATTTTTGATGTATTGAGTCAAGTGTTTTTAAAATTTGAAGAAAAATTCACACATGATGCTTTTATTTTTGGGGCAGGGTATAGCCAAAAGCAAAGAATAAAATGGCAGCTGATCAACTTTGTGGTTGGTCAAGCAAAACTTGCAATTTATGTGAGCAGGAAAAATAGAATAGAAAACAGGCCTGGTCAAGACATTATGTGTCTTTTTAAAGCTTATGTGAAGTCTAGAATTGCTGTTGATTTTAAGTATTATAATTTAATGAATGATATGACATCTTTTGAAATGCAGTGGTGCTATAAGAATATTTTCTGTGCTGTCATGGAGGGGGATTTATCTTTTTCTTTATTCTTGCATTGAGGTGTATAGTTTAAGATTCAATGTTAATGAATTTGTATAATTGATTGTGTGGAATAAAGTTTTTTTTAAAAAATAAAAAAAAATCTCTCTCTCTCCCTCTCTCTCTCTCTCTCTCTCTCTCTCTCTCCCTCTCTCTCTCTCTCTCTCTCTCTCTCTTGTGCGCATGTGCGAGTGAGTGTTGCGGGGAGCGTGTGTGAGAGAACGCTGCAGTGGTGAGAGTGATCTTTTCTCTTTTCTTTCTGTTTTCCCCACACTGTTTTATCATAGCTGTAGAGTGTTTTAAACTATTGGTGTATTGTTGTGTGAAGTATAAAGTAAGGGGACGCCGTTGGCAGGTGTTGCCATGGCGGCATCACCGGTGCTGCCCGGTCAAAGTTTTGACAAACTTTCACGTAGGCATGGCAAAAAAGTATTGCCGTCCTTTAATTGTTCCGTGGAAGATTGTGCTTTGGCTGTTGGGAAGGCTGTCGGTTATAATAGTATTGTGTCGGCTTCCCGAATGAATAGCGCTGTGGTTGTTTTTTTGGACGCCATAGAGAAAGTGAATAGTGTTGTTCAGAGTGGAGTTGTGATCCAAGATACGCTTGTTTCTGTTGTACCGTTAATTCAACCAGCAAAAAGAATAATCCTCTCTAATGTTCCGCCCTTCATTAAGGACGAGTTGCTAATAACAGAATTGTCCAGGCATGGCAAAATCATGTCGCAAATTAAAAAAATACCGTTAGGTTGTAAGTCTCCGCTGCTCAAGCATGTTGTTTGTTTTAGACGGCAAGTGTACATGATTTTAAACAATGGCGAGGATGATTTGAATGTGACATTCAAATTTCGAAATGATGGTTTTGATTATGTCATTTTTGCATCTTCCGATACAATGAGGTGTTTTGAGTGCGGTAGAGAAGGTCACACTAAGCGCGCGTGCCCTGGGAGGGCTGAGGCGGCTGAGGCGACAGGTGCGGCTGAGGCGTCTGATACTGGTCTATTGACAAATGAAGATGCCGGTAGTAGCAATGTGGAGCAGACTAGTGTTGGTAATGTAAATGGGAGTGTGAGAAAAGAGGTTGGAGATGGTGAAAACAGTAAGAGTGTTGATGCTAGAAGGCTTGAGGGTGAGGAAGGTATGGATGTAGAAAGTACAGAAAATGGGAATGAAAATGGAGATAATGTTACAACTGATAGTGTCATAGCCGCAGCTGAATCTATTTTAGCTGAGGAGAATAAGAATAATGATTTTGGAAAGGATGAGGCTGTGTTTAAAGCTCCTTCTAGTAAGAGGAAACGTATTAGGAAATCCCCAAGGAAAATTAAAGCAGTGATGGATCAACAAGCTGATAAGAGTGATGAGACTGAATGTAGTGCAGTGGATGATTCTGATAGTGAAGTTGTCGATGGTAACAATGAGAAAGTTCAACAAAGTTATACTTTTGTGAAAGTGAGAAACTTCTTACAAAAGACAAAAAATCTGAAAAATGTCCATATTGTAGATTACTTTCCTGATCGGAAAGCATTCATTGATTCAGTTGGGATGTTGATGAGGGGAGAAGGTGAAGAACAATTCACAGTACAGGAGATATACAGACTGAAGAAATTTGTTTCTAAAGTAAAACTGGAATTAAAGAATGAAGATGGATTTGAAACTACATAGGTTTCTTTTTCTTGAGTTACTGTGTGTTTTTATATGTTGCTCAAAACTATGTAATCAAATGAGTGCAATAAAAGTGGGTACTCTTAACTTGAATGGTGCTAGAGATATTCAAAAAATAGCACTATTATTTGAGTTAATTAGTCAGAAAGGTGTGGATGTAATGTTCATACAGGAAACACACAGTGATTGTTTAAATGAAATTGACTGGAGGAAAGAATGGCATGGGGAAGTGTATTTCACACATTTAAACTCTGTTAAAGCTGGAGTTGCCATCCTTTTTGCAAAAAGGTTTTTGCCAGTTTCATGTGAAATAAAGCAAGTGATACCTGGTAGATTATTAGTCCTACAAGCAAAATTTGAAAAGTTTAATTTTGTTTTTCTTAATCTATATGCTCCGACAAATGGTACTGAAAGAATTGTCTTTCTTAATACTGTCAGTGTCTTTCTACAAAATTGTAATTCAAATGATTATCTCTTTGTGGGGGGGGGGATTTTAACTGTACGGAGAATGATGTTCTTGATAGGAATCATTTGGAACCTCACACTGCCTCAAGTCGTGTTATACGTGAATTGATTGAAACCCACGATTTATGTGATGTGTGGAGAGAATTGAATAATAACAATAGGCAGTATACATGGACACACTCAAGAGAAAATGCTATTTCTATGGCCAGGCTTGATAGGTTTTATTGTTATCGGCATCACTGTAATATTGTTAAAAAGTGTTTGATTACCCCAGTTGGGTTTTCGGATCACTCTTTGGTTTTATGTGAAGTGTTTATTGCAAGTGTTAAAATAAAGAGTGCTTATTGGCATTTTAATGCATCTTTGTTGGGTGATATGAATTTTAGAAATGTTTTTTGTAATTTTTGGGGAATTTTCCAGAACAAGAAAAGTTGTTTTAAAGATTTAAGACAATGGTGGGATTGTGGGAAAGTGGAAATAAAAGCTTTATGTCAACAGTACGCTTTCAATGTCTCTCGGGACATTATACACACAATGAGTAAACTTGAAACTGAGATTATTGAATTGGAAAATTTAGTTGGGGTTACTGGGGAACAAAAATGTATTGATGCTTTAAAGTGTAAAAAGTCATTTCTCACAGACATGCTGGGTATAAAGACACAAGGGGCTCTGGTTAGATCACGCTATCAGATGCTTACACAAATGGATGCCCCATCAAGGTTTTTCTTTGGCCTAGAACGTAAAAATGGGCAGAGTCGATTTATTCACTGTATTAGAACAGAGAATGGGCAGGAATTGAAAGAGCCTGCACAAATCAGGAAAAGGGCTGTACAATTCTATGCTGAGTTATATAGCAGTGAATATAAAGAGAATGAGGAGTTGTCTGACAAGTTTTATGAAGGTTTGCCAAATATTGCCCAGGACTCTGTAGCAAAGCTTGATAAGCCTCTTACGGAGCAGGAGCTTTTAAATGCTTTAATATGATATGAAGATATGAAGATATGATATGAAGACTGGTAAAGCACCCGGTATTGATGGCCTCTCCGTGGAGTTTTATAAGGCTTTTTGGGGAGTGATGGGTAAAGACTTCTTGGATGTTTTAAATGAAAGTTTGACTGTGGGTTCCCTGCCTTTGAGTTGTAGGAGGGCGGTGGTTACCTTGCTACCTAAGAAAGGGGACTTACAGGAGATAAAGAATTGGCGACCTGTAAGTTTACTATGTACAGATTTAAAAATTCTCTCTAAGGCCTTGGCCAATAGATTAAAAGATGTGATAGGACAAGTGGTCCATTCTGACCAGACCTATTGCATACCTGGAAGGTCGATTATGGACAATATTACTTTAATCAGGGATATTCTGGATATCTCTGGTTATCACGATCTTGATATAGGCTTTATTTCAATTGATCAGGAAAAAGCCTTTGATCGAATAGAGCATCAATATCTTTGGAATACGCTTGGTGCTTTTGGCTTTGGGTCCATTTTTTGTGGAATGATTGAAGTATTGTACAAAGACATTGAGAGCGTACTGAAGATCAATGGTGGTTTGAGTGCCCCTTTTAAAGCTGGGAGAGGTATAAGACAGGGATGCGCTCTCTCTGGAATGTTGTATTCCCTGGCAATCGAACCCATGTTAAACCGGCTGCGTTCTCGTATTGAAGGTTTTAAGTTGAGAAATCAAAGTGTTCAACACCAAATATCCGCGTATGCGGATGATGTCATGATTTTAATTAATGGAAAAAATGATGTGATCAATTTGGAGTCTACTGTTAATGATTTTGGTGTGATTTCTGCTGCACGGGTGAACTGGGAGAAAAGTGTTGCACTGATTAAAGGGGACTGGAAGAATGGTTCTCCGGATTTACCTGGTGGTTTGCAGTGGAAGAAGGGGGGTTTTAAGTATCTGGGTGTTCATCTTGGAGATGTAACTGTGCAGCAAAAGAACTGGGATGGGATTATAGAAAAAATGGAGGGCAGACTGAAGAAGTGGAGATGGATTCACTCTCAGTTATCGTTCAGAGGGAGAGTACTGATCCTGAACAACCTGATGGCCTCATCTCTGTGGCATAAGCTCTCATGTGTGGAACCTCCCAAAGGACTGTTATCACGTTTACAAGCATTATTAGTGGACTTCTTCTGGGACAGGCTGCACTGGGTCCCTCAAAGTGTGCTTTTTCTGCCATTGGAGGAGGGAGGACAAGGTCTGGTGTCTCTATCAAGCAGATATGCAACGTTACGATTACAGTTCATTCAGAAGTTCCTTACAGGCTCTGTGGATGTGGTATGGAGAGAAGTTGCGAAAAGCATTCTTCAAAGAGTGGATGGACTTGGACTAGATACTGCTTTGTTCTTCACGGATACCAAAAAGCTACGCTTGAGTGGATTATCTTCATTTTATCATGGTTTGTTCAAAGTTTGGCAGTATTTCAATATTAAAAGAACAGGAAATGCCAACTCTCTGTTTTGGTTGTTGGAGGAGCCTCTAGTTAAGGGGGCACGGTTGGACATAACAGACCAAGTGCCTAATCTCTCTCAGAGACTGTGTGACACCCAGACTGTAAAACTAGGTCACATAATTAAAGTGGCTAAATGTGATCTGAAAGACACTATGGCTGTGGCATCTTTACTTGGACAAAAGTCTATGCGACAAACCTCAACAATCCTGGAGTTATGGAGACAGAAACTGACAGTAGAGGATTTGTCACTTCTTGAAAGATATGAGAATGGACATTTGCTTCCTGATACGAGAGACCCTTTTCCCAAGCATCTGATCACACCAGATTTAAAGGAAATGTCTGGTGTTTTGTTAAACTTGAATGGGCTTCAGGACTTACTATTAGATGAATTAAGTGGGAAACTGATGTATAAATGTTTTGTTAAAATATTGTACAAGTCAACACTGTGTGAGAAAATAGATAATGTCTGGAGAGAGAAATTTGATGTTGGAAATGAAGTTAAACCATATTGGAGGGTCCTATACAAACCACCATTGATGAAAAAGTCAGGAGATCTGCAATGGCGGATCCTGAAGGGGGCTATTGCTGTTAACTCTTTTGTCTCAATCATTAACCCCGATGTCAATGAAGGTTGTGCTTTTTGTGGGTTAAGAGAAACAATTTATCATTGTTTTGTGGATTGTAATAGGCTTGAACCACTTTTTGTATTATTAGGAAAATTGTTCTTGGGTTTTAAAGAAAGTTTCACACTCTTGGCTTTCATTTATGGAGCAGGATATAATCGTAATCAAATGTTCAAATGGCAGTTGATTAATTTTATGATCGGCCAAGCAAAAATGGCAATATATATTTCAAGGAAAAATAAGATAAAGAATATTCATGGTCAAGATAGTGTATTGTTGTTCAAGGCATTCGTTAGATCTAGGATCTCAGTTGAATTTAAGTATTACAAAGAGATGCAGGATTTGGCAACCTTTATATTACGGTGGTGTTTTAATGAGGGTTTTTGTACTGTGTGTGAGGAGGATTTAGTTTTTGGTCTTTTGCTGTGTTGATTGTTTTTGTGATAATGATTGGACTATGTGTTCTTTGTTAATGATTGAATAAAAGTGTGGGTTAAAAATAAAAAAAAAAATCTCTCTCTCTCTCTCTCCCTCTCCCTCTCCGTCTCTCTCTCTCTCCCTCTCCCTCTCTCTCTCCCTCTCCCTCTCCCTCTCCCTCTCTCTCTCCCTCTCTCCCTCTCTCTCTCCCTCTCCCTCTCCCTCTCCCTCTCCCTCTCCCTCTCCCTCTCCCTCTCCCTCTCTCTCTCTCTCTCTCTGAGTGCGTGCGCGCGTGCGTGTTGGGAGTGAGTGCGTTGAGTGCGTTGAGTGCTGCTGAGAGCGTGCTGAATGTGAGTTCTCTATTTCTCTTTTTTTCCAAACTTGTGTTTCTCTGTTAATACTTTGAGGAGTTCTTTGAGGAACAGTGTTTATTGGGGTTCGTTTGTGTTGGTTTGGTGGAGGCGGCGGCTGCCGGGCTGGTCAGCATGGCTGCAGCTGCAGGTGAACACAGTGGTTTGCACAAACTCACGCGCCGACACGCTATTAAAATTTCTCCGCCTAATGGGTGTTCGGTTGAGGATTGTAGTCTAGCGGTGGGTGAGATGGTCGGATATGACAGTATTAAATCGGCTTCTAGGATGAACAGTGCCGTAGTGATTTTTTTAGACAGTGTGGACAAAGTAAATCAGTTACTCGAAAGTGGAGTTGTGATTCAAGACACATACACACCAGTTTTGTCTCTAGTAAACCCTGCTAAAAAAGTCATCATTTCCAATGTACCCCCATTCATGAAAAATGAGCTGTTGGAAAAAGAACTAGGGAGACACGGAAAATTAGTGACTCCGATAAAGATGATTCCTATCAGCTGTAAATCTCCTCATCTCAAACACGTTGTGTCTTTCAGGAGACATGTACATATGATTCTCAAAAAGAGTGGTGAAGAGTTAAACTTAGTGTTTAAGTTTAAGGTTGATGATTTTGACTACACTGTGCATGTAACGTCAGAGACGATGAAATGCTTTGGGTGTGGGACTGTTGGGCATGTGATTCGCTCGTGTCCAGAGAGAGCGATGCAGGCTTTAGCGGATCCACCGCCCGTTCGGGCCGAAAGCGAAGCCACTTTACCTGGCGAAACGCAGGGAACTGTGCAGGAAGAAAATAAAAATGATAATGATCAGGAGAAGGAGCAGACAGACAATGTAGCGAGTGATCAAAATACACAAGTTGTCTTGAAAGAGGATCTAAATGTTGGTCAAACCGCGACTAGAGTAGCTGAGTCAGTGTTGTTTAATGAGGAAGATTTGTTGTGGTTAGATGATGAAATATCCAATTCGTCAACCAAAAGAAAAAATCCAGAAAATAAATCAAACACTGAACAAGTTGCAAAAGTGTCAAAAACAAATCCGAGCTGTTCTTCCCAGTCCGAGGATGTGTTGATGAGCACACAAGAGTCTGAAAGTGATGTTAGTGGAGACACACAGATGGGGGTGGAGAGTGCTTATTCTTTCACCAAAATTCAGTCTTTTTTGCAAAGAACCAAAGGTTTGAGATTAGTTAAAATTGATGACTTTTTCCCAGACTTAAAGTTGTTCATTAACTCGGTAAAATTTTTCATGAAAAATACAGAAAACTCAGGTGAAATGACCTTTACAGACCAGGAAGTTTTTCGGTTAAAAAAATTGATGATAAAAGCGAGAGCACAATTAGCTAATGATGGTTAAGCACCTTTTGTTTTTCTTTTTCTTTGTTTGTGTTAACCTCTCTGTTCTGTTTAAATGCAACTTAACCTTTACAATGTGTGACATAAAGCTGGGCTCTTTAAATGTTAATGGTGCCAGAGAGGATGTGAAGAGAGTTTCCCTCATCAATTTGTTTAAAGTTAAAAAATTAAATGTAATTTTTTTACAAGAAACACATAGCACAACTGAAAATGAAACCGCGTGGAAGAAAGATTGGGATGGAGAGGTTTTTCTCAGTCATAAGTGTAGCAACAGTGGTGGAGTGGGTATCTTGTTTTCTAGAGACTTTTTACCTATCTCTTGTGTTACTGAGGAAATCATTGCAGGTCGTTTGTTAAAAGTACAAGCTGTATTTGAAAGTGTAAAAATGACGTTCATAAATGTTTATGCTCCTACTTTAGGCCCAGAAAGGGTGGTCTTTCTAAACATTCTAAATGATGTAATAAGTAACTGTAGTGCTGATGGATACATGTTCCTGGGTGGGGACTTTAACTGCACAGAGAATGCAACTTTAGATAGAAACCACCCAGAACCACATGGAGCCAGTAAGAATTGTCTTGTAAAAATAATTGAGTCAAATGATTTATGTGACGTTTGGAGGTTTTTCCACAACACTCAGCGTCAGTATACTTGGACTCATGTTAAAGATAATTCTTTGTCTTTGGCTAGGCTTGATAGAGTTTACGTTTTCAAACATCAGAGTAATGTACTTAAAAGTTGTTCAATACATCCAACTGGTATTTCAGATCATTGCCTTGTACAAGTTGCTGTCTTTGTTAAAGATGTGAAATGTAAAAGTGCCTATTGGCATTTTAATGTATCCTTGCTTTCTGATAATTCTTTTAAAGATGTTTTTAAGTATTTCTGGAGCGGTTATACAAAATAAAAATCTGAGTATACTTCATTACAACAGTGGTGGGACATAGGGAAGGTCAAAATAAAACAGCTATGTTTACAGTATACTCTCAATGTCACAAGAGACATGACCAGATCTATGAGAGATTTGGAGAGTGAAATAGTGAAGCTGCAAGATTTGGCAGACTCAACAAGAGAAGGAGAACATTTTAAAGTTCTCAAAAAGAAAAAGTCAGCTTTATCTAACCTGTTGGGTTTCTCCGCTCAAGGTGCTCTGGTTCGCTCACGTCATCAAAATATTGTCAAAATGGATGCACCATCTCATTTTTTCTTCGGCCTTGAACAAAAAAACGGACAAAGGAGACTTATGCACTCACTGCGGTCCAGTACTGGACAATTGCTACAAGAGTCTGGGGATATCCGTAAATATGCAGTTGACTTTTATGAGAAGCTTTTTAAGAGTGAGTTCCAGGAGAGACCAGAGGTGGCGCAGTCCTTCTATGAGGGGTTACCTAAGGTTTCCGAGGAGGCTAACAAGGAGCTGGATGCACTGATCTCCGCTGATGAACTATATTCTGCGTTGCAGAGTCTGGAAAGCGGTAAATCTCCTGGTATTGATGGCCTTCCTGTGGACTTTTATAAAGCCTTCTGGACTGTGATTGGCAAAGATTTATTACTTGTTATCAGAGACAGTTTAAGAAGAGGATTTTTACCCTTGAGCTGCAGGAGAGCAATTCTTACTCTTCTCCCTAAAAAAGAGGATTTACAAGAGATAAAGAACTGGAGGCCAGTTGCTCTGCTCTGCACTGATTACAAACTTTTGTCAAAGGTGTTGGCAATGAGACTGAGAAACGTTATGGAGCACATCATTCATGTTGACCAGACTTATTGCATACCCAATAGGTTGATAACTGACAATATTATTTTAATTCGTGATGTTTTGGACCTCTCCAACTCATTGGGTTGCAAAATTTGCCTGATTTCAATTGACCAAGAAAAGGCTTTTGACAGAGTCGAACACCAGTATTTGTGGCAAACGTTAGATGCGTTTGGTTTCAGCTCTGGCCTAATAAACATGATTCGAGTCTTGTATAGTGACATTGAGAGCATTTTAAAGATCAACGGTGGTTTAAGCGCTCCTTTTAAAGTTCATAGGGGGGTCAGACAAGGATGTTCATTGTCTGGCATGTTGTACTCCTTAGCCATAGAGCCTCTTCTGCACAAATTAAGAAAATCTCTTGTTGGTGTAAAACTTCCTGGATGTGAAACCATTTTTAAATTATCTGCTTATGCCGATGATGTTGTTGTCATTGTCAAAGAACAAGAAGATATAGACACCCTGGTAGATAACATTAATGGTTTTGGCGTATTGTCCTCTGCAAAAATTAACTGGGGGAAAAGTGAAGCTGTAACAATCAGTAATGAGTTAAGCAGAAAACTTGTTTTACCTGCTGGGTTAAATTGGAACAAGGGTGGTTTTAAATACCTTGGTGTTTATCTTGGAGATAATACTTTTCTGTGTAAAAATTGGGACAATGTTTTAGAGAAAGTTGAAGGACGTCTCAAAAAATGGAAATGGATATTGCCACACATGTCTTTTAGGGGTCGAACACTGGTGATCAACAATTTAGTGTCATCAATGTTGTGGCATAGATTATCATGTGTAGACCCTCCTGCACAACTGCTGGCTAAGATACAGGCAGTGTTGGTGGACTTCTTCTGGGACCGGATGCACTGGGTCCCACAGAGTGTACTGTTTTTGCCAAAAGAGGAAGGAGGGCAGGGGCTCATTCATCTCGCCAGTAGGGGCGCAGCTTTCCGACTCCAATTTATACAGAGACTTCTTGTTGGGCCCGTAGACCTTGTCTGGAGATCCTTAGCCAGAACCATATTGATCCGAGGCGGGAATTTGGGTCTTGCTGAACCTTTGTTTTTAATGGACCTGAGTGCTAAAAAACTGTGTAACCTCCCAAAGTTTTACCATGGACTGTTCACTTTGTGGGGAATGTTCCAAAAGAAGAGAGTTGCAAGCTGTGAGTCCCTGACATGGCTGTTGAAAGAGCCAGTGGTGAATGGCACTCGCTTCAACATAGAACACACAACAGGACCATTCGTGATGCAGTTGTTCTGTGCGGCTGGGATTGTTACACTGGGACATGTGGTTGATCTGTGTGGACCTAATTTGATCGACACTGCAGGTCTAGCCTCTCATGTTGGAGTTAGATCGATCAGGATCATACATAAAATGCTCAGCACTTGGAAGTGTGAACTGACAAAGACTGAATTATCCTTGCTAAAAGACTACTGTAATGGACAATGTCAACCAGTTGTTGATGATTCTTTTCCAGCATTGACTCTATTTCCTGATTTTAAAGACTGTACTGGTCAACTGTTAGAGTCCAGAGAGACTCTCACAAATGAATTTGATGACATGAGAGGTAAAACGATGTATGAAATGTTTGTAAAACTGTTAAATAAAGGCAAACTAAGTGGTCGAGCTGACACTCCTTGGAGAGCTCATCTGGGGCTTGACAATGAGGTCAGACCAGTATGGAGAGCGATTTACAAACCACCGTTGACCAAGAGGGTAGGGGACCTACAATGGAGAATCCTACACGGTAGTGTGGCTGTCAATGCTTTCATATCCATCATTAATCCTAATGTAAGTGAGGAGTGCCCTTTTTGCTTGCAGAGGGAAACAATTTACCACTGCTTTTTGGAGTGTAGCAGACTGTGCTCTTTTTTTCAGTTGTTGCAAGAAATGTTCATGATGTTCGGAGAGAAATTTTCTAAGCATCTATTTATTTTTGGTTTTAGTTACAGTCAGAAAAGGAGAGCGAAATGTCAATTGTTTAACTTTGTACTTGGTCAAGCAAAAATGGCTATCTACATTAGTAGAAGGAATAAGATCGAAGAATCTGTAGACTTTGACGCAAACACTGTTTTTGTTAGAATGGTGAAAGCTAGATTGAAAGTTGATTTTGTTTTTTACAGTACTACAAATAATGTAGAGGGGTTCATAAACATTTGGTGTCTTAAAAATGTTTTATGTTCTGTTGTGGAGAATGTCTTGTGTTTTGGGAGCGCTCTGACTTGAATCATGCTTTGTTTTTGTTTTTTCACTTTGGGAATTGATTTCCTTGTGTTGTAGAGAACTCTGTTTTGAAAAATAAAGAGATTTTAAATCTCAAAAAAAAAAAAAAAATCTCTCTCTCTCCCTCTCCCTCTCCCTCTCCCTCTCTCTCTCCCTCTCTCTCTCCCTCTCCCTCTCCCTCTCCCTCTCCCTCTCTCTGTCTCTCTCTCTCTCTCTCTCTCTCTCTCTCTGTGTGTGTGTGAGCGCATGTGCGGAGTGACTGGGAGGAGCGTCTGTGAGCGTGAGTTGTGCCCGCTGTGGCTTGAAAGTGCGTTTTCTATTTTCTAACTTTATTTCTATCTTTCTTGTGTATCAATTAATTGTTGGTAAGAATAGAGCCTCCTTTTCTTGTGTTTCTGTTTTTCGTGGGTCGCCTGTGACCAGTATTTTGAACTGGGAGGCATGGCGGCTCCAGGTTTCAAAATGTTTGATACACTCACGCGTCGTCACGCAATTAAAGTGTTATCGTCTTTAAGCGTAGACGAGTGTAGTATTGCGGTAGGAAACATTGTTGGACACGATAATGTGGTTGCAGCTTCAAGAATGAACAATGCTATTGTTTTATTTCTGAGCTCTGTAGCTAAGGCAAATGAGGTAGTAGAGAAGGGTTTGGATGTAAACGGCTTGTTTACTCCCGTCCTTCCTCTCTCTACGCCTGCTAGAAAGGTGACAATATCAAATGTTCCACCTTTTATTACTGACGAAATGTTGAAAAGAGAATTGGGTCGATATGGGAAGTTGATATCACCAATTAAAAAAATGCTGATTGGGACCAAATCAGAGCTCGTAAAACATGTTGTGTCTTTCAGGCGTTATGTTTACGTGATCTTAAACAATCACAGTATGGATCTAAATCTTTCGCTTAATTTTAAGGTTGAGGATTTTGATTATACTGTGTTTGTGTCAACTGATTCAATGCGTTGTTTTGGTTGTGGAAAAACAGGACACACTGTTCGAACTTGTCCCATAAAGGGAACAAGTAAACCTAATGAGAGTAAGCTTACAAATCGCGACAGTCGCGCCGATAAGCCTAATGAGGAAGTGCAAACCACCACTGCTGCGGGAGAAGGTCCGGCTGGACCGACTCCGTCAGCAGAGGTAAGAGAGAAACATGATGGTGCACAGGCCCAGAGCGAAATGCCAACTGTTTCTAGTGATATCTTTACCGAATCATTTGAAAATTTAAGCAGCGAAGCTTTTTTTCTAAATCGCACTGAAGGCTCTAAAACAGAAGCACAAGCCTCCACTGCTGTGGGAGCGGGTTCAGTTGGACCGGCTCCCACAGCAGTGGAAGGAGAGCAAAATCATGATGAGGCAGAAGGTCAGGGTAATATTGAAAAAGAACCCCATGAAAGCAAAGGAACAACTTGTTTTGAAAGTGAGGAGGCCAATATGCAAGTAGATCATGGCGCAAGCCTTGTTGAGTTTAAGAAACCCATCAAAAGAAAAATGAGCCTTGAGATAAAGTATGCAAAAAAATCAGGAAATGAGCCTGTAGCGACTGATATGGATGAGCCTGCATATGAGAGTGACTGCTCAGATTCGGGTGCTTCCATTTGCTCACAAGGAAGTGCGCCGCTTTTTGTGCCGATTCAGTGGTCTATAGGTTATGGTGTGAGTGAAATTAAATTATTTCTCAAGATCACCAAAAACATGAAGAATGTTCAAGTTGTCGATTATTTTCCCGATCTTGAGAATTTTACTAAAGTCACAAGGTGCTTTATGAGTGAACGTAAATTTACTCAGAAAGAAGTGTACCGACTTAAAAAGTTCCTGACAAAGGTCAATCCTACACTGACGAATAATGATGATATGGCCTAGACGAATGCGTTGTATTGAGCGCTTTTCCTTTTTTGTAACATGCCTTTTCTTTTCTCTTCTCATGAATACATTTAATATAGCTACTCTTAATTTAAATGGAGCAAGGGGGAGTCAAAAGAGGGCAGGACTTTTTGAATTGGTAAAGCAGAGAAAGATAGATGTCTTGCTTGCACAAGAAACACATAGTGATGCATTTAATGCAATTGAGTGGGAAAAAGAGTGGAATGGGCTTGCTATATTAAGTCATAATACCACCCTTAGTGGAGGTGTGGCCATTTTGTTCTCCCATAGTTTTATCCCACATTCTTATACAGTGGAAGAGGTTTTGAAAGGTAGAATTTTAAAAGTAAGAGCACTTTTTGAGAATTCTGTTTTTATTTTCATCTGTGTATATGCTCCAACATCAACATTAGATAGAATGTGTTTTTTGGACGCACTTGGTACAACTTTGGAGAAGTGCTGCAGTGAAGAATATTTGTTTTTGGGTGGTGATTTTAATTGTACAGAGAAAGACATAGACCGGAATCATCTTGAACCTCACATGCCTTCACGCAGAAAATTGGTACAACTTATTGAAATGCAGGATTTACGTGATGTGTGGAGAAATTTGCATAGAAATGTGTCACAGTATACATGGACTCACGTATATGCTAACTCTGTATCTCTTGCGAGGCTGGACCGACTGTATGCTTTTAAACACCACTTAAGCATTTTTAGGAATTGCTGTATTGTTCCAGTTAGTTTTTCAGACCATAGTTTAGTATCATGTTCCATCTTTATTAATTCTATTAGGTCTAAAAGTGCTTACTGGCACTTTAATACTTCTTTGCTGAGTGATAATCATTTTAAAAATGTGTTCAGTTATTTTTGGGGTTCTTTTAGAGCTGAGAAGAATACTTTTGAATCATTACAAAGTTGGTGGGAGTATGGTAAGATACAGATAAAACAATTATGCCAGCAATACACTTACAATGTCACTAAAGATACAGTACAGGATATGAAAATTTTGGAAAATGACATTTTGCATTTTCAGAATTTGGCACAGTTTTCTAATAACCAAGACCTATTGGATAAGCTTTTTAAACAGAAAACTAAATTGTCTGACCTGCTAGGGTTAAAAACACAAGGGGCTTTGGTCCGATCACGTTACCAAAGTGTGAATGAGATGGATGCGCCCTCTAAGTATTTTTTTAATCTTGAGAAAAAGAATGGACAAAAACGTATGATTCATAATTTAAGATCTGAAACTGGTGCTTTACTATCAGACCCCGATGATATTCGTAAGAGGGCTTTCAGTTTTTATGCTACACTCTATACTAGTGAGTATAGAGAGGACATGGTTGCTGAACAGAGTTTTTTTGAGGGGCTTCCTCAAGTATCAGATCTTTCTAATGAGATGCTCTGTGGGGTGATAACCCTGGAAGAAGTGCAAGAGGCGCTCCAAAGCATGGAGACTGGGAAAGCGCCTGGATTGGACGGACTCCCAATGGACTTTTATAAGTCATTTTGGACCGATTTGAAGGAGGATTTGCTTGAGGTGCTTAATGACAGTTTAGCCGGAGGGCTGTTGCCAGTGAGCTGCCGTAGAGCTGTCCTTACCCTTCTGCCCAAAAAGGGAGATCTAAGTGACATAAGGTCATGGCGTCCAGTGTCGTTACTTGCCTCAGAGTACAAGCTGCTCTCTAAAGTACTGGCCACCCGGTTGGGTAAGGTCATGGAAGAAGTTATCCATCCTGACCAGTCCTATTGTGTTCCTGGCAGGTCAATTTTTGATAATATATCGTTGATTAGAGACATTTTAGATGCATCCAAGGTCTTTGGTCTAAATACAGCTTTTATCTCTATTGACCAGGAGAAAGCTTTTGATAGGGTGGAACATTCCTATCTTTGGAAAACTCTGAATGCATTTGGTTTTAGCTCTATTTTTATAGATAAAATAAAAGTACTGTATAAGGACATTGAAAGTATGCTCAAAATTAACGGTGGCTTATGCTCTCCCTTTAAGGTGCTAAGAGGGGTGAGACAAGGATGTTCTTTGTCAGGTATTCTTTATAGTTTTGCGATTGAGCCTTTATTACAAAAATTTAGGAGTACTTTAAAAGGGATATCCATTCCAAATTGTAATGATACCTTTTGCCTTTCAGCTTATGCTGATGATGTGATTTTGATGATTAATGGCCAGTGTGATGTGGATACTTTGTTTGAAGTGTCTAAGGTTTTTGAAACTGTCTCTTCAGCCAGAATTAACTGGTCAAAAAGTGATGCCTTTCATGTTGGGAAATGGGAGGAGGGTTTACCAATTTTGCCAGGTGGTTTAACATGGAAAAAAGATGGCCTTAAATATCTAGGTATTTTTCTTGGAGATGACTGTTATGTGCAAAAGAACTGGGAGGGGATTGTTGACAAAGTGAAAGGGCGTTTGGATAAATGGAGGTGGCTTAAACCCCAAATGTCATACAGAGGGCGCACACTAGTGATCAATAATTTGGTGGCCTCTTTTTTATGGCATAGATTAGCATGTGTTGACCCTCCTTTACATTTGCTTGCAAAAGTTCAATCTTTGTTATTGGATTTTTTTTGGGATAAAATGCATTGGGTTCCTCAAGGTGTTCTTTATCTGCCAAGAGAAGAAGGAGGACAAGGCCTAGTTCATGTACAAAGTAGAACGGCAGCTTTTCGCATGCAATTTCTTCAAAAATTACTGACTGACCAAAAAGACTTGAGATGGAAACCTGTGGCTATTGCGAATCTAAGAACTGTTGGAGAATTGGATATGGACAAACCTCTGTTTTTCATGGATCCCAAGAGACTGAATACCTCACAGCTGCCAATTTTCTATATAAATCTGTTCAAAGTGTGGGGTTTATTTAAGGTGCAGAAAGTTGTGAGAACAACCTCTGTGTTTTGGCTTTTAAAAGAGCCTCTGGTTTATGGGACACGGGTAGACCTAACATGTAACAGTAATGCAATGTCTGAAGTTCTTCTAAAGTCACGCCTGTTCACTTTTGGGCAACTATTAGATGTAGCTGGTGTTGATTTTCAAAACTGCGAAAATGTAGCAAGTGTTTTAAATATTAGGTCAAAACGTGTTGTCTCTCAGTTGTTGCAGAGATGTTGTAATTCACTTACAGCAGAGGAGAAGATGATGTTAAAGGGATACTTTGAGAGGAGAATTATGGCAAATGAAAGTGACCCTTTTCCTAATCTTATGTTAACTCCAGAGTTTGGTGATAATACTGGTCTTTTCTTAGATGACATTGAACCTCTGTCTTTGTATGGGAATTGTGGTAGAGTGTTTTACAATGTTTGTGTTAAAATTTTTCATCAGAGAGGTTTAAAACAGAAGGTTGACACTCCTTGGCGCACTGTACTTGGGTTGGGTAATGAGGTAAAACCAGAGTGGAGAGCACTGTACAAGCCACCGTTAGCTAAAAGAATTGGGGACCTGCAATGGCGAATTATACATGGAATCATAGCTGTGAATGCGTTTATTTTCGTTTTAAATCGAGAGACGAGTCAAAATTGTCCATTTTGTTTTGAAAGAGAAACTGTGTTTCATGCTTTTATGTATTGTCCAAGATTGGTGGAATTGTTTAATGCATTGAAAAGACTTTTTCTTTGTTTCAATGAGGTATTTTCAGATAAGATTTTTATTTTTGGCTTTCGTTATGTCAAAAAACGCAGAACTGTTTGCCATTTGTTGAATTTCATTCTAGGTCAAGCTAAAATGGCCATTTATTTGAGCAGAAAGAACAAAGTTGAAAATGGGCAAAACCAGGATGTTGTAATGGTTTTTGCAGCTCTGATTAAATCTAGACTGCAAATAGACTTTCACTTTTACAAAGCAACTGAAAATGTAATAATGTTTGAAAGTATTTGGTGTGTAAATGGAGCTTTATGCTCAGTTGTAAATGATGAACTGAATCTTTCACACTTGTAGTGTGTGTTTTTTTTTTAATCTAGTGTGATTTATTCACACTTATGACACAATGTTTTTTATTCTTTGAATTTTTGTAATAAACAGTTTTTGAAAATTCAAAAAATTCTCTCTCTCTCTCTCTCTCTCTCTCTCCCTCTCCCTCTCCCTCTCCCTCTCCCTCTCCCTCTCTCTCTCTCTCCCTCTCCCTCTCCCTCTCCCTCTCTCTCTCTCTCTCCCTCTCCCTCTCTAATGAAACCGAAAGTGATAGTGAATCCTTAGATTCCAGTGTGGCGTTGTCTTTGAGTGACTTCTCTGTTCGGAGCTATGATAGTGAAGAGATAAAATTGTTCCTTAAGTCAACAAAGAACAAGAGAGGTGTGTGTGTACAAGACTATTTCCCTAATATAACACAGTTTGTTGAGAAAACAAGACATTTTATGGCTGAAGGATGCTTTACAAATAGAGAAGTTTTTCGTTTAAAAAAGCTGGTGAGGAATGTAGAGAAACTTAAGGATGATGTTTAATAAGTTAAGCTCATTTTCCACATTAATAAGTGTGGGTTTTTTTTGGTGGGTTTTTCTTCTATTGGTCATGAGTGAAGTTAGTCTAGCAACCCTGAATATAAATGGTGCTAGAGATATTAAGAAAAGAGGAATGTTAAATGTATTAATGAAACAGAAGAATCTTGATATTGTAATGTTACAAGAAACACATAGTGATGGGGGGAATGCAGCAGACTGGGGAAGAGAATTTGAGGGGTTAACAATTTTAAGCCATAACACTTCAATAAGTGCCGGAGTTGCAGTGCTATTTTCTAAGAATTTTAGTCCAATTTCTTATGTAGTTGATGAAGTTGTGAAAGGAAGATTACTAAAAATTAGAGCTGTCTATGAAAGCTATGTTTTGGTTTGTATCTGTATTTATGCTCCAACAGTTCCTGTGGAAAGATTGTTTTTCTTAGATTTATTATGTACGACTTTACAAAGTTGCTCAGAAGATGAATATTTGTTTTTGGGGGGAGATTTTAATTGCACAGAAAATATGATTGATAGGAACCATGTTGAACCCCATTTGCCGTCTCAGAAACGTCTTATTCATTTTATTAAGAAGTTTGAACTATGTGATTTTTGGAGACAATTAAATGGAAACGTGAGACAATATACATGGGTTCATATGAGGGAAAAAATGGCATCCCTTGCCAGATTAGATCGATTGTATGGGTTTTCACATCAACTTAATATTTTCAAAAAATGCTCTATAATTCCAATAGGATTTTCTGATCACAGCATGGTACATTGTAGTTTTATTTTGAATTCCATTAAACCTAGTAGTGCCTATTGGCATTTTAATATTTCTTTACTGAGTGATAGTTTTTTTAGAGATTCTTTTAAGTATTTTTGGCAGAATTATAGAAAATCAAAGACTAATTTTAGATCAATACAGCAGTGGTGGGACATTGGTAAAGTTAAAATTAGACAGTTTTGTCAACAATACACTCGCAATGTCACTGTAGAGGCTAAAAAATCTTTGGAAATTTTGGAGAATGAATTAAGTGAGTGTCAAAAAATAGCTGAATCAACTGGGACAAGTAATAATTTTGAACTATTTTTCAAAAAGAAAGCTCAGTTAGCGGAACTGCTGGAATACAGAACACAGGGCGCATTGGTCAGATCAAGATTTCAAAATATAAGTCATATGGATGCACCGTCAAAATTCTTTTTCTGTTTAGAGAAAAAAAATGGACAGAAGAGGTTGATTAAAGCCTTGCGATCGGAAGATGGTCAGTTTTTGCTGAACCCCAGTGACATTAGAAAGAGAGCAGTTGGTTTTTACAAAAATCTGTTTAGAAGTGAGTATGAAACGGAGGGTGATGTAGACAGCACTTTCTTGAGCTCCCTACCAAAGATGTCAGAAGAGGGTAATGTGGCTCTTTCAGGTGTGCTAAGCCTGGGGGAGTTATATAAGGCCCTTCATGACATGGAATCGGGAAAAGCTCCTGGGATTGACGGCCTCCCAGTTGACTTTTACAAGTCTTTCTGGGCCGAATTGGGAGCGGACTTGTTACAAGTGCTGAGTGATAGTCTGTCAGTAGGTATGTTGCCGTTGAGCTGCAGGAGGGCAGTGATAACGCTTATACCGAAGAAAGGAGATTTGACAGAAATAAAGAATTGGCGCCCTGTATCACTCCTTTGTTGTGATTATAAACTGCTCTCTAAGGTGTTGGCAAACAGATTGGCTGAAGTAATAGGGCAAGTAATACATCCAGACCAGTCCTACTGTATTCCTCGCAGATCCATTTTTGATAACATCTCTTTAGTTCGGGATGCTTTAGAGGTGTCAAAGTTGCTTGATTTGGATTTTGGATTGATCTCACTGGACCAGGAGAAGGCTTTTGATAGGGTTGAGCACCCCTATTTATGGAAAACTTTAGCAGCTTTCGGTTTTAAAAGAGATTTTATTATGATGGTCCAGGTACTCTATAGTGATATTGAAGGTGTTTTGAAGATTAATGGCGGTTTATGTGCTCCATTTCAGGTTAAAAGAGGTGTAAGACAAGGGTGCTCTCTGTCTGGAATGTTGTATGCCTTAGCCATTGAGCCTTTATTACAAAAAATAAGGGGAGAAATTGATGGAATACGATTGCCTAACTGTACAAAAAAGATATGTTTATCTGCTTATGCTGACGAAATAATGGTGTTTGTAAGTGGACAAAAAGATGTGCAAAGTTTATTTGATGTAATTAATGATTTTACTCTTGTATCTTTTGCAAAAGTGAATTGGAAGAAATGTGAAACACTCTTGGTTGGTAAATGGAAAATTGGTAATCCAAAAATTCCTGAAGGTTTGGTCTGGGGTAAAGGTGGATTAAAATATTTGGGAGTTTTTTTAGGTGATGACACCAATCAACAAAAGAATTGGGAAGGAGTTGTTGAAAAAATTAAAGGACGTTTAGAAAAATGGAAGTGGCTGCTCCCTAAAATGTCATATAGAGGACGAATTCTTGTTATCAACAACCTGGTCGCATCTTCACTGTGGCATAAGTTGGTGTGTGTTGATCCACCTCCCCAAATACTGATGAAAATACAGGCGATACTTGTAGACTTTTTTTGGGACGGATTACATTGGATTCGACAGAGTGTTCTTTATCTACCCAAGGAAGAAGGAGGACAAGGACTGATCCATTTACAGAGCAGAACTGCAGCGTTTCGTTTACAGTTTCTGCAGAGACTTTTAGATGGTGCATCAGAGGTCAGCTGGAGGGCAATGGCCCATATTATTTTGCAAAACTTTGGAGGTTTCGGACTGGATAAACATTTGTTTCTACTAAACCCTTTAAAAATGGACTTGTCTGTTTTCCCTCCTTTTTACAAGAGTCTTTTTAAAGCTTGGAGTCTGTTTTATATTCAGAAATCCGAAAACCCGTACTCACTTCACTGGCTCCTGGAGGAACCTTTAATTCTTGGAGCCCGGTTGGATGTAAAGGACAATAACAGTTTTTTTAATTGTGGCTTTAGGCTTCAAGAATCAAAAGTGATTATTTTAAGACAATTGCTGGATATAGCTGGAGAAAATTTGGACAATGATGTAAAAGTAGCTGATTTTTTAGGCACTAGATCTATTCGTTTAGTTGCTCTTTTTAAAAAAAAGTTAAAGTCTTCCCTCACAACAGAAGAGAGTTTAATGGTAAAAGAATATTTCTCAGGAGAATCTATTCCTGATGAAAATGATTTTTTTCCTTGTTTAATGCTTTCACCAAAGTTGGATGGTCTTAACGGTTTTCCATTTAAAAGTTGGGACTTGCGGTGGTTAGATTTGTTAACTACTAAAGGAAAGATATTGTATGGAGCTTGTGTGATGGGTTTTAATAAGAATCATCTGGCAAGTAAACCTGATACACCGTGGAGGAAGTTTTTTGGTTTGAAGGAAGATGTAAAACCAGAATGGAGAATTCTTTATAAACCGCCATTATCAAAAAAGGTTGGGGATTTGCAATGGAGGATTCTTCATGGTATTATAGCTGTTAATTCTTTTGTTTCTGTTTTAAATGTGGAAGTTAATGATGAATGTCCCTTTTGCTTACAAAGAGAAACAGTTTTCCATGCATTTGTACAATGTGCTAGATTGATATCATTGTTTGAGTTTTTAGAAAAGATTTTTTGTGGGTTTAATTAATTGTTTACTGAAACTGTGTTTATCTTGGGTTTTAAATATAGTCAAAAAAAGAAGTATATTTGCCAGTTACTGAATTTTATAATTGGTCAAGCAAAAATGGCAATATATGTTAGTAGAAGAGATCAAATTGAACAGAAACATGGTCAGAACATCATTGAGACTTTTTTATCATTGGTGAAATCAAGAGTACTGATTGATTACAAGTTTTATAAAACTATGAATGATTTGTTTATTTTTGAGAAGATTTGGTGTTGTAAAGGAATTGTTTGTACCATTTTAGAAGATGAATTAATTTTTTTCCCGTAATCGGTTTTCTGTTTTAACTTGTTTAATTTGTGTTTATTAAGTTGATTGTGAAATAAAGGTTTTTTTTAAAATTCAATTCTCTCTCTCTCTCTCTCTCTCTCTCTCTCTCTCTCTCTCTCTCTCTCTCTCTCTCTCTCTCTCTCTCTCTCTCTCTCTCTCTCTCTCTCTCTCACGTGGTGCATGTTGGGAGTTTGTGGGTGAGAGTGGTGCTGGGTGAGACCTAAGCTGTGTTTTTTTTCTACATAGTCTTTATTACGGGGATTTTGTTTTCTCTTATTTCTGCATGGTTTAAAATTTAGTTTTTTGACTTAGTTTTTGCGGGTATTGCGCAGGGAGAGATGGCGTCTCATGAGGAGGTGCCGTCTTTGTCCTTGCGCAATGGCTTCAGGTGTGTGCCCGAGGATGGCGTCACAGTGGAAGACGTGCTTATTTCGGCTGGAGGGGAAGTGGGACACGAGAATATAGTGTCTGCTTCTCGTATGAATAAAGCTGTAGTAGTGTTTTTGAAAGAACACAATTTTGTCAATCGTTTAATCGAGAATGGTCTCGTTATAAATGAAAACTTTGTGCAGGTTACCCCGCTATACGCTCCGACAGTTAAAATCACGGTATCGAATGTTCCACCTTTCATTCCGGATGAAGCGTTGGAACGGGAATTAGTACGTTTTGGCAAATTTGCCAGTGGTTTTAAAGCAATCACGTTAGGCTGTAAACACCCGTCTTTGAAACACGTCACATCTTTTAGAAGACAGGTGTTTATGTTTTTAGACTCCCCCGAAAACACGCTGGATGTTTCATTCCGAGTGCGACACGAAGGCAAAACTTATATGGTGTACGCAAGCACTGGCAGTTTAAGGTGCTTTGATTGCGGCGATTTAGGTTATAAAAAGTTCGCATGCCCTCACAGAGAGCGCGCACCAGAGGATAGGCAAAGGCCCACTGTCTCAGGAGCGGGAGATGCGGTGGAGCAGGAGCGCGCTGCTCAAGAGGAACACGCAGGTCCGGCAGAGGTGAGCGGTTCTGCTGCGGCGCCGTCCGCTATTGAACTACATGATAATGCTGTGACAGATACTAATGTGCATGAAGGTCAGCAAAATGAAAAATACTGCAAATACTGTTCGAAATATCAATGCTGAGGAGCAGCAAGATGATGGTGTGGAAATTGCAGGGCCAAGCAGGTGTGAGTCTGTTAGGTCGGCTATAAGGAAGAGAGAGTTGTGTTTGAGTAATAATGGTAGTGCAGTAGATGACGATGCGTCTGACGAAGATGTTTCTCTTCTTGATTATGAATGTGACTCCCAAGGAGGGTCTGTATGTGGATGTGAGGGCGATTCTCAAGATATGTCCATCAAAGATCCCTCTTTGTATACTTTAGATGAAATTAATGGGTTTCTTGATGAAACATTTGGGAAACAAGTCAACATTAAAGAATTTTTTCCTGATGTTGGAAAATTTGAGAGGTCAGTGGCGGTTCTTCAAAAGACTGTAAATCTTGATCAGCTGAGTGAAAAGAAACGTTTTCGTCTAAAAAAACACGTTACAGTTATTAGAAAATGTAAAATGGTGGATAAGAAGAAGAGGCTAAAAGCATTTTTGTAAACGATTAGCCATGCATCACGCGGTGTTCTTCTCTTTTTTTCTTCTGGTTTCTTCTGCCGTTGTTTTTTTTCTTTCCTCCCTAAACTTATACATGGATCTTTTGAGGGTGGGTTCATTAAATATTAATGGAGGGAGGGATAGTCATAAACGAGGTTTGGTGTCTGAAATCATGAAAAATAAAAAGTTACATGTCATTTTACTGCAAGAAACACATAGTGATATGGATAACGAAATAGAGTGGGGAATGTGGTGGAAAGGTCAACATGTACTTAGCCATGGTACAAATCTGAGCGCTGGAGTTGCTCTTCTTTTTTCTCCAGATATAAAAGTTAGCATTGAAAAAACTGAGGAATTTGTAAAAGGTCGCCTGGTTCTTGTCAAAACTATTATTGAAGGGATGACAATTTATTTTATAAATGTTTATGCACCAAATGTGGGAAATGAGCGATTACAGTTGTTGAGAATGCTATCTAATGTCCTAAAACAAGATTTTAGTGATGGAGACATCATCATTGGTGGGGACTGGAATTGTACAGAATGTTTTAATGTTGACCGTAATAATGTAGAGCTTCACATGCTTTCATCCAACTATTTGTCACGATTGGTGAAAGAGGCCGGACTTTTAGACATGTGGAGAATCAAGCATCCGGTAGATAAACAATATACATGGATTAAAATTTCTGACAATAGAGTAAGTGCTGCTCGCTTAGACAGAATTTATGTTTCAAAAAATTTCAATAACAGGATTATTGATTGTTTTATTACTCCTGTAGGTTTTTCTGATCACCATCTGGTATATATTTCAGTAAACATGGCACAATTTCCAAGAAAATCTTCTTATTGGCATTTTAATGCTAAACTGTTACAGGATGCTTTATTTTCCGAACATTTTGTGGTTTTTTGGAATCATTGGAAGGGGAAGAAAAATGATTTTGAAAATTTAAAACAATGGTGGGAGGTTGGAAAAACTCAGATAAAACTATCCTGTCAACAGTACACTGCATATTGTACGACTATTCAACGAGAAACAGTGCAAGCTCTGGAAAGAGATATAGAGTCTATAGAGACAGAAATGATAAGAAGACATGACCCAGTTTTTATCAACACCTTACAACAGAAAAAGAAAAAGCTAAGTTTTCATTTGAATGAGAGGGTGAAAGCAGCTTTGGTGAGGTCACGGTTTACATCAGTTACTGAGATGGATGCCCCAAGTGCCTATTTTTTTAATTTAGAGCGTTCAGTGGCACTGTCTAAGCAGATGACATGTTTACGTCTTCCAGATGGGAAGATTACAAATGACATTATAGAAATGCGTCGTCATGCTGTTGGTTTTTATTCTTCTCTATACAAAGCTGATCATTGTAACTCTAGTTGTGAAGCCCAACTTATGCATGATCTTCCTCAAATAGACTCTGTTTCTAAGACTGCTTTGGACACACAAATTACTTTTCAAGAACTCACTATTGCTGTTGGACAGTTGAAATCCGGACGCTCTCCTGGAATTGATGGGTTGACTTCTGATTTTTATAAACATTTTTGGAAGTATATTGGAATGGACCTTTATGAAGTTTTCTGTGAAAGTTATAAAGATGGCATTTTACCTGCTTCATGTCAACGTGCTGTATTGTCCCTATTACCTAAAAAGGGAGACTTGACTCTGTTAAAGAACTGGAGACCTGTTGCTTTATTAACAACAGAGTATAAAATCTTGTCTAAATGTTTGTCAAATAGGCTTAAGAAGTTTATACATTTGATAATTCATCAAGACCAAACCTATTGCATTCCGAAAAGATCTATAATGGATAATCTTTTTTTAGTGAGGGATACCTTGGATATCTGTAAAATGTTCAATGCAGAGGTTGGATTGATTGCTTTAGATCAAGAAAAGGCGTTTGATCGCGTTGATCATAACTATCTTTTTAATCTACTTGCTGCTTTTGGGTTTGGTCAGGATTTTATCAAATGGATACGTTTGTTGTACACTGGAGCTTCTTGTATGGTCAAGGTGGGGGGTGGCCTAAGTCGGCCTATTGTGGTTTCTAGGGGAATCAGACAAGGTTGCCCTCTATCAGGACAATTGTATAGCATTGCTATTGAGCCCTTACTTTCCAACATAAGAAAAACTCTAAATGGTTTGTTAATACCTACAATGCCTCAACATTTAAGAACTATTATTACTGCCTACGCTGATGATGTTACAGTGTTTGTCAATGATAATAACGATATAAAAGCTTTATCTAGAGCACTTGAGCTGTATGAAGGGGCATCATCAGCTAAAGTAAACTGGGATAAGACTGAAGCTTTTTGGTCAGGTCAAAGAAATCTAGAAAATCTCCCACAACTACCAGGCAGTTTAAACTGGAATAGAGAAGGGCTGAAATTGCTTGGTGTGTTTTTGGGATCAGAAGAGTTTCAGAAGAAAAATTGGGTGGGAGTTTTGGAGAGAGTGTGCACCCGATTGTCTAGATGGAACTGGTTGCTACCCCAGCTATCCTATAGGGGGAGAGTTCTAGTTGCCAATAACTTGATCGCTTCTGCGCTGTGGCATAAATTTATTGTGTTACAGCCTCCCGTTGGACTAGTTCAAGACATTCAAAGGATGCTGGTGAATTTTTTTTGGTCAGGACAGCATTGGGTTCGATCAGCTGTTCTTTTTTTACCAGTTCAAGAAGGGGGGCAAGGTCTTGTGGACATCAGATCAAGAATCATGGCCTTTCGTCTGCAAGCTGCTCAGAGACTGCTGTATAATGGTGACATTGCTTGGTCCAACACTGCAGTTGCACTCTTAAGGAAAGCAGGCAACATGGGACTTGACAAATATCTCTTTTTTTTGAACTTGAATGAATCAACTCTCACAGATTTGACTCCCTTCTACAGATCTGTGATGGAAGCATGGAAAGTTTTCTCTGTCTCAAGACCTGCTGGAATACATGCAGGTTTTTGGCTGATGGAAGAGCCATTGTTCCAGAACCCCTTCTTACCTTCTAGACACCTGTGTTCTGTTAATTTGTCATCACGGCTGATAGCTGTTGGATGTGTAAAACTTGGACACATTTTAAGCATCAGTTTGGAGATCTTGAGTGAGAGAACAGGCATAAAATCTGTTCGTTTTTTGAAACAAGTTATTGATGAAGTACTTGGAGAACTGAACTATGATCAGATACTTTTTATCAACAACTCTAACCATATCAAAGAGTGGATGGCTGGACGTGACTATGATTTTCCATCCTTGATGATAGCTGCTGACGTAAGGGGATGGCATGAGGAGGAAAATCTCATATTGTCTTTCAAAACTCCTCAGCTGGAAACTTTTGAGTCTGTGGGGAAAAAAGCTCTGTATGTGACTTGTGTGAAAGTGACCAATACACATCTTCTCTCCGGAGTAAAGTCATCTAAGTGGACTGATTTCTTTGGCGTAGATATCTCCCCCAAAGGTAGCTGGCGGTCACTGTATAAAAGTCCCATTGATAAACGGACTGGTGATTTACAATGGAGGATTGTACACAGTGCAATAGCTACGAACAGACATGTGGTGCACCTCAATCCGAATGTAGGGGTGGGTTGTGTATTTTGTTCTGATGACGAAACTATTTTTCATCTCTTTGTGCAATGTGTACGGTTGGGTAATTTATTCTCCTTTTTATCTCAGTGGGTATCATCTTTAGGTGAAGATTTATCTCCTCAATTGTTTATTTTTGGGCCAAAGTATTTCGTTAGTCGTAAACATGTTTTGGTTTTACTAAATTTTGTGTTTGGAACTGCCAAACTCACTATTTGGAAAACAAGGAAAAATAAGATGCTTGGGAATGATACTTTAGATCCTTTGATGATGTTTAAGGGTTTGGTAGCATCAAGGCTTAGGATAGAATATGCATACTATAAATTGGTTGGGTGCTTACCAGTGTTTGTGAATACTTGGGCTATAAATGGAGTGTTATGCACAGTTAATGAAAATGATGATTTAATGTTGACTTTTTAAGTCATTTTGTTTTTGTTTGTTTTTTGTGTGTGTTTTTTCCATTTACTTATTTATTTTATTTTTGTGTGTTTTTCGTAATTGAGACTTTGTAATGCAGATTGTTAGTGGTAACACAGACTGGGTTTTACCTATGTTGTAAATAAAGGTGATTTTCAATCTCTCTCTCTCTCTCTCTCTCTCTCTCTCTCTCTCTCTCTCTCTCTCTCTCTCTCTCTCTCTCTCTCTCTCTCTCTCTCTCTCTCTCTCTCTCTCTCTCTCTCTCTCTCTCTCTCGGCATGCTGGGAGCGTTTGGGTGTGTGTGGGGATTCTCAAGGGGAGAGGGTGACTGTTATTTAATTTTTTCTCTTATTTTCATCTTTAAAATTTGGTTTATAAAAGTTGATTTTTGAAATTAGGTTAAGTTGAGTTATTTGTAAAGTTTTTGGGACGGTGTTGGGATGGCGTCGTTCCCAAACGGGGGAGAGCCACCGACACCTGTGTCTCTGCGTAATGGAATCAGGTGCGTTCCTGCGCCAGGTGTGGAGAGCAGATCGGCTTTGAAAACATTTCCTCGGCTTCGAGGATGAACAAGGCAGTTGTGATTTTTGTAAAGGAGGAAGAGTTAGCTAATCGTCTCGTGGTCAGCGGAGTTGTGGTAAGTGGTGATTTTATTAATGTTTCCCCGCTGGTTACGCCGACGACACGGATAACCATCTCGAACGTGCCCCCATTCATTCATAATGATGAGATTGAGCGGGGGCTAGTTCGTTATGGAAAGTTTGCTAGCGCAATTAAAATGGTTCCACTTCGCTGTAGAAATGTAGCATTAAAGCATGTTATGTCGTTTAGGAGGCAGGTGTTCATGTTTTTGAACGAGCCAGATTTGGATGTTTCTTTCAGGGTATGGCATGAAGGAAAGGCGTACATGGTTTATGCAAACTCTGGAAGTTTGAAGCAGGGACGTCGTTAGGCCTATTTTAGGGGGGCTGAAGCTACCCCAAAATGTTCCTAAGCCCCCCTAAATAATAATAAGAACAACAATAACAATTTGATTTATCAAAAACCGTATCCTCATTCATATTTAGACGCAACAAATTATATATATCCAGCTACAAAAAAATTACCGAAAAGTCGGAAGTTGGACAGAAGTACAAAGAACGTTGTGCTATGAAGATGATGCACCTGCGTTGGTGTGAACTGTGGCAGCTTTCAGAGCGTTGCAGACCGGAGAGCTACTGCCTGGAGGATTCATCTCGTCTCGTCGTTACCAAGGTTATAGGCCTAATCGTTAACGAAAATGAAGGAAAAAACGAAAACTAGGTGGGTTGTCGTTAACTGAAATAAAAATAAAAAACGACGCATTACAAAAAAAAACGATAACTAACCAAATCTGTAATATTCGGCAAAACTAACTAATCTAAAATTATAGATTAAATGTCCTTAGTTTTCGTCTTTATCAATGTCTTTCATAGAGCAAATAACGTTTAGCTGCATTTCCTTTCCCTGCGTCTCTCTCATACACGCGCGCGCTACACACACACACACACACACACACACACACACACACACACACACACACACACACACACACACACACACACACACAGCCCCTCCCTTCAGTCTCCATGAGAACGAGTGTTCGACGTTGAAAGCAAGTTCGCGAAAGGTTGGTATCTCGTGAACACCTTTACACAATCACACATTAAAAAGTTGTATAAAAATATTTTTAATTCAGAATATAATTTTGTCAGTGTGTTAATGTCGACCCGAGAAGCGATTGCTACTTTAGAAAGTTAACTAGTCGCAAGTTTGAGGTAAAATGCAGTTGGGTTGTCGATGTCAAAACACTATAAGCTGTGATTCAAATATTAAATAATGTTATGTAATTTACTCTTACACTGAATGTTTGCTGCTTCAGTCCAGATGAGTGCGTGTGTGTGTGTGTGTGTGTGTGTGTGTGTGTGTGTGTGTGTGTCAGAGCTGTGGTATTTGTAGCTTAGGTTGAGCTCAATTTAGGTTTAGCTATATATTTGTATTTTAGCTCAAAAATGGGTTGAATACATGCGGTTCTGTGTAATTAAATAGCATTCTGTGGACAACTATTCTTATATAGAGAGGAATTAGATATAGTATGCTATTACTTTATCATACATTTACATGAGCAGACAGATAGCATTTAAGTCATTATAGTAACTCATCAGGAGCAAAGTCTGGCCTAAGTTAATTCCCCCATGCAGCTTTGATGTGTCTAAAAGCTAACATTACAGTAACTTTTCTTTAACAGAGTAGAAATGGAAGAAGAGGATATGTCTGTCACGTTTTACTTGTTAACATCTTGGTTTCTTGACTGTTTTTTGACATTAGTGTAGCTCTAGATGTGAGTGCAAAGATTTTGCAAACGCAAGTTATAAATACCCTGGGGGCTAAGCCCCCCCTGTCTTCCAATCCTAGTGACGTCCCTGGTTTGAAGTGTTTTGAGTGTGGAGATGTGGGACATAAAAGCCTGGCATGTCCACATAAAGCTGAGAACAGTGAGGAGGCTGCAGGCCCCAGTGATGCTGTTGATGTAGAGAATGAACATGAGACCGCATCACAGTCTCACGCTGGAGACACGAGTGATGGTCAAGCTCAAAGTGCTAAACAAACTGATGATGCTGGTAATGATAATGACAATGACAATGAGGTTAGTGAGAAAGTTGAACAATCTGGTTTGTCTGAACAAAATAAAAAGGCTGAGGCCAGTGGAAGTGTTGATGATGAAGTGGCAGGGACATCTGAATGGGTTGAAATGTCTGAAGATAAAGAGAAAAGAGATGATGATGATGATTCAATCTCTGATATTTCTGAGATAGGATCACAGGTTTTGGATAATACGTACACACTGCAGGAAATAAATAACTTTTTGGATGCAACATTTGGAAAAGTAGTGGAAGTTAAGGATTTTTTTCCAGACACAGAAAATTTGTTGGGTCAGTGTTGATGTTGCAGAAAACGGTCAGTTACGAGGCTTTAAGTAAAAAAAAGAGGTTTCGTCTGAAGAAAATGGTAACAAGGTTAAGGAAGGATAAAAGGCATGCTTCGAAAAGAGTCAAATGAACAAAATGCACATGGTGACTTCTAAACTTTGTGTGTTACATTTGTATCTGTCCTGTCTCTTTTATTTCCTCTTTCTTATGGGGCTTTTAAGGGTGGGCTCCTTGAATATAAATGGAGGTAGAGACAGGAATAAGTTGGCAATGGTTTCTGAGTTTTTTTAAAATTAATCGGGTTGATGTAGTTTTTTTTACAAGAAACCCATTCTAATACTGATAATGAAAATGAATGGAATATGTGGTGGGAAGAGAAGCTCACTTTAAGTCATGGGACAAACAATAGCGCAGGGGTAGCTATTTTATTTTCGAAAAATATAAATGTTAATATTTTATCTGTAGATGAGGTTATAAAAGGTAGACTTTTGTTAATTAAGATTGAGGTTGGAGGAATGGTATTTGTGTTCATGAATGTTTATGCTCCAAATAATGGGTCTGAGAGGATGGAATTTTTTATGAAAATGAGAGATATAATTCAGACACTTGATAGTAATGTGTGTACTGTTATGGGAGGAGATTGGAACTGTACCACAGATTTTACAATTGATAGAAATGGTGAAGAGCCATATAGTCAGTCTAGCATGGTGTTGACAAAAGTATTAAATGAATTTGAATTATTAGATGTGTGGAGAATGATCAATAAAAGAGCTAGACAATACACTTGGATTAAAGTAACTGATAGTAGAGTCAGTGGTGCAAGATTAGATAGATTTTATTTGGGAAAATTATGGAATAATCGAGTGATGAATGCTTCAATTCTGCCTAATGGTTTTTCAGACCATCACATGGTTATTTTTGATTTTAATTTTAAAAATATGTCAAAACCCATTTATTACTGGCATTTTAATGCTAAGTTGTTGCAAGATGTCAATTTTTGTGATTCTTTTAATTTTTTCTGGAAGAACTGGAAAATGAGGAAAGATTCTTTTGAGAATCTTAATCAGTGGTGGGATGTGGGTAAAGTTAACATAAGGATTTTTTGTCAGAATTACTCATCTCATATTGGATCAGTGGTGAAGGAAACTGTGAAAAAACTGCAAAAAGACATTGAACTTTTAGAACGGGACATTTTTAATAACAAAGAACTTGTGCATGATGATGCTCTACAAAAGAAAAAGAAAGAGCTTGGGACTTTTTTACAAGAACAAGTAAAGACAGCGCTGATAAGGGCAAGATTTTGCTCTATTAATGACATGGACACTCCTAGCACATATTTTTTCAACCTTGAAAAGAAAAGTACAACACAAAAGCAAATGTATCATCTCCGCCGTCGTGATGGTTCTATAACAACAGATCCTGTGGAAATAAGGAAGTTGGCTGTCGATTTTTATTCACAATTATATGCTTCTGAAAAATGTAACTATGAAAGCGCTGATGATATACTTAGTGATCTACCAAGGCTTGAGACTGAGCAGAAAAAGGCTCTGGATAATGACATTACGTTTCAAGAGCTTACAGAGGCAATGCAGCAGTTGTCCACGGGTAGATCCCCAGGAATTGATGGATTGACTGCTGAGTTTTACAAGCATTTTTGGGGTGTTTTAGGAGAAGATGTTTATGAGGTACTATCTGAATGTTGCCAAAGTAAGATTTTTCCCATAAGTTGTAGTCGGGCAGTACTTTCATTACTTCCAAAAAAAGGAGATCTGGGACTTCTAAAAAATTGGAGACCAGTGTCATTATTGTGTGTCGACTATAAAATATTCTCAAAATGTTTAGCTAACAGACTTAAGTGTTATCTGGGTTTACTGGTACAGAAGGAGCAGACATACTGCATTCCTGAAAGATCCATTATGGATAATATTTTTTTATTACGTGATGTTATTGAAATCAGTCAGTTAAACAATTATGAAATTGGTGTTCTTTCTCTAGATCAGGAGAAAGCATTTGATAGAGTTGACCATGGGTATCTCTATAATGTGTTACAGCATTTTGGTTTTGGTGACAAATTTATTTCCTATATTAAGTTGTTGTATTCAAATGCATTTGTTCTTGTAAAAGCTGGTGGTGGTTTAAGCGCACCAGTACCTGTTTCTAGAGGAATCAGGCAGGGCTGTCCACTATCAGGACAGTTGTATAGCCTTGTCATTGAACCTCTTTTGTGCAGGTTAAGGAGAAGTCTTAATGGAGTCTTAATCCCAAATGGAGACATAAGGTCTATGGTGTCCGTATCGGCTTATGCTGATGATGTTACCGTTTTTATAACAGGCCAGGATGATGTTACAGTTTTAACTAAGAGCATTGAACTTTATGAAAAAGCATCCTCAGCTAGATTAAACTGGGGGAAAAGTGAGGGCTTCATTATTGGACAGTGGGTGGGAAAAGGACCTCCACAGCTTCCAGGTGGTTTGAAATGGGGTAGGGAAGGACTGAAAGTTTTAGGTGTATATTTAGGTAATAATCATTTTCAGATGCAGAATTGGGAGGGAATGCTGGAGAAAGTGATTGCCCGATTGTCTAAATGGAAATGGCTATTACCACAATTGTCGTACCGAGGGCGAGTTTTGGTTGTTAATAACCTAACTGCCTCTACACTGTGGCACAGGATGATTGTAATGGAGCCACCCGATGAACTGATCTGCCGTATACAGAGAGCATTAGTGGACTTCTTCTGGAGTGGGCAGCACTGGATTCGGGCAGCAGCACTGTATCTACCTGTCCAGGAAGGAGGCCAGGGTTTGGTGGATGTAAGGAGTCGTATCCATGCTTTCAGGATACAAGCGGCACAGAGACTCCTGTACCATAAGGACTTGACTTGGGCTCAAACTGCTTGTGCTTTGCTACAGAAAGTAGGAGGACTGGGATTGGATAAACATTTATTCCTAATAAGACTGGAGGAGGTGAGCTTGTCTGAGCTTACACCGGTTTACAGGTCTATGTTGCAGGTCTGGAGAACTGTTTTTAAAGTAGACCGGGACATTGATCCTCAAGGACACTGGGTCACTGAAGAACCCTTGTTTTTTAATCCAATGATACAGACAAGGATGTTATCTTCTGTGAGTATACGGACATGTTTACTAAGGAATAACATTGTAAAACTGGGGCACCTCTTGGACAATAATGGATGGATATCAGCAGATACCCTCAAAGAAGTGACAGGATTACGGTCACTAAGACATGCAGCAAAGCTGATGGAGGAAATTTTTAATGTAATACCAAGCAGCTACAGAGAGATCATCGCAAGAAAAGGAAACAATGAGAATGGATTTCCAAAGATAAAGATAGCGCCCGCAAGTGAGGAAGATCTGGAGGGTGCGGACGCTTGCTCAATCTTGTCTTTTGAGGTTCCTAAAATAGAACTTTTTGAGTCTACATCGAAGAAGGCCATATATCACACCACAGTGAAGGTCATACATCAAGAATCACTCAAGAGAGTAAAAGCATCCGGGTGGCCAGGACTGTTGACTCCAGACTTTCTCGTGAGGGACAGGTGGAGAGCCCTGTATAAACCTCCAGTAGAGAAGCGGACAGCTGATCTACAGTGGAGGATTATTCACAGGGCAATAGCTACAGACAGACATGTGGCACACTTGAATCCAGCAGTGGGTGGGGAATGTAGGTTCTGTGGGGAAGATGAGGATTTGGAACATTTGTTTTTAAGATGTGCAAGACTAAAGAGTCTTTTTTAACTTCTTGAGGAATGGTTCAGGAAATTTGACGAGGTTTTTTCGCACAAAGTATTCATTGGAGGGTTAAAGTATGGGTATTTGATGAGGAAGAAAGTGTGTTTATTAAGTTATCTGATTGGGACTGCAAAATTGGCAGTGTGGAAGACCAGGAAGAACAAAGGCTTACAATTGCAAAGTACGGATCCTGAAGTTATGTTTAGGTGTTTAGTGGCTGGAAGGCTTAAAGTAGAGTATGCATATTATAATATTGTAAACAATGTCAGGAGTTTTATTGAAATATGGTGTGTTAATGATGTTTTATGCACAATTTATGAGGATGTGATGGTTCTGAATTTTTAATTTATTTTTATTTTTATTTTATTTTTTGTTTTTTGTTTTTTATTATTGATGTATACATTTGTGGGTTTATATATGTTTTAATTTTAATGTGTAATGTATGATTTTTGAAATGTAAAAATTAAAGAATTATAAACCTCTCCCTCTCCCTCTCCCTCTCCCTCTCTCTCTCTCTCTCTCTCTCTCTCTCTCTCTCTCCCTCTCCCTCTCTCTCTCTCTCTCTCTCTCTCTCTCTCTGTTTGCGCATGTGCGAGTGAGTGAAGGACGCGTGTGAGAGTGTTTGGTGAGTTTTATTTCGGCGGCCGGATTTCTTTGGTCTGGCCGCTGTGTGTGTGTGTGTGTGTGGTGATGGCGTTTGAGCAGCTGACGCGCCGGCATGGCATTAAGGTGCCGGTCGGGGGGGAAAGCTTCGTGGAGGAGTGCAGCCTCGCGGTTGGAGAAATTGTTGGATGTAGTTGTATAAGATCGGCGTCAAGAATGAATAGTGCAATTGTGCTGTTTTTGGAGTCGATTGAGAAAGTTAATAAAGTTGTAGAACAAGGGATTGTGATAAAAGCCGAACATATTGGTGTGTTTCCGCTGGTTAATCCGGCAAAGAAAGTGGTGATTTCCAATGTTCCCCCGTTCATTAGCGATGAGGTTCTGGAGCGCGAATTAGCGAGACATGGGCAAATAGTTTCAGCAATTAAAAAGATACCACTGGGTTGCAAATCACCGTTTCTGAAACATGTTGTTTCTTTTCGTAGACAGCTATTTATGATTTTGAAGGGTGATGTAGATGAACTAAACTTGGCATTAAAGTTCAAAGTGGAGGGTTTTGAATATGTGATTTTTGCCACAACTGAGACTATGAAATGTTTCAGGTGTGGAGAGACAGAACATCAAGTGCGGTTTTGTCCAAAGCAGAATGAAGTGGGCCAGAATGAAGTGGGCCAGAATGAGGTGAATAGTCAGAATGATCAGGTTACAAATGAAGTTGAGCAAACTGTAAGTACACAGAAATCTAGTGAAGCTGTAATAATGGACAAGGATAAAAGTACTGAGTTAAATGGGATGAGTGTTGATACTGATTCAAAGACACTGGAGAGGGAAGTGTTGAGAGAAGTGATTGGAGCTACGGTAGATGAGGGCAGTGTGATGATGATGGAGGATGAAGAAAGGGTGTTCAAAGTTCCTGTGGTAAAGAGGAAATCAAAGCAGAGTGAAAGAGGGACACAATCGAAAAGACAAGTAATGAGTAGTCAAGGATCAGAGAAGGATGGAGGGGATGATAGCTCAGAGGACTCATCAGATGATTCCTCTTCTGAGGACTCTTCTCTGGCGAGCTTTGGGAAAGCGGAGTGGTCAGCTGGTGCTGGGTCATTGAGTGAGAGGCAGGAGCCCAGCGGATATACGCTGGAGAAGGTTCAGCGGTTCTTGAGCATAACTAAAGGCAAACGGAATGTGGTAGTAGAGGATTTTTTTCCAGATAGAAAACTCTTTATGGAGTCAGCACGGGCGTTGATGAGTGAAAGAGGGGATGGAGGGCTAACAAGTCAAGAATTCCATAGATTGAAAAAGCTGGTACAAAAGTTACGTGCAGAACAAATGTGACTGGATTTGTGAGGTAAAATTTCAAGTTGATGTATTCTGATTTTTATTCTTCTTTAATTGTACATTTTATGATTGGTTTCTTTTATATATTTTTTATGATTGACTTGAAATTTGCCACACTAAATGTAAACGGAGCAAGGGATATTAGGAAAAAGAGTCAATTGTTCCAGTTAATGAAATTGAAAAGTATAGATATAATGTTTGCTCAAGAAACCCATAGTAATGATGTAAATGAAGTGGACTGGAGAAGGGAGTGGGAGGGGGTGTCTATCCTGAGTCATAAGAACAGCACAAGTGCTGGGGTTGGAGTGTTTTTTGCAAATAAGTGTTTGCCAATTTCATATGAGGTGGAAGAAGTGGTGAAAGGAAGACTTTTAAAAGTTACAGCAAAATTTGATGTTGCAACCTTTGTTTTAATAAATGTGTATGCCCCAGTTATGGCAATAGAGAGAATGCTGTTTTTAGAGACACTTTCAAATACTATACAGAGTTGTGATCCTGACCATTACCTCCTGGTTGCAGGAGATTTTAATTGTACGACTAATGACATAGATCGAAATCATCCAGAGCCGCACACAGCTTCTAGGTTGTCATTGATTCGATCGATTGAAACCAATGAGTTAGTGGATGTGTGGAGAAATATGAATGAAAATACGAAACAATATACATGGCTACAAATAAGGGAAGGTGGGATCTCAAAGGCAAGGTTGGATCGCCTGTATGTTTTTGAACATCAACTACAAATTGTAAAATCATGTTGTATTAATCCTGTGTGTTTCTCTGATCATTCCATGGTGATTGCAAGTGTTTTTATACGGTGTTTAAAAATTAAAAGTGCCTATTGGATTTTCAATAGTGCTTTGTTGCAAGATGTACATTTTAAGGAGTGTTTAGTTTTTTTCTGGAAGGAGTGGAGAGGTAAAAAGACAACATTTTCAAGTGTACAGCAATGGTGGGATTTGGGGAAGAAGCAAATACAGCAATTATGTGTGCAATACAATTTCAATGTCACCCAGAAAATGGTTAGAAAAATGAAAACTCTGGAAGATGATATTATAGAGCTTGAAAATGGCAGTGATTTGACTGGAAATCAAGTGAATGCTTTGATTGGAAAGAAAGCAGAATTAAAGTATCTGTTAGGTAGTAAAGCACAGGGGGCATTGATCAGATCTCGTTTTCAGAATTTATCTGAAATGGATGCTCCATCCAAGTTTTTTTTCAGCCTGGAAAAGAAAAATGGCCAAAGCAGAACCATTCACTGTCTTAGGGCAGACAATGGGCAAGAGCTCACTGAGACGGCTGATGTGCGCAGGAGGGCTGCTGAGTTCTATAAAGAGCTGTTTAAATGTGAGTATGCAGAAGATCATGAGCTGTTGCAAGAGTTTCTCGGAGGCCTACCCCAAGTGCAGGAGGAGGCAAAGAGAGAGTTGGTGAGCCAACTATCTCTGGGAGAGTTGCATGCAGCCTTAATGAGCATGGAGAATGGGCGGGCTCCAGGGTTAGATGAACTGTTGATTTTTATAAAGCTTTCTGGGATCTGTTGGGCAATGATCTGTTGGAAATTTTCTGTGACAGCATTGCTAAAGGGCAACTGCCTTTGAGCTGCAGGCGGGCAGTATTGACCCTTTTACCCAAGAAAGGAGATCTGAAAGAAATCAAAAACTGGAGACCCGTTTCCCTGCTTTGTGTGGATTTTAAGATTTTATCGAAAGCTTTGGCCAACAGGTTGAGAAAAGTGATGGAGCAGATCATACATGCGAATCAGTCCTACTGTGTGCCGGGCAGATCCATTCTAGACAATATTGGACTAATTCGAGATATTTTTGATATAGCTAAAATCACTGGTGAAAGTTTTGGACTGGTCTCATTAGACCAAGAGAAGGCTTTCGACCGAATTGAGCATCAATATTTATGGAAAGTGCTTGAGGTTTTTGGCTTTCCTCAGCATTTTATAGAAATGATTAAAGTAATGTATGGTGACATTGAGAGTGTAGTAAAGGTCAACGGTGGCTTGAGTGCACCCTTAAAGGTTAGAAGGGGTATTCGGCAAGGCTGTTCAATGTCAGGAATGTTGTACTCAATTGCAATTGAACCTTGTTTATGTAAACTGAGAGAGTCTCTAGAAGGTTTTTTATTGTCCAGAGAACAAAAGTTTTATTTATCTGCCTATGCGGATGATGTAATGGTAGTAGTTAAGGGGAAAACTGATGTGGAAAAGGTTAAAGAGATAGTAGGAATGTATGGGAAAGTGTCTTCAGCGAAAGTGAATTGGTCTAAATGTGCAGTGTTGGAAGTAGGTAGGTGGACTCAAGGAAGGCCAAGTTTGCCAGGTGGATTGTCATGGGCTACTGAGGGGGTTAAATATTTGGGAGTTTTTTTAGGGAAAGAACATTTTGTCATGAAAAATTGGGAAAGGGTTATAGAGATGGTAGAAGGAAAATTAAAAAAGTGGAAATGGCTATTGCCGAGAATGTCTTTTAGAGGGCGTATCCTAATTATTAATAATCTGGTAGCAGCAACCTTATGGCGTCGTTTGGCAGTCCTTGAGCCACCTACAGGTCTTCTATCTAAAGTTCAGGCTCTAATTGTTGATTTTTTTTGGAATAAGATGCACTGGGTACCACAATGTGTGTTATGTTTAAAAAGGGATGAGGGTGGGCAGGGTTTGCTGCATCTAGAAAGTCGCAAAACAGCTTTTAGATTACAGTTTATTCAGAAATTTTTGTACGGTAAATGCAGTGCGAGGAAAGCCGGTATAAGTCTTATTTTGAAAAAAGTAGGGCATTTGGGTTTGAGTGAAAATTTGTTTTGGATTAAATGTGAAACCGGAGACATAAAAAGTCTTCCCTCATATTACCGCAGTGTTTTGAGAGCCTGGTCTTTAGTAAGAACTGTAAGGACTGCGCCTATGCCATCGCTTCATTGGCTACTGGAGGAGCCTTTAATCAAAGGGGCAAGGCTGGATGTTGCTGCACAGACGATGCCTGGACTGACAAGCCTTCTAATAGCAGCGAAAATGACTACTTTGCGACAACTGATAAGAGTAGCTGGGAATGATTTTGAAAATGTGGGAGAGGTGGCGCAATGTCTGGGTCTCAAATCACAGAGGATCGTGGATCTTTTTCTGGATAACATAAAAGAACATTTGAATGATGAAGACATGTCTTTAATCAGGAATTCTGGCAGTGGATTATTCACACCTGAAGAAAGTGGCATTTTTCCAAGTATGGACATTTTACCAACGTTCACGGAAGAGGAATTTTCCCATCAACTGTTTACACTGAAAAGTTTTGCAGGGTTGGGTTTTTGTGATGTGAGTGGGAAAAAGTTGTATGAAGTATGTGTTAAAGTACTAAATAAAGAGAAGCTGAAAGTGCGGGTAGAAACGCCATGGGCTGCTCATTTTGGGGTTGAAGAGAGCTGTAGACCTGTGTGGAGGACTATGTACAAGCCACCGTTGACCAAACCGGAGGGGGATTTGCAGTGGAGGATCCTGCACGGGATTGTTGCTGTAAATGCGTTTGTTAGCATCATTAATCCAGCAGTGGAGAGTAAATGTCCTTTTTGTGAACAGAGGGAAACCATTTTTCACTGTTTTGTTCACTGTGACAGGCTGAAGAGTTTATTTTTGAGTCTTAATTTCATGTTTGTGAATTTTAATGTTATTTTTTCAAAGGTTGGGTTCATTTTTGGGTTCAGGTTTGGAAAAGAAAAGAGAAAGAAAGGACAACTTATTAACTTTGTTATTGGAAAAGAAAAAATGGCTATTTATCTGACAAGAAAGGACAGAATAGAAGGTGAAAGTTGTCGGGATGTAGTACAAGTTTTTAAGAGTTTAATTAAAGTAAGAATTAAGTTTGATTTTGTGTTCTATAAAAATATGAAGGACATTGAAGAATTTGAAAATGTATGGGATTATAAAGAAATGCTATGCTCTGTAAAAGATGGAGATTTATTTTTTGCCAAATGTCTTGAGTGAAGTGTAAGTTTGATAACTGTTTCAAAATTGTTTCAAAATAAAGTGTTATAAAATTCAAAATTCTCTCTCTCCCTCTCCCTCTCTCTCTCTCTCTTTGTGCGCATGTGCTGAGTGAGTGGGCGGAGCGTTGAGTGCGAGTGTTTGGCGTGTGTCAGGTACGAGGTTTCTACTCTTTCTATCTTTTTCTATTATTTGTTTGTGTGTTTTTTGATTTTTGGGGAGGGTAAGGAGGTTAATAAAATTCTCGGGTGTATGCTCCCGGTTTTGTACTGGGAGCATGGCGGCCGCAGGTAGCGGGAGTTTTAATTTTCTGACGCGCCGGCATGGTGTAAAGATTGATTTAGCGATCAGTATAGAAGAGTGTAGTCTGGCTGTGGCAGAAGTGATTGGGGCTGAGAACATCCTGTCTGCGTCTCGTATGAACAGTGCTATTGTTGTGTTTGTGAAGACTGTTGATTTGGCGAACCAGATAGTGGAAAGTGGGATAGTGGTTAATGGCATTTTTAACCCAGTTCTCCCTCTTTCCACTCCTTCGAAAAAAGTGACTATATCTAATGTGCCACCTTTTATTTCAAACGAAGTTTTGACCAGAATGCTTTCTCGTTATGGTAAATTGGTTTCTCCCATAAAGATGATTCCAATTGGTTGTAAGTCCCCACTTTTAAAGCATGTTGTGTCATTTAGACGTTACGTGTACATGATTCTTCAAGACAACCTAGAGGAATTAGATCTGTCTTTAAATTTTCGTCACGAGGAGTTTAATTATGTCATTTTTGCCACAACAAATACTATGAAATGTTTTGGTTGTGGTGAAACTGGACATCTTATCCGCGCTTGTCCAGGCAAATCGAATGAACCTGTTAAAAATCCTTTGCCGGTTGATGGTGAGGAAAGTAATGAGGTACGGGCGGAAATGCAGAATGTACCTGATGCTGAAGTGCCTGGAACAAGTATGGCTCAATCGGTACCATTAGCAGATGCTGAAAGAATAACAGAAGTAATATCGGCAGATAAGATTAATGAAGGGGAGAGTGTAGGTGTCGCTGAGCCGGAGAAAAATAAAGTATCTGTGGTGAGTGATCAGTCAGCGGGTCAGGTGAACGAGTCGCGGAGCAGTGATAGACCGGCGGAAGATGTTGCGCAACTTTCAGCCAGCATTGAGGGGAGTCAGTGTTCTGTGATCGAGTTTGAAGATTGTGCTTTCAAACGCCTATAAAGAGAAGACTAAAGCAGAGCAGTATCGGTAAACAGGCGAAAAGAATGGACACTGGTGACGTCAGCCAAACTGATACAGAGAGCGAAAGCGATTTCTCTGAATGCAGCGTTTCAGGTAGTTTACCGCTGAGTGGTTTTTCCAGCCGGTCTTACAGTGTGGATGATATAAAATCCTTTCTTAAAGTGACAAAAAATGTGAGAAAGGTTCGTGTTGAAGAATATTTCCCTGATGTGCTACAGTTTATTGAAAAAGCAAAGACTTTCAAAAGGGATGGAGATTTCACTAATCAGGAAGTTTATCGTCTAAAAAAAATTCTTGCCAAACTAAATGCCCAACCAAGTCCGAATGTTAAAGATGATGTGTAAAAGTCATTTTTCTTTGCTTTCTTTTTTTGGGCTGTGTTTGTCATGGTTATTCTTTTCCTCATTCATGGGAGAGTTTTGTATCTCTTCTCTAAATATAAACGGGGCAAGGCAGATGAGGAAAAGATTCCAATTATTTGAGATAATAAAACAGAAGAAGATTGATGTTTTATTTGTCCAAGAGACGCATAGTGATATAATAAATATTTCTGATTGGGAAAGAGAATTTGACGGTGTATCTGTTTTAAGTCATTTGACCTCAACCAGTGGTGGAGTGGCAATTTTATTTTCTACGAATTTTATTCCCTGTTCTTATAAGGCAGAGGAGATCATAAAAGGCAGACTTTTAAAAATAACAGCTCAAATTGAAAATAAGTCTTTTGTTTTTGTTTGTGTGTATGTTCCAACCAATGCATTGGAAAGAATGATTTTTCTGGATAAACTGAGTAATGTTTTAGGTAATTGCAATACTGAGGACTTTTTATTTTTAGGTGGGGATTTCAATTGCACTGAGAATATTTTAGATAGGAATCATGTTGAACCGCACATGCCTTCACGTAAGCGGCTCATTCAGTTAGTGAAATCACATGAGGTTATTGATGTTTGGAGAAATTTTCATGGTAAACAAAGACAATATACATGGACTCATGCTTATGAAAACTCAATTTCTCTAGCAAGGTTGGATAGATTCTATGTTTTTAAACATCAGTTTAGTTTTTTAAGAAGCTGTTCAATCATTCCAGTAAGCCTGTCTGATCATAGCTTGATACAATGTGTTGTATCTTTGAGTTCCATTAAGCCAAAAAGTGCATACTGGCATTTTAATATCAATTTATTATGTGACAATCATTTTAGAGATACCTTTAAAGAATTCTGGAATAGTTTTAGAGCTACAAAATCTTCTTTTAAGTCTTTGCAGCAGTGGTGGGATTTTGCAAAAGTGCAGGTTAAACAGCTGTGCCAACAATATACTTGCAACGTCACGAGAGACATAACCTGTTCAATGAAAATGATAGAGAAAGAATTAGTTGAACTTCAAGGGATTGCTGACAGTACAGGGAATTTGACCCATTTTGAAAACTTTAATAAAAAGAAAAATATATTAGCTGAAATGTTAAATACGGTTACACAAGGAGCTCTGGTCAGGTCACGCTTTCAAAGCGTTGAATTGATGGATGCACCCTCAAAATTTTTCTTTAATTTAGAGAAGAAAAATGGCCAGAGAAGGTTTATTCATGCCTTGCGTTCAGATGCTGGAATCTTGTTGTCAGATCCTTATGACATTCGAAGAAGAGCAATTAGTTTTTATGAAAAACTGTACAAAAGTGAACTAATGCCTGGAGAAACTGCGAACAAGGTCTTCCTGGATAATTTACCCCAGCTGTCCAAAGAAGCTAATGCTGAGCTCAGTAAAGCTTTAACTCTGGAGGAGTTGGAAAGAGCTCTCCAGAGTATGGAGTGTGGCAAAGCACCTGGGGGTGATGGCTTACCGGTTGACTTTTATAAGTCTTTTTGGCCGGAGGTGGGTCTGGATCTGCTGGGTGCTTGGGGAGAGTTTAGCCAATGGGCGGCTACCCATAAGTTGCCATAGAGCGGTTCTCACTTTGCTACCAAAAAAGGGAGACTTGAATGATATTGAAAACTGGAGGCCGGTGAGTTTGCTGTGCAGTGATTACAAATTGCTCTCCAAGGTTCTGGCTATTAGGTTGGGTGATGTTTTGGAACAAGTGATCCATCCTGATCAGACCTATTGTGTACCTGGTAGACGAATTTGTGATAATATCTCTTTTATTAGGGATATTTTAGACATTGGTAAAAGTCTCAATCTGGATTTTGGTGTAGTATCAATAGACCAAGAAAAAGCATTTGATCGGGTTGAGCATAAATATTTATGGGATGTCTTAGCAGCTTTTGGCTTTAGTCAAAATTTTATTTCAATGATAAAGGTTTTGTATAGTGACGTTGAAAGTATTTTAAAAGTTAATGGTGACTTATGTGCTCCTTTTAAAGTGTTCAGAGGTGTTAGACAAGGGTGTGCCTTGTCTGGTATGCTCTATGCTTTGTCAATAGAGCCTCTTTTAAATAAATTAAGAACTGACCTGAATGGAGTATATGTTCCGAATTGTGCCAATGTGTTTAAAATATCAGCATATGCTGATGATGTTGTTATTTTAATTAGTTGTCAGAGGGATGTGGATTTGTTGCTTCAAATGTTAAACGACTTCAAAGTGGTTTCATCCACTAAAGTAAACTGGTCTAAAAGTGAAGCCATACGGATGGGGAGCTGGTTAAGTGGCGAACCAAAACTCCCAGTTGGTTTAAATTGGACTAGAGAGGGTTTTAAATACCTTGGAGTGTTTTTGGGAAATGAAATGACTGTACAAAGAAATTTTGAAGGGGTTATTGAAAAAATAAAAGGTTGCCTTGAAAAATGGAAATATTTGCTTCCAAAAATGTCATACAGGGGGCGTATATTGATTATTAATAATTTGATGGCATCGTCCCTCTGGCATTGCTTAATTTGTGTTGATCCCCCACCAAGTTTTTTGTTTAAAAATCAGTCAATTTTAATAGATTTTTTTTGGGACAGGCTGCATTGGGTTCCAAAATCTGTTTTGTATTTGCCCAAGGAAGAGGGAGGACATGGACTTATACATTTACAGAGCAGAACAGCAGCTTTTCGACTTCAATTTGCACAGAGACTTCTTTCTGGACTAGGGGACTCAAACTGGAAATCTATAGCTTTTGCTATTTTGCAGAATTTTGAAGGCTTGGGTCTGGACAAGACGTTGTTTTGGTTGAATCCTAAAAGGATGGACATGTCCAAATTACCAGTTTTTTATCGGAATCTTTTTAAAGTATGGACTTTGTTTACAGTGAAAAGACTCAGTAATACAGGTTCCTTGCATTGGTTATTGCAGGAGCCGTTGATTCATGGTTCGCGTTTGGATCTATCATGTGAAGGCCCATTCCCTGCATTGGAAGGAGTTCTAATCAGTTCTGGAGTAATTACACTTGGACATATATCACAATTAGCAGGACCAGGCTTTAAGAGTGTCGATGTAGTAGCTGAACATTTGGGAATTCGATCGACACGTGTGGTGGCTAAACTCCTTGAGAAGTGGAAATCTGCTCTCACCACAGATGAACTGAAACTGCTAGAGGACTTTTCAGAGGGATTAATTCCTCCAAATTACGAAGATCCTTTTCCAAATCTGTTTGTATCATCAAATTTAGAAGAATGTAAAAGTGTTTTTTTGTATTCTGAAAGTTTGTCCTTATTGGGTGTGGAGCCCGCCTCTGGAAAAGTTTTGTACAAAAGTTGTGTCAAATCATTGAATAAAAGGTTTTTAGATAATAGGGTGGATACACCTTGGCGCACCATCCTCCAGATAAGAGAGGACAAAAAACCAGAATGGAGAGCTCTGTACAAGTCACCATTAACTAAGAGAGTAGGGGACTTGCAGTGGAGAATTTTACATGGAGCAGTTGCAGTTAATGCTTTTATTTCAGTTTTAAACCCAGGTGTTGATCACGGTTGTCCTTTTTGTCAACAGAGAGAAACTGTGTTTCATGCATTTATGCAATGTTTTAGACTACAGTCTTTGTTTACTGTTTTACAGAATTGATTTGTTTGTTTTGGAGAATTTTTTTCCGAGGAAGTTTTTATATATGGTTTTTAATATGTTCGGAGACACAGATTTCGTTGTCAACTTGTGAATTTTTTACTGGGTCAAGCTAAAATGGCAATTTATAATACCAGAAAACATAAAATTGAAAGAAACACAAGTTACAATTTAGAGGCAGTTTTTTTTAATTCAGTGAAATCTCGAATTTTAATAGATTTTCGATATTTTCAAGCTATGAATGATCTCCTTGCTTTTGATTTGATTTGGTGTTATAAGAGGGTTTTGTGTGAGTTAATTGATGATAATCTGCATTTTGCATCCCACTTAAGATAATTGTTTTCTGTTTGAATTATTTTGCTGTGTTAAACTACTGGACAATGTTTTAAATTTGTAATAAAGGGTTTTCAAATTCAATTCTCTCTCTCTCTCTCTCTCTCTCTCTCTCTCTCTCTCTCTCTCTCTCTCTCTCTCTCTCTCTCTCTCTCTCTCTCTCTCTCTCTCTCTCCCTCTCTCTCCCTCTCTCTCCCTCTCTCTCCCTCTCTCTCTCTCTCTCTCTCTCTCTGCATGCGGGGAGCGTTTGGGTGTGTGTGAGTGCGGGTGAACGCGGTGAGAGGGCGGTTCCCTTTCAGTCGGTCACGTTCGACGTACGTCGGAACTGACCGACGAATTGGGATCTGCCTTCAGAGACCGACCTACTTCGAGTAATTAAAAACGAGCCAATAAACATTGGCATGCGATCACGCATTCCACGCACCGCCCCGCGTTGCGGGTATAAATAAGGAAGTGGAAGTGTCGCATACCGCTTTCAACTTCGGAGCCGAGCATTTCAGTATCTGATGTTCCTACGAAGAGTTTTTTTTCACGAGCAGAGAGAAGAGGAGTCCTACCTGTTCCGGTCCGGTGTCGGTGTGACGGTGCTTTACAGCGGTGGTCGCGGCGAAGAAAACAAACAGCTGTTTTCACAGCTCGCTGGGCGTTTTCTCTCTGAGTGCTCACAGCGGGCTTGCACCTTTGAACCGCTGTGAGCCGCGGCCATTTCCCCTGTGTGCCTCGGCACTGTCGGAGCGGTTTCTTTTTTCTCTCACTAAAAGAGCAACACGGTTTGACCCTGCGTCTTTTTCAAGATGTCATTCAAACCGTGTGTTTCTGGATGCCGTCGATTTCTATCCCCAGTTGACGGACACGATCGCTGTCTCTCGTGTTTGGGCGTTCAGCACGCGAAGACGGCTTTCGTGGATGACTCATGTTCGCACTGCGCGAACATGACCATCGCAGTGTTACGGTCTCGGCTCCAGTACCTCAAAAAGGGTGGAGCCCCATTGCGTATCCCCCGATCTAGTGGTCCTCCCGCTGCAAAGCAGAGGGCTGCTACTTTGGCTGATGCCTTTGATGGAGATCTGAGGGTGACGGTCAGGGCACCCCCGCCCAGTCAACAGGCTGCTCGGGCCCCTCCCCCCTCCGCTGCGCCGGCGCAGTTCCCGGAAGATCGCGGTGGTCCTTCCCATGGGGGACCACCCGTTTCTTTCGGGGCTCCAACCGAGGATATGTTATCGATAGCTGCATCGGGGGACGAGCTAATGGACTCTGGAGATGAGGATTCGGCTGCGCTGCCCCCTTCGGGTGTGGTACCGTTGCCCGAGTCTGATCCAGAGCTCACGGCTATGCTTTCCCGGGCCGCCGCGAGTGTCGGGCTCGAGTGGAACCCTCCACCGTGTCCCGAACCCTCGCGGCTGGACGATTGGTATCTCGGTACGGCCCGTGCTGGTTCTCAGCGCCCCGCCCCAGTACCATTCTTTCCGGAAGTGCATCAGGAGCTCACGAAGTCGTGGACGGCGCCCTACAGCGCTCGTGCACGATCAGCGAGTTCCTCCGTCCTCACTACCCTCGATGGAGGCGCGGCTAAGGGTTACGTGGAGGTCCCTCCAGTGGAACGGTCGGTTGCGATGCAACTGTGTCCTAAGACCGGCTCCGACTGGCGCGGGCATGCACGTCTCCCCTCCCGGGCGTGTAGGTTCTCGTCCAGTCTAACGGGCAAGACCTACACAGCCTGTGGAGAAGCCGCGTCTTCTCTGCATGCCATGGCGCTCCTGCAGGTCTACCAGGCCAAGGCGCTCAAGGAATTGCACGAGGGTAGTTCCGACCCAGGGGTTATGCAGGAACTGCGTACCGCAATGGACCTCGCCCTCCGGGCGACGAAAGTTGCCGCACGCACCCTGGGTCGGGCGATGTCCACTCTGGTGGTCCAGGAACGCCACCTTTGGCTGAACCTGGCAGATATGCGTGAGACCGACAAAGTGCGGTTCCTCAACGCCCCTGTCTGTCAGGCCGGCCTCTTCGGCGACGCCATCGAGAGCTTCGCCCAGCAGTTCTCGGTGGCACAGAAGCAGACGGAGGCCATCAAGAACATCCTGCCCCGGCGACCTGCTGCTGCCTCCACCCAGTCGCCGGCTGCACCTCCGCCTGCTCGTCGCCGAGGGCGTCCCCCTGCGGCCGCCTCCGCCCCTGCTAAACCCAAGCAGCAGCCTCCACCATCGGGGAAGCAGGGTGCCGGCCGTCAGGGTGCCGCCCAACCCGTGTCGGGGCCCGCTAAGTCGGCAGGCAAGCGCAAGGGCAAGCGGCCCTGACACGGGGAGCCCAGGGAGAAGAGGAGCTGCTCCAGGGGAGGTGGTGTCCGCACCCCTCCTCCCCCCGGAGGAGGACCGGGGGGAGAATGTCAAGACTGGTACCGGAAACATCCTGCCCACATTCTCAATAAAAGAGCAGTTTCTTCCCTCCCTGAGCCCCGAGAGGGACAGGTTGGCAGTGCGCGACGCCCCCGGGCCTTGCCACTCCTTTCCTTCCCTCTCACCCCTCGCCAGGGGGCAGCAGAGTGGGCACCGAGGACGCCCCCGGGCCTTCTCACCCACTCTCTGCCCCACCTGGAGTATTCAGACAACACTCCGGGCCGCCTCCGGGCCTCCCGAGTCGGGTCTGAATACTCCACCTCGCTGCCTCACCCCGGGTACGTCTGTGGTGCCGTTGGTCCCGCTAGTTCGGTCTCTGGGGGCCTGGCTAGGTCTCCCCAGGCCGTCTCGCTGGCTCATCCGTACCATCAGACTCGGCTATGCGATTCAATTCGCACGCCGGCCTCCCAAGTACAAGGGCATCCTCTTCACCTCCGTGCGGAGCAGCGATGCCCATGTCTTGCGGTCCGAGATCGATGTCCTGCTGGCGAAGGGCGCGGTCGAGCCGGTTCCTCCTGCCGATATGAGGTCGGGGTTCTACAGCCCCTACTTCATTGTACCCAAGAAAGGGGGTGGGTTAAGACCAATTTTGGACCTGCGCATTTTGAATCGGGCCCTGCACAAGCTTCCGTTCAAGATGTTAACGCAGAAACGCATTTTCCAATGCATCCGTCCCCAAGATTGGTTCGCAGCGATCGACCTGAAGGACGCGTACTTTCATGTCTCTATCCTTCCTCGACACAGACCGTTCCTGCGCTTTGCGTTCGAGGGGAGGGCATATCAGTACAAAGTCTTGCCCTTCGGGCTGTCCCTGTCGCCTCGCGTCTTCACGAAGGTCGTCGAGGCAGCCATTGTTCCGCTCAGAGAACGCGGCATTCGCTTACTCAACTATCTCGACGACTGGCTCATACTCGCCCAGTCTCGGGAGCAGTTGTGCGAACACAGGGACATGGTGCTCAGTCACCTCAGCCTGTTGGGACTTCGGGTCAACCGAGAGAAGAGCAAACTCTGCCCCGCGCAGAGGATCTCTTATCTCGGTATGGAGCTGGATTCGGTCAGCCGGACAGCGCGCCTCACTCCAGAGCGCGTCCGGTCAGTGTTGAACTGCTTGAATACGTTCAAAGGCAGGACAGCGGTCCCACTGAAATTCTTTCAGAGGCTCCTGGGGCATAGGGCATCTGCAGCCGCGGTAACGCCGCTCGGATTGCTTCATATGAGACCGCTTCAACGCTGGTTGCACGACCGAGTCCCGAGATGGGCGTGGCAGAGCGGTCAGTACCGGGTCCTAGTTACTCCTTACTGTCGCCAAACCTTCAGTCCGTGGTCAGACCCCTCGTTTCTCCGGGCCGGAGTGTCCTTAGAACAGGTGTCGAGGCATGCTGTGGTCTTCACGGATGCCTCATCCACGGGCTGGGGGGCCACGTACAACGGGCACGCAGTTTCGGGTCTGTGGACGGGGCCTCAACTGCGTTGGCATATCAATTGCCTAGAGTTACTGGCGGTACGTCTTGCCCTGGCCCGGTTCAAGAAACCGCTTCGGGGCAAGCACGTACTGGTCCGTTCGGACAGCACTGCGGCCGTTGCGTACATCAACCGTCAGGGTGGTCTACGCTCCCGTTGCATGCTCCGGCTCGCCCGCCATCTCCTCCTGTGGAGTCAGAAGTTTGTGAGGTCACTTCGTGCCATTCACATCCCAGGTGCGCTGAACCAGACAGCCGACGAGCTCTCTCGCCAGTCGACACCTCCGGGCGAATGGCGACTCCACCCCCGGAGCGTCCAGCTGATATGGGACCACTTCGGAGTTGCACAGGTAGACCTGTTCGCTTCTCCGGACTCGACCCATTGCCAGTGGTACTACTCCCTGACCGGAGGTACCTTAGGCATAGATGCACTGGCGCACAGCTGGCCCCGGGACCTACGCAAGTATGCGTTCCCCCCAGTGAGCCTTCTCGCACAGACACTGTGCAAGGTCAGGGAGGACGAGGAGCAGGTCTTGTTAGTTGCGCCCTACTGGCCCAACCGGACCTGGTTCCCAGAACTCACACTCCTCGCGACAGCCCCTCCCTGGCCGATCCCCCTGAGGAAGGACCTGCTTTCTCAGGGGCGGGGCACTCTATGGCACCCGCGTCCAGACCTCTGGAACCTCCATGTCTGGTCCCTGGACGGGACGCGGAGGTTCTAGGTGGCCTACCACAAGCAGTGGTAGACACCATCGCTTCAGCTAGAGCCCCCTCTACGAGGCGCCTCTACTCTCTGAAGTGGAACCTGTTTGTCGAGTGGTGCTCTTCCCGCCGGGAAGACCCCCGAAAGTGTTCGATTAACGTTGTGCTTTCCTTCCTGCAGGATGGGTTGGATCGAAGGCTGTCTCCCTCCACCCTCAAAGTGTACGTCGCAGCAATAGCGGCGTATCATGATGCAGTAGACGGTAAATCCTTAGGTAAGCACGACTTAATCGTCAGGTTCCTCAGAGGTGCGAGGAGACTAAATCCTCCTCGTTCTACCTCGATACCCTCTTGGGACTTAGCCCTGGTGCTCAGAGCACTTCAGGGTCCCCCATTTGAGCCTTTGCAGTCTGTTGAGATAAAAATCCTGTCCATGAAGACAGTTCTCCTGATTGCATTGGCCTCAATCAAGAGGGTAGGGGACCTGCATGCACTCTCGGTCGACGAATCGTGCCTAGAATTCGGGCCGGCCAACTCTCACGTTGTCCTGAGACCCCGGCCTGGATACGTGCCCAAGGTTCCTACCACTCCCTTTCGGGACCAGGTGGTGAACCTGCAAGCGCTGCCTTCGGAGGAGGCAGACCCAGCCCTAGCTTTGTTGTGTCCCGTCCGCGCTCTTCGCGCTTACGTTGACCGGACTCAGAGCTTCAGATCCTCACAGCAGCTCTTCATCTGTTACGGAGGCCAGCAGAAGGGAAAGGCTGTCTCCAAGCAGAGGTTGGCCCACTGGATAGTGGATGCCATTGTCTTGGCTTACCAGTCCCAAGACGTACCTTGCCCGTTCGGGTTGCGAGCACACTCAACAAGGAGTGTTGCTTCTTCCTGGGCGTTGGCTCAAGGCGCCTCGCTGACAGATATATGTAGAGCTGCGGGCTGGGCGACACCTAACACGTTCGCTAGATTTTATAGCCTCCGTGTAGAGCCGGTATCTTCCCGCATTCTCGCCCCCAGTGGCCAGCAGCGCTAAGTGCCCGTTCTAAGTGTCGGCTTGCATACGCCACTCCCGCCCTCTGGGCCGGATACGTGCGTCTATTTTGCTCCAGTTGTGTTCCCCGAAATTCGGCTAACCCTGTGAGTTCCTCCGTCACCCCTTCGGTGTCAGACGTGGCGGCCGTCTGATGCTAGGCCTGCACCCGTATGCTTGTGGAACGTGTGTGTAGGCTGGGTTCCATATGTTGCGGTCCCCTCTAGGCTACCCCATATGTGTATTTTCCACGGTACCAGCTACCCTACTCGGCTAGCCCCGTGTCTTTCCCTCGACAGAGCTTCCTCTGTCGTCTCTGGCTGTGTTCTTCCCCCCCTGGAACCAGGTTGGGTCCACTCCAGAGACTGCCATTTGTTGCACTACCCTGCTAGGTTAGTCCTTATGTGTATTCCACCTCTCCTTCCATTGAAGGATGTGGTCCGCAGCGTTCCATCTCCCGAGACGGGCACGCTTTCCCAGCGTTATCCAATAGTCACGCTGAGTGGGTCTTGCAGGAACAGCAGTGACTGTCCTTCCCTGCCCGGAGCCCTGACTCCCACTCTAACATAGGAGTGGTCCAGCGAGCTCAGGCAGGACGCTGGAAGGGCCAGCCTCCTGGCGTGTTGGTAGGGATCCCAATTCGTCGGTCAGTTCCGATGTACGTCGAACGTGACCGACTGAAAGGGAACGTCTCGGTTACGTATGTAAACCTCGTTCCCTGAAGGAGGGAACGGAGACGTACGTCCCGTCGCCAGGGGCTGTGCTTCAGCTGAAGGCCCGAGCCACCTATCTCGGCTCCTCAGTTGAAAACGGTATGCGACACTTCCACTTCCTTATTTATACCCGCAACGCGGGGCGGTGCGTGGAATGCGTGATCGCATGCCAATGTTTATTGGCTCGTTTTTAATTACTCGAAGTAGGTCGGTCTCTGAAGGCAGATCCCAATTCGTCGGTCAGTTCCGACGTACGTCTCCGTTCCCTCCTTCAGGGAACGAGGGTTACATACGTAACCGAGACGTTTTTCCTATTTCTTTTTTTCATTGATTTCTTTCACTTAGAATTTATGATGGATAAGAAAGGAATTAATATATTGGATAGGTGAGCTGTAAGTTTCGTGAGTTGTTTGGAAAGTTTGACGGAGCTGGGATGGCATCCCTTCCTGAGGGGAGTGCAGCGTCTCTCTCGCTCCGTCATGGCGTCAGGTGTATGGCGGAACCTGGCGTAAATGTGGAGGATGTATTGATCGCGGCTGGGGAGCAGATCGGTTACGACAATATTTGCTCGGCTTCTCGAATGAATAAGGCGGTGGTGATTTTCGTGAAAGAAGAAAATTTGGTTAATCGTCTGATAAGCAATGGCGTTGTGGTAAGTGGTTCCTTTATTACTGTTTCACCGCTGGTTACACCTACTACTAGAGTGACAATATCAAATGTGCCGCCATTCATTAGAAATTGTGAAATTGAACGAGCTCTTGCGAGTTACGGAAAGTTTGCTAGTCCAGTTAAAATGATTTTTCTTGGATGCAAAAATGAGGCCTTGAAGCACGTGTTATCATTCAGAAGACAAGTGTTTATGTTTCTGAATGAACCAGATTTGAATGTTTCTTTTAGACTGGGGCATGAAGGAAAGTCTTATCTGGTGTATGCGAGTACCGGGAATAATAAATGCATTGAATGTGGAGACATTGGGCATAAGAGGGTTGCATGTCCACATAAGGCTCAGAATGTTGAGAATACGCAGCAGAATGTTGATGATGGGAATCGTGAAATAGATCGAGAAATACAACCTCAGGTTGTGAGTGAAGCACATGATGGTGGCGTTGCTGTGGGTGATAGTAGTACGAGGCCTAGCGAGGAGCCCACTGTTGTTTTGAACCAAAGTGGGGATACTGAGAGAATGATGAGGGCTGATGAAGTTACAGGGACAGCAGAAGTACATTTACATTTACATTTACATTTACATTTACATTTACATTTAGTCATTTAGCAGACGCTTTTATCCAAAGCGACTTACAAATGAGAGCAATAGAAGCAACTACAACAGTCAGAGGCTACAGTATGCAAGTGCTGTAACAAGTCTCAGTTAATCTAACACAGAACACACAGGATTTTTTTTTTTTTTTTTTTTTAATAAATAAATTAGACAGACAGAAAAATGAATAGAATGTTAAGTGCTATTCTTGATTGGTCAGGTGCTGCTGGAAGAGATGCGTCTTTAGATGTTTTTTGAAAATGAAGTAAGTGGAGTAGGTGTAGAAATGGTGATTAGTGAGGCTGGTGGAAGTGGAATTGAGCCACAACCTGAAACATCACAGGGCTTTGAAATGAGTCATGATGACAATGAGATGGTGGATGACGATGCTTGTTCGGAAATTTCTGAATTTGGTTCCCAAGTTATGGGAGAATTGTACACATTGCAGGAAATAAATGATTTCTTGGATGTAACTTTTGGTAAGATAGTTGAAGTAAAGGACTTTTTCCCTGATGTGGATAAGTTTATTGCTTCAGTTATTATGTTACAGAGAACGGTAAGCCATGACGAACTAAGTAAGAAGAAGAGATTTCGTTTGAAGAAACTTTTAACGAAATTACGTCAGGGTAAATCTCGTGCTTCAAATTATTATAGCAATGATTAAGTTGCACAGGGAGTCTCTCTTACAATGGTTTCTTTTTCTATCCTTTCTATCCTTTCATTTTTCTATGGAGTGTTTGAGGGTTGGGTCCTTAAATATAAATGGGGGTAGAGACAGGAAGAAATTGGCAATGGTTTCAGAATTTTTGAAAATAAAACAGATTAATGTTGCATTTTTGCAGGAAACACATACTGATAACAATAATGAAATAGAATGGGGTATGTGGTGGGGTGGAAAGCTCGTCTTAAGTCATGGGTCAAATAATAGTGCTGGAGTTGCTATTTTATTTTCAAAGAATATGAATGTTAATATTTTAAATGTTGAGGAAATTGAAAAGGGGAGGATTATAATAACAAAAGTAGAGTTTGAGGGTTTTTTGTTTGCTTTTGTAAATGTATATGCCCCGAATAATGGGTCAGAAAGGGTGAGGTTTTTTATGAAACTGAATGAATCTCTTAAGAACATTGATGATGGTGTGTGTATTATTGTAGGGGGAGACTGGAACTGTACAACAGATTTCACTGTTGATAGAAATGGTGAAGAACCTCATAATCAATCTAGTTTAGTACTATCCAAAATAATGGAAAAAAGAGGTTTGGTAGATATATGGAGGGTAAGGAATGGAATGGAAAGACAGTACACATGGGTTAAAGTGAGTGAAAATATTGTTTGTGGGGCTAGATTGGACCGGTTTTATCTTGGAAAAATATGGAACAACAGAATAATGAATGTTTTTCATTCACCAAATGCCTTTTCAGATCATCATATGGTTGGTTTAGATCTTAATATGAAAGAATTGTCAAGACGTACATATTATTGGCATTTTAATGTTAAACTGTTACAAGATGTTTTGTTTTGTGAAAGATTTACAATGTTTTGGAATGAGTGGAAAATGAAAAAGAGTTGTTTTGAGAATATTAGTCAGTGGTGGGAAGTGGGAAAAGCTCAAATAAGAGTTTTTTGTCAGAATTATAACTTGCATTCTTCCTCTCAAATTAAAGTAACAGTACAAAGACTGGAAAGAGACATTGTGCAGTTAGAAAAAGAATTTATGGATAATCCTGGAACTGTGCAGAAAGACTTTTTGGAAAAGAAGAGAATGGAACTTGGAGCTTTTTTACAGGAACGGACTAAGGGAGCACTGATTAGAGCAAGGTTTTGCTCGATTAAAGATATGGATGCTCCTAGTTCTTATTTTTTTAACCTGGAAAAGAAAAATGTTCAACAGAAACAGATGTATCATCTTCGGCGTGCAAATGGAACTGTAACCTCTGATCCAGTGGAAATCAGGAAAATGGCAGTGAATTTTTATGCGTCATTATATAGTAAAGAATCATGTGACTCTAAAAGTACTGAAGAATTACTGCATGATTTACCAAAGTTACCAGATGGACATAAGAAATTGCTGGATAATGAAATTACGTTTAAGGAACTTTCAGAGGCAATGCAGCAACTGTCTTCAGGTCGGTCTCCAGGAATAGACGGATTGCCAGTTGAATTTTATAAGCAATTTTGGAATTTAGTTGGAGTGGATTTGTATGAAGTTTTTTTAATTTGTTTTAAAGAAAAATCACTCCCTTTAAGTTGTCGACGTGCAGTCCTCTCACTGCTACCAAAAAAAGGGGATTTATGTTTATTGAAAAATTGGAGACCAGTGTCCCTATTATGTCTGGATTATAAGATACTGTCAAAATGTCTGGCTAATAGAATTAAGCATTGTTTAGAGTTTTTGATTGGTAAAGATCAAACTTATTGTGTCCCAGAGAGATCTATTATAGACAATATATTTGTGTTACGAGATTTAGTTGACTTTAGCCACCTTAATAATAGTGATCTTGGAATTGTATCATTAGACCAAGAAAAGGCATTTGACAGGGTGGATCATGGGTATCTGTTTAATGTTTTAAAACATTTTGGTTTTGGTGAACATTTTTTATCATATGTTAAATTGTTGTACTCCGATGTGTTTATCATGGTAAAAGCTGGTGGGGGTCTTAGTGCTCCAGTACCTCTTGGTAGAGGGATCAGACAAGGCTGTCCATTGTCTGGGCAGCTGTATAGCCTAATGATTGAACCTCTCTTACATAGACTAAAAAAACATTTACAAGGTGTGTTACTTCAAAATGGAAGTGAAAGTGTTAAATTAGTTTTGTCTGCTTATGCAGATGATATTACGGTGTTTATCACAAGGCAAGAGGATATTAGAAGTTTAAATGAGAATATTAAGCTTTATGAAAAAGCGTCCACTGCCAAAGTAAATTGGGAGAAAAGTGAGGGTTATATCATGGGTCGGTGGGACGAGGTAGGATATCCACAACTTCCAGGTGGCTTGAGATGGGGAAGGGAAGGTTTAAAAGTGTTGGGAGTTTTTATAGGTAATAGACAATATCAAATGAAGAATTGGGAGGGCATGCTGGATAAGGTGTCTGCCCAATTGTCTAAGTGGGAATGGCTATTACCACAGTTGTCTTATAGAGGGAGAGTTCTGGTCGCCAATAACCTGGCAGCTTCTACACTATGGCACAGGTGTGTAGTCATGGATCCACCTGAGGACATTATATGTGAAATTCAGAGGAAATTAGTCAATTTTTTCTGGAGTGGCGAGCACTGGGTCCGAGCAGCAGTGATCTTTTTGCCAGTTTGCGAAGGAGGACATGGCCTGGTGGACGTTAAGAGTCGTATCCACGCGTTCAGATTACAAGCAGCAAAAAGATTTCTTTATCAAAAAGACTTGTTATGGACTCCTACAGCATGTGCCATCTTACCTCTTTTTAATGAAGCTGGAGGATATGAATTTGTCTGAAATTACTCCTTTTTATCGGACAATGTTTCACGTGTGGAGAAATGTTTTAAGGGTGGACAGAGATAGGAGCAGTTCTATTCACTGGGCTCCTGAGGAACCATTGTTTTTTAACAACATGATCCAGACAAGACTTTTGTCCTCAGTGAGTGTGCGAGCATGTCTGCTCAGGAATGGTATCGTCAAGCTGGGTCATCTAATGGATAAAGATGGATGGAAATCTGTCGAAAATATTAAGGAAGTGACTGGTTTACGATCACAGAGACTTGTTTCAAAAATGATGGAGGAAATATATCTGGCAGTACAAAGAATTTATGGAGAAAGTATAGCAACAGGACAAATGTCAAATCAGAATGACATGAAAGTTTTTCCAAGGATCAAGATTTCGTCACTAATGTGTGATGAGAATGAAGGGGAGGTTGCCCCTGATTCTATCTTGAATTTACAGACACCTCAACTGGAGTATCTGGATTGTGCTTCGAAGAAGGCACTTTACCACACAGCGGTTAAGGTGAATCACCAGAAGTCACTGAAGAGACAAAAAGCTTCCAGATGGCTAGAGTTGTTGGGACCAGACTTCCTTGTTAGAGACAGGTGGAGGACCCTGTACAAACTCCCTGTAGAAAAGCGAACTGGTGATCTGCAGTGGAGGATCATACACGGGGCGATAGCTACGGACAGGCATGTGGCACACCTGAACCCAGCAGTGGGGGGGCAGTGTAGGTTTTGTGGTGAGGGTGAAGATCTAGAGCATCTGTTTTTAAAATGTAATAGATTAAATGATTTGTTTGAATTACTTGCAACTTGGTTTCAGGGGTTTGCAGAAGAATTTTCAGACAAAATATTTATAGGAGGGTTGAAATATAGATTTTTATTAAGGAGGAGAGTAGTTTTATTGAATTATCTAATAGGGACAGCAAAATTGGCCATATGGAAGACTAGAAAGAACAAGGGCCTAGAGTTGGCAGCAACAAATTCTAGAGTAATGTGTATGAGTCTGGTGGCAGCAAGACTGAGAATGGAATTTACATATTACAGTCTCACAAATAATGTACCTGCTTTTTGTGAAATCTGGAGTATCAATGAGGTTCTATGTGTTGTACATGATAATCAATTGGTCTTAGGTTTTTAAAAAAAAATGCATTTGTTTTTATTTATTTTTTTTGAATATTATATTTTATTATTATTATTATTATTGTGAATGAGATATAAATGATGTCTAAATAAAAGTTGTTTAATCCTCTCTCTCTCTCTCTCTCTCTCTCTCTCTCTCCCTCTCCCTCTCCCTCTCTCTCTCTCTCTCTCTCCTTCGTGAACGAATTGAACAAACTGCTACATCTCGTTCATGAACGAACTAGTGGTTCGTGGAAATGGATGACAGACAGTGTACCCGGTAGGTCGGTCATTTAGCATGTGAATCAGTCTCGTTCAGCAATAAGCAGAGAGCGGATGGCTGCAAAGCGCACTTTTAGGCTACGATTGTTTATAACTCCACGTTCGTTTACCATAATCCCAGATATATGCACGTGTAAATGTCTGACTAAACAATTAAATGTTAATCATGCAAGAAAACCTTGTGCTTTGGTCATCTGAACCACTTATTTAGACTTATCTAGTTTTATTTAATGAGTAGATTATGCACACATTTTAATAAAGCCAAATAATTTCTTTGTAAGTAAATACGTTCGTTGATTTAAGAAATAACGCATAAGACACTCTTTTTGCCACCTGCTGGGATATTTATGTAATATTAAAAAAATAGTCACTGAACGAATCAGTGAACGATTCTGAACGAATCATTTTGATGAACGAACTGAAAATGAACGAATCTCTTGAAAGAATCGAAAGTTGCACCACTAAACCTAACCCAGTTGTAGAAACATGTGACACCACTGGCTCCGCCCACACACACATTCCCTGCTTTGAGGAAGGACTGACAAACCTCGAGATGCAGGTAATCACTTTTACATTAAAGACACTGACTTTTGTCTCGCATAGTATAATGTGTAAATATGATATACAACACAAATGCTGATTTTAGAGTGATTATGAGTGTGTGTGTGTGTGTGTGTGTGTGTGTGTGTAACTGTAGACGACAAACGGTTGGTTTCACTTTCATATTAGTCAGAGAACCAACAACTCAACAAAAGATTGTGTCTAATATTCGGTATATTTCAAGTGAAAAATATGCAGTATTGTATTCAGTGGTTATGAAGTGTAAAGGTCAAGCTTTTATTACTGTTGCATACATTTCGTATTAAATTGTTTTTAAACACATGTTTCGCACGGCCCTTGAAAGGGAAGTGTGAAGATCATGTACGACCCATACTCAGAATTAACTCTGTAAAGTTCAGCAGTGAAGACTAAACATATGTTTAACAGATATTTATGTTTTTTAATCATTTTCATAATACATGTTAATTTACTGAAGGCTACCAGGAAAGGTAACTAAATGTATTAAATTAATTCACAATATGCACACATTCATTAGCTACTAATATTATGCCCTTTACAGGCTGAAAAAAGCTGAACTTTTTTATTTACTGAGAGCTACAAATGGAATTATTACATTTACAATATGCACACATTCATTACTATTATTCATTACTACACATACTATGCCTAATCTGAAGAAAATGGCTTTGTTAATATTTCTTGTTTGTTAATTATATTATAAATGACATTACATAGGCCTATTTCAATTCAAAATGGCGCAATTAGACACAAGTTTATTAATTTTCGTGAATATTTTTGTTTAACATTTCTGACTTACAGAAGCAGCTCAAATATGAAATGTTTAGTTTAGCTATATCTCGCACGTGACGTTGAGTCGAGCTGCTAATATTCACCCTCATCCTCAGCAGCTTCTGTGAACATAAATCCCGCCTACTCTGATTTGATTGGTTTTCTCTAATATGTTGACATTGACACGCGGTGACAGACCAATGAGAGCTCAGATCAACACACACACCTCTGCTTCTGACGGATTGAAGAACACACTGATTAAAAGACGGGACGAAGCCGAAGCCAGTTTCATACCGGTATGTTATAAAGGTTAATAACACATTTTTTAGGGGGGCTGGGCTGAAGTTGAAGCCTAGTGACGCCCATGGTGTGCACACATTACGAGCTGTGATAATACTAGTTCCTGACTGGCTAATAGTGAACTACCACATTCAACTGAGCACTATTACTGACTCATCTATTATTTTAAAGTTACTGATATATCTTGAGCGTATGATATATCGATGCTCAGATCCACAAAATCACCCAGAAACAATCAATCAGTTTGTCTTAATGTGTGTGAAAAACAACTTCATACAAAACAAATATGGGTGACACTTTATTTTAAGGGTCCAGAATAATGCATTAGTTAAGCATTAATAAACTAGTAATTCATGATTTACTTGATCACAACTATGCATTAGGCACGGACACAACAGTAATTAACTTAACATATAGTAAGGGCATATTAGCCATTATTTACAAATTATTAAACATTTGAAAGATACACATTTATGCTGCCTATAAATAACTTAATAAGCCATATATTATTTTTGTGTAGTGTTGTAATTATATTTCTACGCCATTCTGTTAACTGAACAATAAGCTTATAATTATGTTGGTAACACTTTATAATAACTATGAATCATTAGTTAAGCATTAGTGAATAGTTCATTAATCATTATTTATTCATAGCATACATGTGTATCTTTCAAATGTTTATTGTATAATGTACTATTGTGTCCGTGCTTAACTAATGCATTATTCTGGACCCTTAAAATAAAGTGTCACCCTTATGTTTAAACAACAGCATATTAAATGAATCTGTTGGGCTCCGTGTGTGTGGTGATGTCATGAGTGTGTGTTAGTGAATCAGTGTAATCTCTGACAGGACGATGAACAGACAGACGTCAGGAGTCAGAGAAGATCAGCGTCTGAAGACTGAACATCATCATGGCCAGCAGAGAAAGCAGAGGTGAGAGACTGCTCTATATATTAATAGTTGAAATGAAACATGTTTGCCGTATACAGCGACACTTCCAAAACGGTCTCACTTCCAACTCGTCACATATTGACTCTTCGTCAGGACCCTTTAGTGTCACTTTTCTGTTGAGAGATATAAAGTCAGAATTGAGTGATATAAAGTCAGAGTTGAGTGATATAAAGTCAGAGTTGAGAGATATAAAGTCAGAGTTGAGTGATATAAAGTCAGAATTGAGTGATATAAAGTCAGAATTGAGTGATATAAAGTCAGAATTGAGAGATATAAAGTCAGAGTTGAGTGATATAAAGTCAGAATTGAGTGATATAAAGTCAGAGTTGAGTGATATAAAGTCAGAATTGAGTGATATAAAGTCAGAATTGAGTGATATAAAGTCAGAGTTGAGAGATATAAAGTCAGAAAGTCAGAGTTGAGTGATATGAAGTCAGAGTTGAGAGATATAAGGTCAGAATTGAGTGATAGAAAGTCAGAGTTGAGTGATATAAAGTCAGAATTGTGAGATATAAAGTCAGAATTGAGAGATATAAAGTCAGAATTGAGTGATATAAAGTCAGAGTTGAGTGATATAAAGTCAGAATTGAGAGATATAAAGTCAGAGTTGAGTGATATAAAGTCAGAAATGAGTGATATAAAGTCAGAGTTGAGTGATATAAAGTCAGAATTGAGTGATATAAAGTCAGAATTGAGTGATATAAAGTCAGAGTTGAGTGATATAAAGTCAGAATTGAGTGATATAAAGTCAGAATTGAGTGATATAAAGTCAGAGTTGAGAGATATAAAGTCAGAAAGTCAGAGTTGAGTGATATGAAGTCAGAGTTGAGAGATATAAGGTCAGAATTGAGTGATAGAAAGTCAGAGTTGAGTGATATAAAGTCAGAATTGTGAGATATAAAGTCAGAATTGAGAGATATAAAGTCAGAATTGAGTGATATAAAGTCAGAGTTGAGTGATATAAAGTCAGAATTGAGAGATATAAAGTCAGAGTTGAGTGATATAAAGTCAGAATTGAGTGATATAAAGTCAGAGTTGAGTGATATAAAGTCAGAATTGAGTGATATAAAGTCAGAATTGAGTGATATAAAGTCAGAATTGAGTGATATAAAGTCAGAGTTGAGTGATATAAAGTCAGAATTGAGTGATATAAAGTCAGAATTGAGTGATATAAAGTCAGAGTTGAGTGATATAAAGTCAGAATTGAGTGATATAAAGTCAGAATTGAGTGATATAAAGTCAGAGATGAGTGATATAAAGTCAGAATTGAGTGATATAAAGTCAGAGTTGATTGATATAAAGTCAGAATTGAGTGATATAAAGTCAGAGTCATGGCAATACACTGTACTACTTCTTAAGACTTAGAGAGCAATATTTGGCATGATCCTTGTCTTGTATTCCCGCTGTAGTAAAATTGAAAATGTCCTGGAAAATGATAGCTGAAAAAGAGTGGGAACCCTGAAAACAAAGACAGTCCACCAGAGTTGGTGATATAACTTCAGTCATGTAAAGGATTGTGTAGCCAGCAGAAGCTCATCCGTGATTTGGGTCTCTATCTCTGATCATGCCTGATCCTGTGGCTTATGCGGTAACATCTAGAATCAAGACATCTGATCTCGTTTGACTTGTTTTCATTCATGTTTTGTAAAAGAAGAGTTAAATGTGGAGTTATTGTGTCGAATCTTCAATGTAAGTTGTAAATGTGTTTGTGTCTGCAGGTGTTGCTCGCGGTTCTTCTCACAGGAGAGATCAGAGCATAGAGAAACCACCTGAGTGTAAGTGCTGATGAACACTGATTACCCCTGGGCAATATGGGATTATTATGGGCAGTTTTGTCCCAAATTTAATATTCAAAAATCAAGCTTCAGTGTTCCACAGGAAATGTAGATTATTAGGACATTCAAACTGATAATTTTGTCCAACCACAGAACGAATACCTCGTAACCCTATTGATCTTGTCACTTGAAAGAATGAGGATGCTTTTATTTCAGTATGTTTTTTTTAATGCTTTTTTAATCTTTTGAATTGTCAGTTTCTGGAGAGAACTCAGATGAACTGAGGATTGTGCTACTGGGAAGAAGTGGAGTGGGGAAGAGTGCGACAGGAAACACAATCTTAGGAAGTGAAGTGTTTGGGGCAGAAATATCTATAGAGTGTCAGAGAGAATCAGCTGAAATCAACGGCCGACACGTCACTGTGATCGACACTCCAGGACTGTTTAATACTGAACTTACCGATGAGGAGGTCCAGAGAGAAATCAGCAACTGCATCCCCATGATCCTGCCTGGACCTCATGTGTTCATTATTGTGCTCACTTTAGGACGATTCACTCGAGAAGAAGCAACATTAGTGAAGATCATCAGAGAGATGTTCGGTGAGAGATCTGTAATGTACACCATGCTGCTCTTTGCTGGAGGAGATTATCTAGATAACAGAACTATTGAACAGTGTTTGGGAAAACCCGGATCCCCTTTGATGGAGCTGGCTGAAGCGTGTGGAAACAGATATCATGTGTTCAATAATAAAGAGACTGGAGACCGAACACAGGTGTGTGATCTACTGGAGAAGATAGACAACATGGTGAAGGCAAACGGAGGAGGTTTCTACTTGATGTTCAGACAAATGGACAGAGAAGGACTAGAACAACAGATAGAGATCATGATGGACAGAGTCAGAGAAAGAGGAGAAGTGATCAACAAACTAGAAGAAGAGAAAGATAGAATGAAGATGATGATGGAGGAAGAAAGACAGAATCAGGACAAAGAGAGAAAGAGAAGAGAAGAAGAGTATAAAACAGAAATAAAAGAGAAAGAGAGAGAAATCCACGAGGAGATGAAGAGAGAGCGAGCGGAATGGGAGAAACTGAAACTAGAGGAAAAGAAGAGAGGAGAAGAAGAGAAACTAAAACATGAGCAACACAAACTCATCACACGACATCAAACTGCAGGACGCACAAACAGTGAGTTGAGATTATAATATTTGTGTTCCAGTTTTTTATTTTTATTTTGAGATTATCTGTAATCAAGCAGTTACAATCATCAGCTCTTGCTGGTCTGAGAATATGAATTGAATATGAGTCTCCAAACATCTCAACACTCATGCTTTCACAGGCTGAAAACACTGATAAACCGCTCAAACTAAAGCATTAAGTATACAACAGTTTGTACACATAAGCTAGGGTTTGTGTACAGTGTGAGTGCTGTCAGTTTCATCATGAGAATAGTATGCTCATAGCCTGAACCACATGTACTGTACTTTACTGTACAAATGTATTTATTTATTTATTTTTAATCTGGCATAAAAGTGTTTTGGGGTTTTTCAAGTGGTTCAAAACCACTCCAAAATGGAGCTTCCAAATCTTCACGAACAGTATGGCATTGCTCAGTTTAAGCTTCTTTCTATCCCTGAGGGGAAGAACAGCATTAAACTGACAGATGGAGTCACAGCTTTGTAGATGAACATGCTTCGCCTGTGTCTTACAGCCCATTCACACAGCAGCAGGATACAGTTGTCAATCCTGTATTTGAGTCCTTAACACGCTTACATTCACACACAGTTTAGTTATTTACAGCTGCATTCTATAACTGAACTCACATCTGTACATTTTCAGGACTCACAACCACATTCTCGGAAAGCCTGAGCTGTGTGAAAAGAACCGCACTGGAAAACTAGTTACCTGCCACACATACAGAGCTGCTCTGCACTGCACGTACACGTTTACATGTGTTACAAATTGAACCAGGGAGCAGACATGCTGTCCCGAGACAACATTACCCCCAGGGAATGGTCTCCCCACCCCTAGATGGTTCAGCTAATTTGGAGTATCTTCGGGAGGGCAGAGGTAGACCTCTTTGCCTCAGAAGACAGCTCTCACTGCCCAACATTCTTTTCGGAGAACAGGGACGCTCTGGCCCACGAAAGGCTCAGCCTTCCCCTTTATGCATTTCCTCTGGTGTCGATGCTCCCACAGTCCATCGAACAGATCAGGGAAAACAAGCGTGCAGTCCTCCTAATAGCTCCTCTCTGGCGGACCCAAACATAGTTCCCAGAGTTGTTGCAGCTACTCGGAGCAGCTCCTTGGCCAATACCCCTGTGGGAGGACCTCCTCACTTAGGCGAACAGGACAGTCTGGCACCCCCGTCCCAACTTGTGGGCCCTTCATGTATGGCCCCTCAATGGGTACCAAGGGATCTCCCAGAAAGTGTCCTAAATGCTATCACTGAGGCTGAACCCGCCTCGTCCCCCCTCTATACCAAGACATTTTGGATAATTTCATGCTCCTAACTTTGTGGGCCAAGTTTGGGGACGGCCCCTTCCTGTCCCAGCATGACTGCTCCAGTGCTCAAAGCGTCGCTTCATAAAGACATGGATGAGCGAGTTTGGTGTGGAGGAACTGGACTGGCCTGCACAGAGTCCTGACCTCAACCCAATAGAACACCTTTGGGATGAATTAGAGAGGAGACTGAGAGCCAGGCCTTCTCGTCCAACATCACAAATGAAGAATCCCCATAAACACACTCCTAAACCTTGAGGAAAGCCTTCCCAGAAGAGCTGAAGCTGTTAGAGCTGCAAAGGTTGGCCGACTCCATATTAAACCCTACGGATGAAGAATGGGATTAAAGTTCATGTGAAGTGAAGTGTGGCCAAGTAAGGTGACCCATACTAAATGTGCTCTGCATTTAACCCATCCAAGTGCACACACACAGTAGTGAACACACACACACACACACCCGGAGCATTGGGCAGCCATATTGCTGCGGCGCCCGGGAAGCAATTGTGGGCTCTGTGCCTTGGTCAAGGGTCTCACTTCAGTCATGGTATTGAGGGAGAAGAGCGCTGGTATTCACTCCCCCCACCGACAATTTCTGCCGGACCTGAGACTCTAACCCGCAACCTTTGGGTTGCAAGTTCAACTCTCTAACCATTAGGCCACGACATGTAAAGGCAGACGTCCCAAAACTTGGCAATATAGTGAATATTATGTAAGACACAGATTGGATGTTCTTATAAAACAATGACTCTGACTTGCATCTAAACACAAATGTCTGATTCCACTTGGTATTGATATAGATATTGTTTGAAAAACACCATGTTTAAACCTGTATGATATTAATATATATAAATCTTCCACCATGATTTTCAGGTGCTGAAGGTGAAGCAGATGATCTGGAGCAGCTGAGGATTGTGCTCATCGGGAGGACAGGAAGTGGAAAGAGTGCAACAGGAAACAGTATTCTGGGAAGAGATGAGTTTGTGAGTCAGCTGAGCGTGAGCTCCGTGACGACTGACTGTCAGAAGGGAGTTTCTGAAGCTGATGGTCGATCAGTGGCTGTTGTTGATACTCCAGGTCTCTTTGACATGACATTGCCAAATGATCAAGTGATAGAAAACCTAATGAAATGTGTTTCAATGTCAGCACCTGGACCTCATGTGTTCGTCATTGTGTTGAGTTTGGGAAGATTTCATAGACACGAGATGGACACTGTGGATCTGATCAAGAGGATCTTTGGTCCAAAAACTGCTCAGTTCTGCTTCGTTCTGTTCACTGGAGGAGACGGACTCGGGGATGAGTCTGTAGAAGATTATGTGAACAGAAGTGAGTCTGCTGAACTCAAGAAACTGATCAGAGATTGTGGAGACCGATTCCTGGCTTTCAATAACAGAGAAAAACGAGATAGAACTCAAGTGATTCGGCTGTTGAACATGATAGAAGAGCTGAAACACACGAGTGAGGGTCGATACTTCACTAACAGCATGTTTGAGGAGGCAGAGATGTCCATGAAAAAGAGAACGAAGGAAATAATGAACGAGAACGAGAGAGAAATTAAGACTCAACATGAGGCATTAAATACCAAATATGAGATGAAAATGAAAAACATGATGAAGAGACTCGAGGAAGAGAAACGAAGAGCTGATGAGGAGAGAATGAAAACACAGAATCAACTGAGAGAAAAAGAGGAAAAACTCAGAAAAGAGTTTGAAGAAAAAGAGAAAAGAGAACAAATGAAACAAGAGACTGAAAACCAGAAACGATTAGAAGAGGAAAAACAGAAAAGAGCTGAACATCATAAAAGAATGGAAGAGTTGAAAAGAGATATTGAAAACCAGAGATTACATTATGAAAAACAGCAGAAAGAAAGAGAAGAAGAAGATAGAAAAAGAGAAGAGAAATACAGACGAGATCAGGAAACAATGAGAAATGAGCACCAGCGTATTATAGCAGAGTTACAGATGAGATATGAAGAGGAAATAAAGAGGAGAGATTTGGAGAAGCAAAGGAGGAATGAAGAAGAAGAGGAGGAGAGACAGAGATGGAGAGGAAGAATAAAAGAGGCTGAAAATGACAGAAAAGAGATTCAAGAGGAAATGAAACGACAGCAGAGAGAGTGGGAGGAGGAAAAGAAACGGCAGATGAGAGAACGAGAGGAAGAAGAAAGACGGAGAAAGGAGAAACATGAGGAACAGCTGAGAGAAAAACAAGAAGAACTGGAGAAAATGAGAGAGAGATTTGAAAGAGAGAGAGAAGAAGAAAGACAGAAGATAGAGGAGGAGAGACAGAAACAGAGAAGAGAAAGAGAAGAGAAAGAGAGAGAATATGATGAAAAGATACATGAAATGAAAAGACTGGAACAAGAGAGAGAAGAGGAGTGGGAGAAAAGAAAACGAGAAGATGACGAGAGACGAGAGGAAGAGAGAAAGAGATGGACTAAAAAAATTGAAGATGTGAAACAAGAACAAGAAGAGGAGATCAAGAGAAGAGAGGAAGAGGAGAAGGAGAGAAAGGAAAGAGAAGAGAAAGAGCGAGATGAAATGAAACAGAGACATGAAGAGGAAATAAGAGTCCTGAAGAAGAGTCATGAAGAAGAAGCCAGAAGAAAAGCAGAACGGACAGATTTCAGAGAGAGAAAAGAGCTTGAGCATGTTCAGCAGATGCTGGAGGAACGACAGAAACAACATGAACTCCTGGAAGAACTGCTGGAGCAGAAAGAAGAAGAGATAAAAGAGCTACGGCAAGAAATCGAAAGACTGAATAATAGAACCAGCTGCGCCATTCTGTGATCAACATCAGTGTCCAATCACAGTATTAATGCTTCTTGACTGTCAGCTGATCACGTCTACCTATAGGGATACGATGCCTATCACAGCATGCATATAAAAGCTCCTTCAGTATCATCAGCTGCTATCGCGTTTCTCCAGAGCTAATTACCTTCCTCCATCCCCAGCTCCTCTTCTCGTCAGTCAGGATTTGGCATCTGATGGCATCTGAATCAGACTAAATTCCTGAATTAGGTTTCTACATTTTAATATTGACATTAATGCTATCTGCAATACATCGTTGCTTCTGTTCTGTTTACCCTGAGGGGGTTTATCACTGCTCTCCCTGCTCTTATCCATGCTAGGCCCAGAACAGAACCATACCGCCAATCTAAACTATATGCTAATTGTCTATCACTGTGACGAGAGTGATCCTGACAGAACCTCTTTTCACAGCCGACAATGACATTTCCATGTTGAATACTTCTATAGCAGTATTTAATAAAATTATCAAATGTTTTTATGTATTCTGTTTTTTATTCCAGAGAAAATGTTTTTCCTGCAGACGTTCCGAGAATTCATCCGCTTCCAGCCACAGAGTGCGCATTTGTCCCCTTTCTTTTTCATTTTCTTTTCATTTTGTCCCAAAATTTGAATGGCTGTAACTCCGCGACCAAGCCGCCTAGAGGTCGCAAACTTGTGAAAAAGTACAACGCACCCTGGCCCGTGCTTCCAACCCTCCCACAGTCTGAGATACGGGGCCCAACAGAAAAGGGTGCACTTTGGAAGGAAGGGTCCCAGAGGCTCGGGACTCCGGGGTCTGAGAGATTCATCCTTTAGTCCACGAGTAGCCTAAAGTGTCCCCTGACTGCCTAATCTTCATCCTTTTGTCCACGAGTAGCCTAAAGTGCCCCCTGACTGCCTAATCTTCATCCTTTTGTCCATGAGTAGCCTAAAGTGTCCCCTTCCAGCCTAATCTTCATCCTTTTGTCCATGAGTATCCTAAAGTGTCCCCTGACTGCCTAATCTTCATCCTTTTGTCCACGAGTAGCCTAAAGTGTCCCCTGACTGCCTACTCTTCATCCTTTTGTCCACGAGTAGCCTAAAGTGTCCCCTGACTGCCTAATCTTCATCCTTTTGTCCATGAGTATCCTAAAGTGTCCCCTGACTGCCTAATCTTCATCCTTTTGTCCACGAGTAGCCTAAAGTGTCCCCTGACTGCCTACTCTTCATCCTTTTGTCCACGAGTAGCCTAAAGTGTCCCCTGACTGCCTAATCTTCATCCTTTTGTCCACGAGTAGCCTAAAGTGTCCCCTGACTGCCTAATCTTCATCCTTTTGTCCACGAGTAGCCTAAAGTGTCCCCTGACTGCCTAATCTTCATCCTTTTGTCCATGAGTATCCTAAAGTGTCCCCTTCCAACCTAATCTTCATCCTTTTGTCCACGAGTAGCCTAAAGTGTCCCCTTCCAGCCTAATCTTCATCCTTTTGTCCACGAGTAGCCTAAAGTGTCCCCTGACTGCCTACTCTTCATCCTTTTGTCCACGAGTAGCCTAAAGTGTCCCCTGACTGCCTAATCTTCATCCTTTTGTCCACGAGTAGCCTAAAGTGCCCCCTGACTGCCTACTCTTCATCCTTTTGTCCTTGAGTAGCCTAAAGTGTCCCCTTCCAACCTAATCTTCATCCTTTTGTCCATGAGTAGCCTAAAGTGTCCCCTTCCAACCTAATCTTCATCCTTTTGTCCACGAGTAGCCTAAAGTGTCCCCTTCCAACCTAATCTTCATCCTTTTGTCCATGAGTAGCCTAAAGTGTCCCCTTCCAGCCTAATCTTCATCCTTTTGTCCATGAGTATCCTAAAGTGTCCCCTTCCAACCTAATCTTCATCCTTTTGTCCATGAGTAGCCTAAAGTGTCCCCTTCCAGCCTAATCTTCCTCCTTTTGTCCACGAGTAGCCTAAAGTGCCCCCTGACTGCCTAATCTTCATCCTTTTGTCCATGAGTAGCCTAAAGTGTCCCCTTCCAGCCTAATTTTCATCCTTTTGTCCATGAGTATCCTAAAGTGTCCCCTTCCAACCTAATCTTCCTCCTTTTGTCCACGAGTAGCCTAAAGTGTCCCCTTCCAACTTAATCTTCATCCTTTTGTCCACGAGTAGCCTAAAGTGTCCCCTTCCAGCCTAATCTTCATCCTTTTGTCCATGAGTAGCCTAAATTGTCCCCTTCCAACCTAATCTTCATCCTTTTGTCCATGAGTAGCCTAAAGTGTCCCCTTCCAGCCTAATCTTCATCCTTTTGTCCACGAGTAGCCTAAAGTGTCCCCTTCCAGCCTAATCTTCATCCTTTTGTCCATGAGTAGCCTAAAGTGCCCCCTGACTGCCTACTCTTCATCCTTTTGTCCTTGAGTAGCCTAAAGTGTCCCCTTCCAACCTAATCTTCATCCTTTTGTCCATGAGTAGCCTAAAGTGTCCCCTTCCAACCTAATCTTCATCCTTTTGTCCACGAGTAGCCTAAAGTGTCCCCTTCCAACCTAATCTTCATCCTTTTGTCCACGAGTAGCCTAAAGTGCCCCCTTACTGCCTAATCTTCATCCTTTTGTCCATGAGTAGCCTAAAGTGTCCCCTTCCAGCCTAATCTTCATCCTTTTGTCCATGAGTATCCTAAAGTGTCCCCTTCCAACCTAATCTTCCTCCTTTTGTCCACGAGTAGCCTAAAGTGTCCCCTTCCAACCTAATCTTCATCCTTTTGTCCACGAGTAGCCTAAAGTGTCCCCTTCCAGCCTAATCTTCATCCTTTTGTCCATGAGTAGCCTAAAGTGTCCCCTTCCAACCTAATCTTCATCCTTTTGTCCATGAGTAGCCTAAAGTGTCCCCTTCCAACCTAGTCTTCATCCTTTTGTCCATGAGTAGCCTAAAGTGTCCCCTTCCAGCCTAATCTTCATCCTTTTGTCCATGAGTAGCCTAAAGTGTCCCCTTCCAACCTAATCTTCATCCTTTTGTCCACGAGTAGCCTAAAGTGTCCCCTTCCAGCCTAATCTTCATCCTTTTGTCCATGAGTAGCCTAAAGTGTCCCCTTCCAGCCTAATCTTCATCCTATTGTCCACGAGTAGCCTAAAGTGTCCCCTTCCAACCTAATCTTCATCCTTTTGTCCACGAGTAGCCTAAAGTGTCCCCTTCCAGCCTAATCTTCCTCCTTTTGTCACGAGTAGCCTAAAGTGCCCCCTGACTGCCTAATCTTCATCCTTTTGTCCATGAGCAGCCTAAAGTGTCCCCTTCCAGCCTAATCTTCATCCTATTGTCCACGAGTAGCCTAAAGTGTCCCCTTCCAACCTAATCTTCATCCTTTTGTCCACGAGTAGCCTAAAGTGTCCCCTTCCAGCCTAATCTTCCTCCTTTTGTCACGAGTAGCCTAAAGTGTCCCCTTCCAACCTAATCTTCATCCTTTTGTCCACGAGTAGCCTAAAGTGTCCCCTTCCAGCCTAATCTTCATCCTTTTGTCCATGAGTAGCCTAAAGTGTCCCCTTCCAGCCTAATCTTCATCCTATTGTCCACGAGTAGCCTAAAGTGTCCCCTTCCAACCTAATCTTCATCCTTTTGTCCACGAGTAGCCTAAAGTGTCCCCTTCCAGCCTAATCTTCCTCCTTTTGTCACGAGTAGCCTAAAGTGCCCCCTGACTGCCTAATCTTCATCCTTTTGTCCATGAGCAGCCTAAAGTGTCCCCTTCCAGCCTAATCTTCATCCTATTGTCCACGAGTAGCCTAAAGTGTCCCCTTCCAACCTAATCTTCATCCTTTTGTCCACGAGTAGCCTAAAGTGTCCCCTTCCAGCCTAATCTTCCTCCTTTTGTCACGAGTAGCCTAAAGTGCCCTCTAACTGTCTATTCTTCACCATAGTCTTCCTCTTGTTCACGAGTAGCCAAAAGTGACCCCTGACTGCCTAATCTCTGCCAAATCAAGGGTCCCTGTACGCAGTGAGCGTACAATGCATTAATGGGAAAATTTTCATATTTGCAATGTGTTGACCTATGGGACCCCTCCATGCCCGGAAGCGCGAGCTCCAACTCAGCTTGCTTTCCGAGATATACTCGGTCAAATTTTCATAATTTTACCGGGCATACCTCTAAAGCCAAGCCGAGTTGGGGTTCCATACTCTGGGGTTATGAGGTTCCCATGAAAACAGGTCAGACCCCCGTGGCTGGAAGCAGATGAAATCTTGGAAACTTTTTGTCTGAATTTAAGGAAATATCATCACATATGGTGAAGTACACCTGCAACTTATTTGACAGGGTCCCTGTACGCAGTCCGTGTACAATGTATTAATGGGTCATATTTCATATTTACAGTGATTTTATGTGGTAAAACCCACTGTACACCACACAGGGGACACAGTACAACACAGTGATGTACATTACAGCTATTAATTATGCATCATTAGCCTAAAATTGAAGCGTACACGGACTGCATACAAGGGCCCTGTTGAATAGACAACAGGTGCCCTTGTAATGCCCTTCTAAATGCCATTTACTTTTTGGAGTAAATGAATTCTCGGAAACTTTATGTCTGATTTTAGGAAACATTATCACATATGGTAAAGTACACCTGTGAAAATTGAACCGTACACGGACTGCATACAGGGGCCCTGTCGAATAGATAACAGGTGAGATGGGTCCCTCCCCATGCCCAGAGTATGGAGCTTCAACTCGGCTTGGTTTCCGAGATAGCCCCGGTCAAAGTCCCATCTTTGACCGGGCCTAATTCCAAAGCCAAGATGACTTGGGGCTCTATATTCTAGGGTTAGGGGGGGCACACGGGTCCCTCCCCATGCCCGGAGTATGGAGCTCCAACTCGGCTTGGTTTCCGAGATACTCCCGGTCAAACCTGGACCGGAAGTGGCCGTATCTTTGAACCGGAAGGGGTCAGAAGCTGGGGACGGTGGTGTTAGAAGGTGCCCTTGGGGAGCTTTCGAAACCCAGAGTTTGGAGCTCAAAGTCGGCTCGACTCCCCAGATACACCCGGTTATACATATGGGACTGTTGGACAAAACGGTCTATATCTCGGGAAGGGCGGGTCCCAGTGGATCTTCGTTGGGGGTGATGAGGGGTCCCTAGGGGCCCTCTCAGACCCCGGAGTCCCGAGCCTCTGGGACACTTCCTTCCAAAGTGTGCCCTTTTCTTTTGAGCCCCGTATCTCAGACCGTGGGAGGGTTAGAAGCACGGGCCAGGGCGCGTTGGAGATGGCCCCCTGAGACCGTACTTTTTCCCAAGTTTGGGGCCTCTAGGCGGCTTGGTCGTGGAGTTACAGCCATTCAAATTTCGGAGCCTGGGATATGGGGCGAAATAGGCTGAAAGGGGACAAATGCGCACTCTGTGGCTGGAAGCAGATGAATTCTTTGAAACATTTTTCTGATTTTTAGGAAACATCATCACATATGGTAAAGTACACCTGCAACTTATTTGACAGCGTTCCTGTACGCAGTTCGTGTGCAATGCATTAATGGGTCATATTTCATATTAACAGTGGTTTTATGAGGTAAAAACAACTGTACACCCGTTAGTTAATAGCTGTAATAGACGTTAATTAATAGCTGTAATTTACATCAGTGTGTTGTACTGTGTCCCCTGTGTGGGACACAGTACAACACACTGATGTAAATTACAGCTATTAATTAACGTCAATTAACTATGCATCATAGTGGGGCGAAATAGGCCGAAAGGGGACAAGTGGATGTGCACATTTTAGGCCGAAAGGGGACAAATACGCATTCCGTGGCTGGAAGCGGATGAATTCTCACATATGGTAAAGTACACCGATGTATAGGCAGTTAGGTGACAAAACAGGCAATCCGGGGACTTTGTGGACAAAAGGATGAAGGTTAGGCAGTCAGGGGGCACTTTAGGCTACTCGTGGACAAAAAGATGAAGAGTAGGCAGTCAGGGGACAATTTAGGCTACTCGTGGACAAAAAGATGAAGAGTATGCAGTCAGGGGACACTTTAGGCTACTAGTGGACAAAAAGATGAAGAGAAGGCAGTCAGGGGACAATTTAGGCTACTCCTGGACAAAGGTATGAAGAGTAGGCAGTCAGGGGACAATTTAGGCTGCTCGTGGACAAAAGGATGAAGAGTAGGCCATCAAGGGACAATTTAGGCTACTCGTGGACAAAAAGATGAAGAGTAGGCAGTCAGGGGACAATTTAGGCTACTCGTGGACAAAGGGATGAAGAGTAGGGAGTCAGGGGACAATTTAGGCTACTCGTGGACAAAAAGATGTTGAGTAGGCAGTCAGGGATCAATTTAGGCTACTCGTGGACAAAAGGATGAAGATTAGGCTGGAAGGGGACACTTTAAGCAACTTGTGGGAAAAAGGGTGGTAAGGGGGATGTTTAGGCCGTTCTTGGACATTCCAGACTCTCTGGGGCACCCCTAGTGGTGTCCACACAGATCCTAGGCCCCCTTGCAGCGCCTGACACACTATAATTGAAAAACGTCCAATGGACAGTAGAATAAGAACGACACGGGTGTACGTTTAGAGCCTACGATCCCCCCGCAATACTATTTGCACCGTGGCAACTTAAATGAATGGGAAAATTTCCACGAACCGCTTATTTTCCCTAATAAGGATTCCCTTACTCAGACGTGTTCAAACAGCTTAACTGATTTGGCGGTGGTAGCAGTTTGTGGACGTGCACGGCTTCGCACAAAGGGGCGAGCCGACGCCTCTGGGCTCATCGGGCCACTCACTGGACCCATGAAGGGAAGCTCCCGTGTTCCTAGACCCACCAGGGGCCCAGCAATCTGGGTCCAAAAGGGTCCAAGGCTCCTTGCGGATTTTGAACGATGAATTCTCTGAAAATGTTCTAGGAAACAACCACATATGGTGTAGTCCTGCCTGTAACTTATTCTAAGGGCTCCTGTAAGCAGTCTGTGGGATGTGCACGACTTCGCGGGGAAATGTTTTTGGGGCAAGCTGACGCCTCTATTCTCATCGGGTCAATCCCCGGACCCATGAAGGGGATTGACCTATTATGCACCCGTCGAATAGGCAGGCGATGGGACTTTGCGCTGCCACCCCGTGGCCGCAGCCCGAATTGCGCCGGGGGGCAGGGAACTTTCTGGGGGGGCCAGAGGCCCAGGACCTCCTCCCCTGGGGTCTCTGGGGCAGCCTGGTGGGATGGGGTGCGTCGCGCCGCCCCTAAAAAATCATCTAGGGGGTGGTGCGCAATCTGTTATGCATCTCGTGTACCCTGGTATCAGGGATCTTCCATATAGATTCCAATAGGCGGTGCCTCCGTGGTCTCCTAAGTTTCCGTCGCCTCTGTGGTAGTTCTCTTTAATATCTTTAATTGTTTGCATTTATGAAACAACATGTTGAACACCAAAGTTGAATCATAACTGAATTATAATGAATGGATAAATGTCACTGAAACTAATTGTCTTTCAGTTTTTCTGCAGTGTTGAACATGTTAAGTCTTTAGGGACTACAGGTGGAGAGATATATGATTAAGCATCTTCTGGGTCTTATCAGAGAAGAATTTGCTGTACTTGTACATTGTTCCTATCAAATAAACCCAAACTAAAAAAAATATACACTGTTCTTATGAAAATGCATGAGATGGCTTGAATAAAAATAAACCATATATCATTTGAAAGCCACATTTCTAGCATCTGTAAAACTGCATTCTACCATCTTAAAAATATCTCTAAATTATGGCACATGCTCTCAATGCAAAATGCTGAACAGTTAGTTGATGTGTTCATGACCTCAAGGCTAGATTATTGTAATGCTCTACTGGGTGGTTGCCCTGCGGCAAAAGTTGAAGATTTCTCAACTTTTCAAGCGTCAACGCAGGTGTCATCCAATCAGATCACCCTATGCAAATATCCTAGAGCAGACGCTAGCCAATAGCGTTCGTTTAAAACACACCGGTGAATGAAGAGTGAAGAACAATATAAAATGGAGGAAAAGCTAATAATTGCGGTGGGTAATCACTCGGTCCTTTACTATCAATCATTATTTACATCCCGGGACATAAACCGGAGAGACCAGGCCTGGAAGGAGGCGGCAGAGACGGTTGGAGAATCTGGACTGTATCATGCTCGTCCGTGTACTCTGTTTATCATTGAATGACAGGCAGCATATCATATCATGTGTGGTTCAAATAGGCGCTATCCCCCAGCCAAATGAGGAATCACATATTAAAGTGATCCGTTTTCATACACAAAATAGTCTCACAGACTAGCTGTCAAAAAAGGCCCTTTTTTTGTGTTGTGTTGTGGTCCAAGAGGCAAGTAATGTGATTGGCTGTTGTCACTATGACGGTCGCGTCAGCACCAAGCCACGCCCTCCGTCAAGCGTTGACGCCGACGGCCCGTGTGAATGCGCCGTCACAGCGCGGGCGCGCGCGCGCACACACACACACACACATACACACAGCCCCTGCCCTCCGTGCATGAGTGTTTGACGTTGAAAGCAAGTTTGTGAAAGGTTGGTATCTATCTCGTGAATACCTTTACACAATCACACATTTAAAAATGGTATACAAACTCTGTGTGTCAGTGTGTTAATGTCGACCCGAGAAACGATTGCTACTTTAGAAAGTAAACTAGTCGCAAGTTTGAGGTAAAATGCACTTGGGTTGTCGATTTCAAAACACTATGTAAGCTGTGATTCAAATATTAATAATGTTATGTCATTTGTTTACTCTTACACTGAATGTTTGCTGCTTCAATCCAGATGAGAAGGCTATTGTAATGGGTAGATTTAGTATAGAGACTATTGCTTGACTGAAGTAAAGCCATCTCTCTCTTTCTCACCCATGCACACTCACTAAAAGTTTTTTTATTTGTCATTTTCTTTTCTCAGATTGAGCTCCCTGACAATTTGACAGAAAAGTCTTGTTGTGGCTCAAAAATGGGTTGAATACATGCGGTTCATGTATGTCTTTAGTCTGTTGGCTCTTTAGGTTTTTTACTGACACACGTCACACACACATTTTGCACTTACTGCAAAGTTTAGAGTGAGTTTAACCTGCATCTTTAGATTAATCCTGACTCCTGAGTATTTAATTTAAGTTACATACATTTTGTTCTTGCACTAATGTGTAGACATTTTGCACTTTGTTAGTTAGGATAGTTTACAAAATTAAATTATTCTGACAGTTTTTGCCATTGAAATGACTGGGGGAAAAGTGTCTCAATAAACCTATACCTGAATTCACCCCATACTATTTGAAATCATAATTACATTGCATTATGTTGCTTGAAACCCCAAATAGTATAACATTCTTCATTAACAATTTATTTGTTACAATGTCATTGTAAAAAAAAAATTTTTTTTAAATAAAAGTAGTTTCAATGTAGCTAGCTACTTTTTGTTAGTAACTTGTAGTGTAGCGAACTACTTTTTCAAAAGGGTAGCTTGAATGTAACTTAACTACTTTAACTTACAAGTAGCTTGTAGCTTGCAAAGCTACAGTTTCAGAGTAACTTGCCCAACACTGCTGTTTGTTAATTGGCCAGAGGAGAACTGCCCCCCCGACTGAGCCTGGTTTCTCCAAGGTTTATTTTTCTCCATTCTGCTCCTGATGGGGTTTTGGTTTTCTTGCCACTGTCGCCTCTGGCTTGGCGTGCTCAATTGGGGACACTACTTTTTTTTTTTTTTAAATAGATTCTCCTTCACCACAGAGAATGTGGGATTCATAGCTAATATTTTATCATACCAAAGAAAGATGGCAGCATGCATCCCATTCTGCATGTTTCAATTCTACTATGATTGAAACATACTAAAATATGTCTCTTCAGAATGTTGATGCAGAAACAAATCACACATTTAACTAAGAGCATTGGTTTGTGACTGTGGATCTGAAGGAGGCTGATTTTCATGTTCAGTTGTTTTCCCAGTTTACAAAGTTTAGCAGTTCTGTCCTTCTGTTCAGAGTGTCTCTTCTCACAGATGAGATTTCTGGATAACAAGATATTGGTATGACGGCAGCTTGAGCCACTTTAGTTAGCACCATTATTGGTGTTGCTTTAGAGTCATCAGCCAATGAAGCGAGAGAATGACTGTCCACTCATTCACTGACACCTGAGTCCACTATATAGGGTAGAAGTGAATAGAAATGTGATCAAATGTGGACGCTGACACACACACACACACCATTCACCGGAGAGCTGATTCATCACATATGTGCTATTATCTTACATGTACTTTACTTTAGAAGTAAATATTAAACAGAGAGTTCACCCCAAAATGAGGATTCTGTCGTCATTTACTCCAAATCTGTGTGATTTCCTTACTTCTGTAGAATGTGTAGAATGAAACGATGAGTGAATGATAGAGGCTGCTCACTGCAGAGCCAGTGGGTGGAGCTTGAAGGTATAGCCACACCCTCTCTCTGGACATACTTAGGTCAAGCTCCACCCACTGGGTCCAGAGAGGACGAGCTGGACGTTATTTGGCTCCAGAGTGAGAACCACTTGATAAATCATGACAGATTTCCCTTTAAAAACAATATCATGTTCAGAGTTCAGAGTTCAGTGTGTGAGAGCAGCTCATGTTGAACACCTGCTGTGGATGGAGACCAGCTGACCCTAAGCGGTGAACTCATGATCATCAGTGACTAAACACTGAGAGTAAAGCCTGAAGCAGCTCCAGTCCGTCCCTCGCCACCGCAACAGATCCACATCATGACTGTGACTTGAGTGAAGGGACTTATGAGACACATAAACCAGGAGCAAACGGATCAGCGCTGAAGAATGAACAGAAGAAGCTCTGAAAGTAGTTTAATTCTCTGATAGATTTACAGCTTCATTCCACCTCACCGCACTTCACAATCTCTAATGGAAAAATGATAATGTATCATTTATGTTAAAATACGATAAATATGACCAACACTTTCCAACCAATAATTTTCAGCCAAGACCCGAATCGAGAATCCCGTTAGGACTGACAGTCTCACAGTGCAATAGAAAAATAAGGCTCATAAATATAGCGATGTTTCGTCCGGATGTCCTTCAGCTGCCCGGAGGAGGATCTGTGACCCTTCATCTGATCCCAGACCAGCTGTGCAGATACGAAGACCAGCCCGAGCCTCGGGGGACAGCCGACTGCTCCTCGCCTACACACACACACACACACACACACACACGTATGATCAGACTGATGTACGACACACCACCCCTCAGGACCCCCTCAGGACCCCTCATGACCCCCTCAGGACCCCTCATGACCCCCTCAGGACCCCTCCTGACCCCCTCAGGACCCCTCATGACCCCCTCAGGACCCCTCCTGACCCCCTCAGGACCCCGACTGACCCCTCCTGACCCCTCAGGACCCCTCCTGACCCCCTCAGGACCCCTCCTGACCCCCTCAGGACCCCTCCTGACCCCCTCAGGACCCCTCATGACCCCCTCAGGACCCCTCAGGACCCCTCATGACCCCTCCTGACCCCCTCATGACCCCCCCAGGACCCCCTCAGGACCCCCTTATGACCCCCCCATGACCCCTCAGGGCCCCTCACCGTGGGCAATGGCGGCCAGCCGGCTCTTCTCGTCCGGGCTCAGCTGCAGCATGGTGTGTATGACGGGCAGCAGCGCCCGCCTCTCGCTGCCCGACCGCAGGAAGATGAACTGCAGCAGAACGTTCTTCAGGTACTCCAGGTTGGCCACAGACTTCTCTCGCTCATGATTACGCTCCAGTCGCCGCACCTCACTCTTAAGCAGCTGCACAGACCATCACAGAGAGTGAGTGAGTGAGTGAGTGAGTGAGTGAGTGTGAGTGAGTGAGTGAGTGAGTGAGAGTGAGTGTGAGTGAGTGAGTGAGAGTGAGTGAGTGAGTGAGTGAGTGAGTGAGAGTGAGTGAGTGAGTGAGTGAGTGTGAGTGAGTGAGTGAGTGAGTGTGAGTGAGTGTGAGTGAGTGAGTGTGAGTGAGTGAGTGAGTGTGTGTGAGTGAGTGTGAGTGAGTGAGTGAGTGAGTGAGTGAGTGAGTGAGTGAGTGAGTGAGTGAGTGTGTGAGTGAGTGAGTGAGTGAGTGAGTGAGTGTGAGTGAGTGAGTGAGTGAGTGAGTGAGTGAGTGAGTGTGAGTGTGTGAGTGAGTGAGTGTGTGAGTGAGTGAGTGAGTGAGTGAGTGAGTGAGTGAGTGAGTGAGTGAGTGAGTGTGTGAGTGAGTGTGTGAGTGTGTGTGTGTGAGTGAGTGAGTGAGTGAGTGAGTGAGTGTGAGTGAGTGAGTGAGTGTGTGAGTGAGTGAGTGAGTGAGTGAGTGAGTGAGTGTGAGTGAGTGAGTGAGTGTGAGTGAGTGTGAGTGAGTGTGAGTGAGTGTGAGTGAGTGAGTGAGTGAGTGTGAGTGAGTGTGAGTGAGTGAGTGAGTGTGAGTGAGTGTGAGTGAGTGTGAGTGAGTGAGTGAGTGAGTGTGAGTGAGTGAGTGAGTGAGTGTGAGTGAGTGTGAGTGAGTGTGAGTGAGTGAGTGAGTGAGTGAGTGAGTGAGTGAGTGAGTGAGTGAGTGTGTCAGAGAGAGAGATTCTGTGGGAGATGGTCACACTTGAGTTGAGCTCCAGTTAAATGATGAAAAAATGAGAATAATTTTACTAACAAATGAGAGAAAAGTAGATGATTCAACATAAAACAACATCTAGACAAAGATTTCAAAGGTTTTGTTGAATTAGGACAGTTTTTTTTTTTTTTTTTTTTTTACTGTCACACCTGAATTTGAGGAAAATTCACAACAAGAAGAGAATCACAGGATAACCTCAGGATTCCCCTCTGCAGAAGAGGATATTCATGCTGAAAGGGATATCATCAAACAACAAAACAACAACAACTAAGAAGAAAAATTACAAGAAAATAGAGGTAAAGACATTTTGATCAGACAGCGCTATGTCATACCTCTCCTTGAGTTTTGCTTAGAAGAACAGCACAGAGAGACATTTTAGACAAAACTGGAACTTTAAAGAAACACATTTCTCTAAAAATCAGTGAAAGTAATATTTTTCCCCTTTTTGGGCTTATTTATTAATTTTTATCCCTTAATATCTTCACTGAGAGAAGACAAACAAAAATAAACAAAAAACTGGCAGTTAAGTCGGTTGATTGTTTACGTTCTAAATCAGCGATGGCCAGTGCATCATCATCATCATCATCCTGGCCCCGCCCCTTCATCTACCCTCAGAAGAGTTCTGAACACTCCAGGCAGCTGCTCAGACACAAGCAGGTGAAGGAAAGGCCTGAAACACTGTTCGCTGAGCAACATCACAGTGTCATGACCAACCTGCTCTTCTACACTGAACACAGCCCGCTATGGCACACTGCCTTCTGTCAACATTTCCCCTTTACCAAGAAAAGAGGCATCTGTAAAGGCAGGCAGATCTTAGCATTCGAAGATGCTGAAAAAAATGCTGAAACAAGATTTTTAACCCTGAACTTGTACCAAAATGGCACTGTCATGGTCCAGGGATCAGAGTCTGCTCTCAAAGTCTTCATTGAGGATTTTGATCTAATAAGAACACTGGCACTGTCTGATGAAGATGACATCAAGGACATGAACACCGATGCCTCTCCTGGAAGATCAGTCCAAAAGATGAAAATGGCTTCAGCATCTATTATTCCATCTCCAATGTCAAGAACGAAAGACAGTTTTTCACTCCTGGAGGTAGAAGTAGTAGAGCTAAAAGAATTGATACTGTCCCACATGAAAGACAACGACATGGAACAGCGGACAAACGACATAAAGAACTTAAGACAAGAGGTTGAATGTCTTCAAAGACACAGAGAAGAGATATCAAGGGAACTTCAGCTAACTAAAGATGAATTAAGTGAAGTTAAAGCAACGCTAGGAAGACAACTAGCAGAAGTTAGAACAGAAATGCAGGAGGAGCTCTCTGCCTTGAAGTCAGTACTCCACAGCAAAGAGGAACTCATCAATGATCTGAGAGAAAAACTCAGTTCTGTGTCAGCAGCACCCAAAGAGTCTTCTGTTAAACCCTTGATACATCCAGAGGTGCTCATGGAAAATGCTCAACCTGAGCAGCTACCAGAGGAAGAAGAGTGTCACTGCTCGCCTGATCCAGCAGCCCAGATCCACAGCGCCGCAGCAGAGGACCCGAGAGAAACACACGCTCTCATCCTGACCGACTCAAATGGGAAATACATCAGTGAGAAACTTCTACTCCCAAATATGAGAGTCAAGAAAATCTGGTGCCCAAACACAAGATGCGCTTTTCAGATCCTGTCTGAGAGAGACCCATATGAAAATTATAAGCACATCATCATCCACACAGGGACAAACGATCTAAGGGCCATGAAGGGCCGTGTGGCTCCTGTGATCAGAGAGGTGGCAATCAGAGCCACACAACGCTTCCCAGAGGCTAAAATAACCCTGTCTACACTACTGCCACGCTCTGATGTGCCATTCCACGTCATCCATGGAAATAATGTGGAGCTCTCCAGAAGCTGCGCACTTATTCCTAATGTTCATCTCGCCGATCACAAAGACATACAACCCCATCATATGTATGACCATGTACATCTCAACAAACAAGGAGTGAAAGTCTTCGCCAGAGTGCTGAAAAGCACAGCCCTTGGAAACACACCAAGAAACAACAGCAGAAACACCAATCAAAAGAGAAGCTCTCAGCCACCAAGAACCCTCCGTCCTCCAGCAGAGTCCAGACCGGCCACAGGACCTCCATCACAACACCAGAGCTACACCACGACAAGAACCCTCCGTCCTCCAGTAGAGCCCAGACCGACCACAGGACCTCCATCACAACACCAGAGCTACACCACGACAAGAACCCTCCGTCCTCCAGTAGAGCCCAGACCGACCACAGGACCTCCATCACAACACCAGAGCTACACCACGACAAGAACCCTCCGTCCTCCAGCAGAGCCCAGACCGGCCACAGGACCTCCATCACAACACCAGAGCTACACAACGACAAGAACCCTCCGTCCTCCAGTAGAGCCCAGACCGGCCACAGGACCTCCATCACAACACCAGAGCTACACCACGACAAGAACCCTCCGTCCTCCAGTAGAGCCCAGACCGACCACAGGACCTCCATCACAACACCAGAGCTACACCACGACAAGAACCCTCCGTCCTCCAGTAGAGCCCAGACCGACCACAGGACCTCCATCACAACACCAGAGCTACACCACGACAAGAACCCTCCGTCCTCCAGTAGAGCCCAGACCGGCCACAGGACCTCCATCACAACACCAGAGCTACACCACGACAAGAACCCTCCGTCCTCCAGTAGAGCCCAGACCGGCCACAGGACCTCCATCACAACACCAGAGCTACACCACGACAAGAACCCTCCGTCCTCCAGTAGAGCCCAGACCGGCCACAGGACCTCCATCACAACACCAGAGCTACACCACGACAAGAACCCTCCGTCCTCCAGTAGAGCCCAGACCGGCCACAGGACCTCCATCACAACACCAGAGCTACACCACGACAAGAACCCTCCGTCCTCCAGTAGAGCCCAGACCGGCCACAGGACCTCCATCACAACACCAGAGCTACACCACGACAAGAACCCTCCGTCCTCCAGTAGAGCCCAGACCGGCCACAGGACCTCCATCACAACACCAGAGCTACACCACGACAAGAACCCTCCGTCCTCCAGTAGAGCCCAGACCGGCCACAGGACCTCCATCACAACACCAGAGCTACACCACGACAAGAACCCTCCGTCCTCCAGTAGAGCCCAGACCGGCCACAGGACCTCCATCACAACACCAGAGCTACACCACGACAAGAACCCTCCGTCCTCCAGTAGAGCCCAGACCGGCCACAGGACCTCCATCACAACACCAGAGCTACACCACGACAAGAACCCTCCGTCCTCCAGTAGAGCCCAGACCGGCCACAGGACCTCCATCACAACACCAGAGCTACACCACGACAAGAACCCTCCGTCCTCCAGCAGAGTCCAGACCTGCCACAGGACCTCCATCACAACACCAGAGCTACACAACGCCAAGAACCCTCCGTCCTCCAGTAGAGCCCAGACCGGCCACAGGACCTCCATCACAACACCAGAGCTACACAACGCCAAGAACCCTCCGTCCTCCAGTAGAGCCCAGACCGACCACAGGACCTCCATCACAACACCAGAGCTACACCACGACAAGAACCCTCCGTCCTCCAGTAGAGTCCAGACCGGCCACAGGACCTCCATCACAACACCAGAGCTATGCAGCAGCAGTTCAACAACCACAAAACCCTGCAGCTGCTGAACTCAACCAGATAAGACATCTGCTGAACATAGTCTGCTCTAGACTGAGGACTTAACCTGCACACACACACACGCACTACAGAAAAAACTATCCATGAAATCTTTTAAAATCAGTTGTTGGAACATACAGGGTCTGCACTCTTCTACTTTTGGTAACAAGACGGCAGACCAAGACTTGCTCAGCAGTGTCACAGATATGGACATCTGTATCTTTCATGAGACGTGGTGTCGCAGTAGTGACACATTACATTGTCCAATAGGATACAAGGAAATTGTTGTTCCTTCTTTAAAAAATCCTAAAATTAAATGTGGCCGTGACTCAGGTGGAATACTTATATGGCACAAAGACAATCTGAAACATTCAATTAAAATTGTTAAAATTGAAAAATCATCTATTTGGCTTGAAGTGAAATCCGTCATATCCCAGTGTAACCTTTACCTCTGTGCCGTCTATATTCCACCTCACGACTCTCCCTATTACGAAGAGCAAAGCTTTCCAAGGCTACAGACTGACATCTTACACTTTCAGTCCAGAGGAAATATCCTCATATGCGGCGATTTAAACGCCAGGACAGGGAGAGAAATTGATTATGTAAATATTGTAGATAATGACCACATCCTCAATGACACCACGTTTCATTGCCCAAATATCTCACCAAGAAACAGCTATGATAGTTCAGTCAACATGAACGGAAAACAAATGCTAAAGCTGTGTAAAGGGTTAGGGCTGTACATCATCAATGGCAGAACTAGAGGAGATACACTAGGCAGATTCACGTACTGCTCCAGATTAGGAACCAGTGTGGTTGATTATTCAATAACAGATATGGATCCAAACTTTATTAATGCCTTCACAGTCAGACCTCAGCTTCCGATTTCCGATCACTGCCAAACTGTGCTTTATCTGAAACCACCACGGGAAAGGACCAAAACGTCTCCCCTCCAATCTGAAAAACTGTTCCCTTTGAAACCTAAACTCAAGTGGACTCAACCCAGCTCCGACCAATTCAAAGAAAATATGAACAGCCCTACTATACTAAAAATGCTGGATGGCTTTATGTCCACTGAGTTCACTTTAGATGGTAATGGGATAAATCTAGCAACAAAAAACTTAAATTATATATTCAAAACATTGGCGACTCTATCTAACATTAAACAGCAAAACAATCATAAAACAAATCATCAGAGAGTGAGAAAGGATGTGTGGTTTGATGATGAATGTGCAGGTCTCAGAAAAGAGCTGAGGAGACTTTCCAACCGAAAGCACAGTGACCCATCCAGCCAGACATTACGCCTTTCTTATTCAGACTGTCTGAAGAATTACAAAAGACTACTGTGGAATAAAAGAGAGAAATATTTGAACGCCAAAATTGATGAAATTGATAAAGCAGTAGATCAAAACACTTTCTGGAACTTATATAAAAAACTTGATAAACCCAAATTAGAGACATCGCTCCAGAATGGCGCAATCTGGAAATCTTACTTTGAAAATCTATACCAAACAATTGAACCAGCTGACCTTAACCAGCCTCAGATTAAAATCAAGGAGAAACTAGAAGACTTGGAGAAAACTATTAAAAATTATCAAAATCCATTAGATAAATTTATAACAATATCTGAAATATTAGAACATATAAAAAATCTCAAATTAAAGAAAGCATGCGGACAAGACAACATTAATAATGAAATGCTTAAACTCAGCAGTCCCAGCATGATTCAAGCTCTAGCCAAACTATTTAATCTGGTTTTATGGTCCGGTCAGTTCCCTGAGATCTGGTCTGAAGGACTGATCACCCCCATATTTAAAAAAGGAGACCGCTTCGACCCCAATAACTACCGTGGCATCTGTGTGGGCAGTGCTTTAGGAAAACTGTTCTGCAGTCTCATAAACAGCCGCATTGTCTCACACATCACCACACACAACATTTTAAATAAAGCACAAATTGGCTTTTTACCAAAACACCGCACATCTGACCACATCTATTCTCTTCACACTCTAATCAACAAAAACATCAAGGACAAACAAAGAAAAATATTTGCATGTTTTGTAGACTTTAAAAAAGCTTTCGACTCAATTTGGCATGATGGTTTACTATACAAACTCCTACAAATTGGCATTGGCGGAAAAACATTTGATATTGTACAATCCCTTTACACCAACAGTAAAAGTGCGGTGAAAATCAACCACCACAGAACCGCGTTTTTCCGGCAGGGACGTGGAGTGAGGCAGGGATGCAGTCTGAGTCCAACTCTATTTAACATCTATATTAATGATCTGGCATCAATGCTGGAGCGCTCTACTGTCCCCGGCCTCACTCTACAGTCCGGCCACACAGAGGTCAGAGGTCACTCTACTGTCCCCGGCCCCACAGAGGTCAGATGTCTGCTGTACGCGGATGACCTGGTCCTGCTGTCCCGCACACCTGAGGGCCTTCAGCAGAGCCTGGCCCTGCTGGAACAGTTCTGTCACGAGTGGGCCCTGACAGTCAATCTGGACAAAACTAGAGTCATGGTGTTCCAGAAGAAGGCCAGATCTCAGGCACACAAACACCCGTTCACTTATAAAGGCCAGGTCCTCCAGCACAGCACGAGCTACAGCTATCTGTGTGTGTGTGTGTGTGTGTGTGTGTGTGTGTGTGTGTGTGTGTGTGTGTGTGTGTGTGTGTGTGTGTGTAGCACGAGCTACAGCTATCTGGGCATCGACATCAGCGCTTCGGGAGGCTTTGGTCTGGCTGTCAAAACACTGAGTGAAAAGGCTCGGAGGGCTTTCTATGCTATAAAGTCACGATGCGGTCACTTAAAAATACCCATAAAAACTTGGATAAAATTATATAATTCAATAATAAAACCAATTCTTTTATATGGATGTGAAATTTGGGGATCAGTACTGAATTAAAAAAATTGGGATAAAACTTCAATAGAAAAACTACAATTGGAAATTACCAAAAACATTTTAGGGGTCCACAGAAGCACGTCCAACGCCGCCTGCAGGGCTGAATTAGGCCTGTACCCGCTGGACATCGAGATCCAGAAGAGATGTGTCCAGTTCTGGCATCACCTCCATCAGTCTGATCCAGAGTCAGTCCAATATAAAGCCCTCCTCGCCAATGAAACCTCAGCAGAGTCTCATCCTCTAAACACACTCGCTCTCCAACTAGTCCATCAAACTCAAGCCCCGATTGACAACAGCTACAACCCC